>NC_069658.1:177554707-177857737 GCF_027244095.1 Hemicordylus capensis
TTTTTATATACAAGTAGGACTTTCTACTCCTGAGTAGTTCCATTGGATACAATGGGTGCCTCACAACTTTTTCAGGCCACAGAACCCACAATAATTTAACATTTCAATCCAGAGAAGTGTAGTGGGTGATGCCCGTATCCCAACCATGGTGCCCTGTGTGACTGCACAACTCACTGAGAATGTGAATTCTCAGCTAAGAAAAACAAACACTTCAAACCATGTGGTTTGAAGGATCCATACTTCAACAGCTCAGTTTTCAGCATTTCAGCTGGAAGGGCACTCTGTGACTGACCTAAAGGCAATCATCATAGGTCTGGGAGCTGGTCAAGTGCCTTCTTCAGGCCAGTCGCCCACTATTATATCTTTTGCTTGGTTTCTTGTCAGCTAACCTTGGACACACACTTCTTGGGTACACACAAGACCATGATCTGCTGTCCACCCAAGCCAAACCCAGATGACAGTGCTTCCCTTTGTGAATGTAGTTCCAGGCTTGTTGTGTCTCATAATGGCTGCATAGGTCAACCCCTTGCTCAGGAGATCCTCTACCAGCTGTACACTGGGGGGAAAAGTTATTCCTCATCACAATTCTCTGAGGGCAGGTTCAGCTGAACACAGCCCTATACATGTGATAACATCAGGGCTGCAGCAAGAAGGGATCTGCTCTGTTGTCACTTGTGGATGTGCCAATGCGTTCTTGGCACATCTTTCAGTCTGAAACTAGAGTACCTCTACATGTGCTCCACAGAGTTTTGGAGTGCAGGTACAGGGGTGATTCACCTGAAGTGGCCTCAGGTGTTGTTCCATGGCTCTACATATTGCTGTACAACTTGCAGGCCTACTTGTCTTCATTGCAGACCTCCTACAGCTTGCTTCCCAAGGTCAACAACACCTACCCATCCTAGTGGGTAGGATGTTTCTGCATCACAGCACCATCATATTTTCAAACTGTACTTCTTTGGCTTGCTTGGCATGTATTACCAGAAGGCACAGCACCTCAAAAACAGCTGCTCTTCAGCTGTTAGGTCAGACCCAGGAATGTAGCACAGCTGTAGCTGCTGTACAAACAAGGCCCAGATGCCTGTAATGGTGCCAGCCTGGCAATCTTCTCTCCTGTTGTGTTGCTTTATCATCAAACCTTAAATTACTTGTGATGTTTTCAAGCCAAACCATCAGCTGCATCATGGCACAGAAGTAGGAAGGCCCCAGATGTACTCTCCATAGTCCCCCGCAGCTCTTCATAACTGGCATGAAACACACCAGCCAGGACTAGCAGGCCAATATATGCTTTCAGTTAGGAACATAGGAAGCTGCTTTATACTGAGTCAGACCATTGGTCCATCTAGCTCAGCATTGTCTACCCAGACTAGCAGCAGCTTCTCCAAGGTTGCAGGCAGGAGTCTTTCTCAGCCCTATCTTAGAGATGCCAGGGAGGGAACTTGGAATCTTCTGCATGCAAGTATGCAGGTGCTCTTCCCAGAGCAGCCCCATCTCCTAAGGGGACTATCTTACAGTCCTCCACATGTAATCACCCATTCAAATACAAACCAGGGCAGATGTGCTTAGCAATTGGGGCAATTCATGCTTGCTACCACAAGACGCGCTCTCCTCCCCAGTTCTGTTAAGTCAAGGTGCTTCCACTGGATCATAGGAAGCTGCAGCCTATTGAGTCAGACAGTTGGTCCATCTACAGCAGCATTGTCTACTCTGACTGGCATTGGCTCTCCAGGAGTTCAGGCAGCATTTTGATTCCTCCCTCAGGGTTCATGAGGGTCTCTCCCACCACCTCTCTCTTTTTCATACATTCAAGGCCTCAAATTGCAAGGGAAGGAGTTGCTTCACTCACTGCCCCCTCCTGTCAGACTAAACTCCTCTTGATTTGGCCTCTCATTGGAGGACCCAGAACCCACCTCATCACTGTTCACCTCATCACTGATCTGCACATCCTTAAACACCTCTGTTTCACCCACACATCCCTTCAAAGGCCTCCCACTTCCTCCTCTATTTCCTGTCTCTATCCCCCTCCTTCCCTAATGAACCTCCTTGCCCTTTGGCTGTTTCCCAGGCCTAGCTCCTCATATCCCGGGCCATCTCAGGTGTCAGAAGCCCCACCTCATTGCCACTGTGCATGCCAGCTGCTATACCAGCATCTTCTCACCGCTGCTGTTGCCAGGCTCCCTTCCATCACTTGATCAGCACCATTCACTCTAGCCAGGCCTTGCAGCATATCAGGATAATCACTTTGATGTATCCCAATATTCCTTCCCCATTTCTGGGTGAGTAAGGCACAGGGTGTGGTGTGGCAGAAAGATGGTGTCTCTGATCATTCCATACACCATCCCTGTGTGCTTCCATATGATGCATGCATTGGGCCAGTGATGGACTGGTTTTAGACCACATTTTGCCATTTCTGCGTGTCATGTAACCCATTATCCCGGTACCTTCACGGGCAGGTGAGTGAGGTTCAGCAGACTGCTAAGTGCCACACCTCACCTCTTCATCTTCTCGCTTCTCCACCTGGAACCAAGCTCCAATTCCCCCTTTCTGGGCTGTATCCGACTAGGAGAAATAGGAAAAGACCAGAGATGTACTGTGAATGGTTGATCCATCAATGCCAGGCTTACTGAAGCTGTCATGTTGTGGGGACTGTGGTTGTGATCTTTTGGCTTTGTCCTGCTACGTAAAATCCCGGCTTCTACGAGGTCAGATGCTTCTGAATGATTTATTTGTTCCAAACACTAGGTCTGACATTGTGGGAAGGGCAGGTTTCATCTTCCCAAACTCAAGAGCACAGAATTCTGTAGTCCCTTGGACTATTTTTCAGAGACTATCATCTTTCAAGGTCAATTGAACTTGTAAGGGGAAGCCAGCGTGGTGCAGTGCAGTGTTTCTCAACCTTTTTGGAGTCAAGGACCGCTAAATTCGTCATGCAGAGTTTCAAGGACCGCTACATTTTTTGTGTGCAGTTTCTAGTCCCAGACCAGCAGTTAGCAAAGGGGTTTCAAGTTTTTCTATTAGTACAGGCGTTCACAGGTGTTCACCACTCAAATGTCCTGATGGGCCAAAACTGACCGTGACTTGGCTCATGGGGGCCGAGGTCAATTTTTAGGGTGCTGATTATTAAAATAACACTTAATCAATCAATTAAATCAAAGTGAAATTAATGAAAATGAATTTAATCAATATTTAACTTTTGAAGTTCTGGCTCAAAAGGGGGAGGGAGGAAAGGATGAGACATCATGGCTCCCTGGCACCTGAGATTTGTCCAGTCCAGATTTAACATTACCATATTTTAAAAATAGGTTGCAACCTTACACTCCATTCTTCCAATTCTGTCTTTTCTTACTCCTCATCTATCTATTTTGCATATAAACATGCAGGCAGGAACTTGTGTCAAGTTCCTGTATACATAATATCTTGCTTCTTAAATGCATAAAAATAGTAATTTAATATTGCTTTTAAAATAGTACTCTCTCTTACACACACAGTACTCCCCCTCCAGCTTTCCTCCTCTCTTCATTTGGTAATCACTGCCCTTGCTCTCCTTAGCAAATGGGACAATGCATGTTTGCTATCATAAAACCAGCTTATCAACTTAATTAATAGGAAGCTTAAAACATGACATCTCATATCATACTGGAAGTCTGTAACCAAACATCATCCAAAAAACCTCCAAGCAGTACACTCAGAACTAAAACACTCATTACCTTGAAAAGGTAATGTTATGGTAATGAACTTTACACATCAATATGGCATCCACATTAGGAAAGTAAACCACAGGGAATGGGGTGGGAGATTTAACCCTTCATACCACACATTCATATATATCCAGGTTTTTACAACTGTAATGATTTTTAGGCAGAGGTTTAAGGGAGGGGGGAGTACTATGTACTCACACATGAGTGGGAAGACTTTTAGTGGGTCTCTTCTTCATCCTTCTTTCCCTCCTTCTCTCTCCTCTATTCACCATTTCATACCTTGCTACACCCAGCCCCCACTCCATCCCCTTTCTCGTGATCTCTTTTTTCCACTGGTTTTCTCAGTTCACATACATTGCACTAGTTCTCTCTCCTGCCTGCATGTTTGCTTTTAAAAATCCCAGTTTATGTTAGCTTCATCCCCTTTTTGATAAGTCAGTAGCTCACCCTAGCCACCCCTTTCTTCATCTCCCTCATCCCCACCCCCACATTTTATTTCTCAGTTCACACAGATTGTACTTGTTCTCTCCTGTATGCTTGCTTTTAAAAATCCCATTTTATTTGATCTTCATGCCCTTTTGTTGAGTCAGTACATGATCAGCCCGCCCCTCACCCCCACCCCTTTCATTCTTCTTATCTTTCCCTTCTTTTTTCATTTGATCAGCACTGTTGCTTACTTTTGTTTGTTTTCTTATCTTTTGCCTGCCTGCCTTCCTCTGTTCCTCCTCTGTAGTAGTTCAGAACAGAGTTTATGCATGCAGAAGTTCAGAACAGAGTTTATACATGAGCCCTGCAGTGAAGGCTGCCAGGTTAAAGATTAGCTCCAGGGAGCTAATCTCCAGGGTGTTAAAGGACTGGCATGCTTGAAAAGGAGGGGGTGTTAAAGGACTTGCACGAACCGGCACTCAACCCCCTGAGGACCGGCAGCGGTCCGGGGACCGGCGGTTGAGAAACTGTGGTGTACTGGTTAGAGTGCTGGACAAGGACCGGGAGACCCGGGTTCAAATCCCCAATCAGCTATGATACTTGCTGAGTGACTCTCGGCCAGTCATTTCTCTCTCAGCCTAACCTACTTCACAGGGTTCTTGTGAGGAGAAACCTAAGTATGTAGTACACTGCTCTGGGCTCCTTGGAGGAAGAGCAGGATATAAAATGTATAAACAAACAAACAAAACAAAACAAAACTGATGTTTCCAAAGAGAAACAGGGTGTTCTTTCCATTCCAAATAGCTTTAAATGGTCATGGGATAAAAACCACCCCACCATAGAAAGCCCATTAATTTCTGGGGTGGTTTTTCTCCCAATTGACTTATAATGGGAATGGGATAGAAACCACGCGTGCGCACGCACACACACACACACACACACACACACACACACACACACAACCTGTCAATTACAATGCCTATAACATACTCATAATACATACTCATAATAAACTGTACAAAAGACTGTTAATCCTCTATAATAAAACCCTTGAGTGTGATCCCGTGCCTCCTGTGTATTTTTTGGCAGTTTGGGGCATGCGCAGAGCGCATGCCCAGAACCGCCAAAAAAGATACGGCCGCCCAGATACGGACGGCCATGTTGGCCAAATTATCAGAATTGCCCCAAATTGATGTCCCAATCGTTCTTAAAAATTGCTGCCGCAGCCACCGCAGCCGCCGCAGCTGCCGCCCTCCCACCCTCCCAGCTGCCCGAGTCCTCCTCTCCGACCCTCCCCCCATGATTAAGGGCCAAATTGGCCCATGCAATTGCCCCCGCGGCCGCCGCCACCGACCACCCACCCGCCTGCCTTCCCAGCTGCCCGATTCCTCCTTACCCGATTAGGCCCGCGTCAGTCGGGTGATAAAAATCCATATTTTGAGAAGGAGAGAGGAGCTCGCAAACCAAGCTCCTCTCTGTGCAAAGCCACTGCCCGAACTGGCACTATGGACGCAAAGGACGCAATAGGCGTCCTTTGCACCCAAAGCTCCAGTTCGGGAAGAGGCTTTGCAGAGAGAGGAGCTCTGCTTGCGAGCTCCTCTCTTCTTCTCAAAATATGGACTTATATCGCCCGATAGACGTGGGCCGGGGCTGAGGAGGACTTGGCAGTTGGGAGGGCGGTCAGTTGGCAGCGGCGGCCACGGGGGCAATTGCATGGGCCGATTTGGCCCTTAATCATGTGGGGGGGGGGTCGAAGGAAAAGGAGAGCAAGAAAAGGAAGGAAAGGAGAGAAAGGAAGAGAGACAGAGACAAAAATTTTAAAAAGGGCAATAGAAAGGAAGAATGCTTAAAGGGGGGGGGGGACCTAGCGCCCGTTATTATAACGGGCTTAAAAATACTAGTTCAAGAACAAAACCAGTATCACCACAAAGTAAAAAGTGGAAATGTATACTGTACTCCACAGTTCCAACAATAATTAATCCATGCCTAGGACATAATCAGATGTCCTGGTATCAGTCAATTCCATAAAGAATCCAGTGGTGCATTCCTGTTGTACATTCTGAAGTAATTCCAGAACGTAGAAATTTGCGTGTGATGCATGTGTGGAGGCCACCCTAATGGCCTCTGCCAGCCCGTGCTTATGCAGAGGGAGCGCTGGCAGGGCCTAGAGGAGCCGCCACCGGCCCACTGCCACCAAGGAGCCATGTGGCCGCAACAGTGCATAAGGTAACCTCCTGCCCGCCCCCGCCTGCCCTTTTTCAACCCCCTGATGCTTGTAAAATTTCCCTTTACAAGCATTCAAACTGGGTCGAACCAGTTTTACCGCTCGGACTGGACCACCGCTGGTTTGAACGAACCGGCTCGTGGGCCAGGCAGTTCAGTTCAAGTTCCGTTCGAACTCAAACTGAACCAAACCACCCTTAGTGGCTCCATGCACACCCTTAATAGAAACCACCACATCAGAGAAAGCCCATTCATTTGGGGGTAATTTCCTACTCTGAGGCTATTCCCACGATGGGGCGAAATCAGGCTAGTGGAGGCTAGTCCGATTTCACCCCATTGTGTGAACCACCAGGCTCAGCTGCGAGCCCGGTGGTTCCTAGGCAGGTAACCCGCCTAACTACCCCTGCCCTAAAGCCAAGGGAGGAGCGCTCCGCAAACCTGGTTTTAAAGATCGTGAGTAGCCATGGTGCGGCTCCGCGCTGTGGTTACTCACGAGTAGACCCCCAGAGGGGAGGCAAAAAGCCGCCTCCCAGGTCCGAGGGTCTCCCTAGTATGCCCTGCGCACTTGTGCAGGGCATACTGGAGCTTCTGGGGGCTGCGCGGCCCCCGAGCTCCCCAGCCCCTGCCAGCTCCATCACGGAGCGTGCAATCGTGTGGGCGGCCGATTTGGCCACCCAAGGCTCCTGCTCTGCTCGGCTTAGCCCGCTCTCCCCACTCACCCTTCCAAACCAGGTCTCACTGATTGTGAGACCCGGCTCTCTGTCTTATTTTTATTAATAATATAAATTTCATAACAGGTGAAGGTCCACACTTGTGGATACATCATGTACCATAGTGCAGGGAAGAGTTTGACAACAAGAGCATAGCTGGGAGTGGTTTGCTTGTTTATGCGCCTTTATGCAGCTGGGGGTGGAAATCTAGTGTTAAGGAGGGGTTAAAGTTAGAAAGGGACCCACATTGAGGTCATCTACTGTGAGTCTTTCTTTTAAACCTTCATTTGGGGGGGGCTGCAGGACACTGGCTCCATTCTGAGATTTGGAATGTTCAGCAATCCATTCCTTCCTTGGTTACTTTTTTTGTTTCTACTACTCTGTTTAATGACATGTTTTATATTATTCCATCAGCCATGAGTCACAGCAATATAAATCTAATACACATGTAAAACATAAATACCAATACATGTAGAACAAATATCAGCTTAATCCAATTTATTTCACAATATATGTATTTTTACAGTTTAAGTAAAATACCATATTCTACCTAAAAACAGGTATGGAGGCCATGGAGGCCAAGGTGGTCTTCAAACTTGAAATGTAGGCTTGCATCCTAAACATGTATACCAAATTTCAAACTATTATCTCAGTATTCAAGAGAGGCTCATACACACGATCATCTGGAGATGGTGTGGGGGTGGGAAGAGTTCTTACCTGAACAAACAGAGCTACCATTGGGCTTTGCAAGCAAAGTACACACGAGTGCTGCAGCTAGCTTGGAGCAGGGAAATCCATTGAGAACTGGAGAACTTTCCCACAATGCATCGGGCTATCATAAAAGGAAAAACCTCATGACATCTGCAGTAGGCATGTGCACAAAACCAGCTTGGCCTGTTTGGTTTGAATTCGAACCAGCTTCGAACCAGGGTGGGTAGGTTCGGTTTTGGTTTTATTCGAGCCCTGCTCCGCCCCCTGTTTGGTTTGAATTCAAACCCAATTTAACCGGTTCTAAAAGGTTCTACACAGTGTATAATGGGGACTTGAACCATCCCATTATTCCCTATGTGGAGCACCTAGGGGCACAAAATTGGGGTGGGTGGTAGGCACCCAGGGGTGGTAGGCACCCAGGGTGCCTACCATCCACCAAACCCCAAAGAAATCGGACGCTCCTGTGATTATTAATGATTTTTTGAAGAGGGTTTTTTCAGTTTTTTTCATATCTCCCATAGGGAATAATGGGGATTTGAGGATGCCCTATACCCCCCTTTGGGGGGTGTCTGGCACCCCAAATTGGGTCTGCAGGTACAGCAGGTTGTGCCAGAATTCCCCGCAAGCATCCCCAAGTCGGTTGGTTTTATGCCCCCCCCCAGTAATTTTTTAGTTCTGGCCTCTCTTAACAAGAGTTCTGGCCTCTTTTTTAGTTCTGGCATCTCTACCAGAGTGGATTCTCTGGTTTGTATATAATATTATGAAAAGCTCTTCATAGGGACTCATTGAGAGAACACATAAAGCATCCAAGAATCCAATTTTTGGATTCCTGGTTGCTGTATGAGCTCTCTCTATGAAGAGCTTTTCATAATACAAACCAGAGAATTCACTCTGAAAGAGATAGACCAGGCTTCCTCAAACTGCGGCCCTCCAGATGTTGCTGAACTACAACTTCCAGCATACACAGCCACAAAAAATTGTGTCTAGGGATGCTGGGAGTTGTAGTTCAGCAACATCTGGAGGGCCGCAGTTTGGGGAAGCCTGAGATAGACTGTTAAGAGAGGCCAGAACTAAAAACTTCCAGCGGGGGGGCGTAAACCCAAATGACTTGGGGCTGGCTGGGGGGAGTTCTGGCACAACCTGTCATGCTCCCAGACCAACTTTGGGGTGCCCAGGCACTCCCAAATGGGGGGGATGGGCTGGATGGGCCACCTCAAATCCCCACTGTTCCCTATAGGAGAAATGAAAAAATGCAAATAAAATAAAATTAAAATTAAATCACATAAGAGAAGCCCTGCAGCATTCGAGAGAGACCACCTGCTTCCTAGACAGCCCCCAGGGTGAGAGACTGGTGTGGGCTGTCTGCTTGTTGCTGTTGCTGTGCTGGAACATCTGCCTCCAGGAGTGGGGGGAGAAGGCAAGTCCACCTGCCAGCCCCCTGCCTGACCTGCAGAACTGTGGCCTTTGGCAGTGGCTGCTTTGCAGGATCAGGGCCAGGACTGAGTCAGCTGTTTTTGCTACCAGCTGACCAGAGGGGCTCTCTCTGGCCCTATATAGGAACGCTGCCTGTGGCAGCAGGTCTGCCACCGGTGGGGTCGCCACCTGAGGAGACAGCGAGGGTGAGGGCCAGGCCTCTTGGCCCAGGTATATTTTATGTGGTGGGCATTTAATAATGGGGCTTCTGTTTTAATTAGTCCTGGTTGAGGGCTTTTTTAGAATGTGTCTCGGCTTGCCTGGAGATGGGGAGACAGGGGGCATGTCCACTGATGGTGGGGCAGTGGTGGTGGGAAACCGAAGAAGTAACGTTGGCAGGTCAATGGGTCATTACAGGGGAAGGGGACATAGAAATCTAATAGCTGTTTCCCCTTCCGGTTGTCCTGCCAGCTCTTTGACTTTGGGGAGCAGTTCTGACCACCCTTGGAACCTCACCTTGCTCCTCTGTAATGGCAGGTCAGTCCGGAACAAATCAGAAATCATCCATGATTTGATTCTGGATGAAGGTGCCGACCTGGTATGTACTACAGAGACCTGATTGAGGGAGGCCGGGGGCCCAGTGTGGTCCCAGCTTCTCCTTCCAGGGTACTCTGTTGAGAAGCAGGTGAGGGACTGCGGGCGGGGAGGTGGAGTGGCTGTGGTCTATAAGAATAATATCTCCCTTACCAGGATCCCTGTTAGAGTGTCTGACCATTTTGAATGTGTGTACTTACATTTGGGGACCAGGGATAGACTGGGACTTCTGTTGGTGTACTGATCCCCCCGACAGAGTCCCTAACTGAGCTGACGGACTTGGTCTCGGGTTTGGTGTTGGAGTCTCCCAGGCTTGTGGTGCTGGGGGACTTCAATGTTCACTTCAGGACAAATTGTCCGGGGCGGCTCAGAAGTTTATAGCGGCCATGACGACTATGGGCCTATCTCAGGTGGTCTCGGGACCGACGCACATTGCAGGTCACACGCTTGATTTGGTCTTTCACTCTGATCAGGGTGGTGTTCTGTGGGTGGGGAATCCTGTGATTTCCCCATTGTCATGGACGCACCACCATCTGGTTAAGGTTGGACTCACAGTCACACCCCACCTTTGCAGGGGCGAGGGACCTATTACGATGGTCCGCCCGAGAAAGTTATTGGATCCTATAGGATTTCAAGAAGCCTTGGAGGGATTTAGTGTTGGCTCTGTCGGCGATCCTGTTGATGCCCTGGTGGAGAATTGGAACAGCAAACTCACCAGGGCAGTAGACATGATCGCTCCTAAGCATCCTCTCTGAACCGCTTCAAAACTGGCCTTGGTATATGGAAGAACTACAGGGGCTGAAGTGGCGAAGTAGACACCTGGAGCACAGGTGGGGAAAAACTCGGCTTGAATCCGATAGATTGCAACATAGAGCTCATTTGAAGACCTACGCTCAGGCGATACGTGCGGCAAAGAAGCGATTCTTTTCTGCCCGTATAGCATCCGCAAGTTCAAGTCCAACGGAGTTGTCCAGGGTTGTGAGAGGGCTAGTATGTGCCCCTCCTCCCTTGAATCAGAATCTGGAACCATCTACTACCTGCTGTGATGTGTTTAATAAATTCTTTGTGGACAAAATATCTCGTATTCGGGCCGACTTAGATTCCATCTCCACAATTACTTCAGTGTCTGATGTGGAGGTGTCCAGCGACTCCTCTTATGTGGTTAGGTTGGATCAGTTCCAGTTTGTGACTCCTGAGAATGTGGACAAGCTGATTGGAATGGTGCAGCCCACCACCTGTCCTCTTGAACCTTGCCCAACATGGCTTGTTCGATCTAGCAGGGAGGTTAACGTAGAAAGCCTGGTAGAGATCATAAATGCATCTCTGAGAGAAGGTAGGATGCCTCCTAGTCTTAAGGAGGCAATTATTAGACTGCTTCTAAAGAAGTCTACCTTTGATTCCTCGGAGCTGAGTAACTACAGGCCTGTCTCCAATCTTCCATGGCTGGGCAAGGTAATTGAGAGGGTGGTGGCCTCCCAGCTCCAGACAGTCTTGGAGGAAACTAATTATCTAGACCCATTTCAAACTGGCTTCCGGGCTGGCTATGGGGTGGAGACTGCCTTGGTCGGCCTGATGGATGATCTCCAACTGGGACTTGACAGAGGAAGTGTGACTCTGTTGGTCCTTCTGGACCTCTCGTCGGCTTTCGATACTATCGACCATAGTATCCTTCTGGAGCGTCTGAGGGGGTTGGGGTGGGAGGCACTGCTCTGCAGTGGTTCCACTCCTACCTCTCGGGTAGGTTCCAGATGGTGTCCTTTGGAGACTGTTGTTCTTCAAAATCTGAACTTTTGTATGGGGTCCCTCAGGGCTCCATATTATCTCCGATGTTGTTTAACATCTACATGAAACTGCTGGGAGAGATCATCAGGAGATTTGGTGCTGGGTGTTATCAGTATGCTGATGACACCCAAATCAATTTCTCCATGTTGGCATCATTGGGAGAGGGCATAACCCCCCCCCCACACACACACACAAATGCCTGTCTGGAGGCAGTAATGGGCTGGATGGGGGATAACAAACTGAGATTGAATCCAGATAAGACAGAGGTACTCATTGTGCGGGGTCGGAACTCAAGAGATGATTTTGATCTGCCTGTTCTGGATGGGGTCACACTTCCCCAGAAGGAACAGGTATGCAGTCTAGGGGTGCTTCTGGATCCAAGTCTCTCCCTGGTATCCCAGGTTGAGGCAGTGGCCAGAGGTGCCTTCTATCAGCTCCGGTTGATACGCCAGCTGCGCCCATTTCTTGAGACAGACAACCTCAAAACAGTGGTACATCTACTGGTAACCTCCAGACTGGATTACTGCAATGCACTGTATGTGGGGCTGCCCTTGTACGTAGTCCAGAAACTACAGTTGGTCCAGAATGCGGCCACCAGGCTGGTCTCTGGGTCATCTAGGAGAGACCATATTACTCCTGTATTGAAGGAGTTACACTGGCTGCTGATATGTTTCCGGGCAAAATACAAGGTGCTGGTCATAACCTATAAAGCTTGGGCCCTGGGTATTTAAGATAAAGTCTTCTTCGTCATGAACCCCACCGCCCATTGAGATCATCAGGAGAGGTCCATCTGATTTTGCCACTGGCTCGTCTGGTGGCTACTCAGGGATGGGCCTTCTCCGTGGCTGCCCCGAGGCTTTGGAATGCGCTCCCTAGTGAAATAAGAGCCTCCTCATCTTTGACAATTTTAAAAAAGTCTCTAAAGACACATCTGTTCAACCAGGCTTTTAACTGATATTGTTTTAATTGTTTTAATGTTGTTTTTAGAATATTGTTTTTAAAATTGTTTTTAAATTGCTGTGTTTTAAGTTTTGTTTTGTTTTTAACTAACATTTTATCTTTGTTTTTATCTGGTTGTGAACCGCCCAGAGACGTAAGTTTTGGGCAGTATAAAAATATGTTAAAATAAAATAAATAAAATAAATAAAATCACAGGAGTGCCCATTGCTTGGGGGTTCGGTGGGTGGTGGGCACTCTTGGTTGTCTACTACCCATCCTGGGTTTGTGCCCCTAGCAGGCCACACTACAGCGACAACAAAAAAGACACACAGCTAAGAACCAAAAAACGGCCACAGAAACTGACCTGCTGCTGTGCCCACCACCAGCAGCAGGCCAGAAGGAAGCAAAGGAAGACTGCAGCCTGAGTGATTTTTCTAGGCCAGAGGCTTGGCTTTAAATAGGATTTGAAACTCCCTCCTTTGGGAATCTCCACCTTTGTTCTCTCTGCCGGCCAATAGGGTGCCAGTTCTCAAGGTCTGACACCACTGCAGAGCCTACCAGGGAGCCAGACTCATCTGGCCAATCAGGGAAGCATGAGCTCAGCAAAGGAAATCAAGCAAAACAAGTGACATAAAATGGAGGATATGACCGAAAATGGAGTCTAAAACCTTCGAACAGGTTCAAATTTGAACCCAATTCGAACAGGTTCTACATGGGGTATAATGGAGACTCAAACTGGCCCATTATTCCCTATGTGAAGCACCTAGAGGCACAATACCAGTGTGGGTGGTAGGCACCCAGGGGTGCCCACCACCCACAAAACCCCAAAACAACCAGACATTCCTGCGATTATTAATGATTTTTTTGAAGATTTTTTCAGTTTTTAAATTTCTCCCATAGGGAATAATGGGGATTTCAGGATGCTCCATCTCCACTTATGGGGGGTGCCTGAGCACCCCAAAGTGGGTTTGGGGGCATGGCAGCTTGTGCCATGACTCTCCCCAGGCAGCCTGAAGTTGGTAGGGCTTACGGTTTTTTAAAATATATTTTTAAAAGATTATAGCTGTTTCAATGCAATGAACACTGTGTGACCTTAATTGCTGTGAACTCACAGCAATTAAGGTCAATAGGTCAGGTCACACACTGTTCTACTTATATGAATGGGGGAGGAACTCCTATTCATTACATTGAAACAGGCTATATATACAGTAAACCCTACCAAGTTGGGGCTACCTGGGGGGAGTTACAGCCATACTTGCCATGCCCCCAAACTCACTTTGGGGTGCCAAGGCACCCCTCAAAGGGGGGATGGGGCTGCTTCAAATCCCCATTATTCCCTGTGGGAGAAATGCAAATTGGAAAAATCTTCCCCGCAAAATCTAAAATTACAGGAAAGTCTGATTGCTTTGGGGTTTGGTGAGTGGTAGGCACCCCTGGATTTGTGCCCCTAGGTGTTCTGCACAGGGAATAATGGGCCGATTCAAGTCCCCATTTATTCACTCACTCACTCATTCATTCCCAATGGTATAATTATACCCTATGGTGAAAACCCACACACACACCCCAAAAAACCCATTAAAAATTGTAGGAGTGTCTGGTTGTTTGGGGGTTGGGAATGTAGTTGGCACCCATGGATGCCTATCACCAAACCCAGTTTTGGAGGCTCAAACCAGTTCAAACAGAACCTGGCTCTCTTTGGTTTGAACTCGGACCAGCATTGCCAGTTCAATGTCCTGTTTGATTCAAGTTCGAACCTTTGAACTGAACCAGTTCAAATTTGAACCTGTTTCACAGCCACGAGGGGGCAGGAGGCAGACTCAGCCCTACTGATGCTGTTCCAAGGAGGAGCACAGAGTGTGCTGTGCAGAGCGGCATAATTACAGTTGGCAGCCCCCGTAGCTACAGCTATTACAAACATGGCAGCTGGTTGCTGGGAGCCGCTGAAACAGGGCAAGTCCAAGACACAATCAGCAACCTGAGGTAGGGAGGCTCCTATCCCCCCACCCCCAACCTGGGATAAGAGCATGGTTTAGGATCTGTGTTAACCTGCTGTCAAAGATCTGGGTTTGAGGGATTCCCATGAGTTCTCATGACACTTGATATACAGCCTCTTAGGCCTGATTTCATGATCATGTGAGCTGCCTGTTGTGTTATTGTGTTTGACAGGGTTGTGTTATTGTGTTTGACAGGGAGTGTCAAATAAGAAAGTTAAACCAGAGACCTCACTTTGTTTAGCCAAAAATATAGAAATCAGTGAGGTGATTCTCAAGATCGCCAAAAAGTGGGCTAAGGGAGCATAGCCCGCTTTCTGGTGACTGTGAGAACCACTGGGCTCGCAGGTGAGCCCGGTTGCTCTCAAGCGGGTCACCTGCTTAAATAACCCTCCCCTAAGCCCAGGTTAGCGGTGCGAGCGCTCCGCTAACCCAGGCTCTACGATTGTGTGTTGCCACGGCACAGCTCTGCACCGTGGCAACTCACAAGTAGACACCCAACCAGGAGGCTAAAAAGCAACCTCACCCGCGCAGGGCATGCTAGAACATCCGGGGGCCACACGGCCCCCGATCCCCCCAGCCCCTGCCAGCTCCATAATGGAGTCAGAAGTTGTGTGGGTGGCCAGTTCGGCCACCCAGAGCAGACTGACTGCTCGTCTGCAGGGAGAGTGGGCTAAGCCCGCTCTCTCCGCAAACCCCATTTCAGCAGTTCCCACTTATTGTGGGAACCGCCTCAGTATTTTCATAAGCTGATGTACATTCCATTTCCCAACTTTTCTGGACTCCTGCCCTGATCTGATTTGGAGGCTTTGAGAATGAACACTGCTACCACTCACCTTGCACTTTTATCCATAACTGCCACCGATCTATTTCATAGTTCTGAATTATAGGACAGTGAAATACACAGAGGCAATTCTCACGATCAGCCAAAATTGGGCTAAGGGAGCCTAGCCCGATTTCAGCCGAGCGTGAGAACCACCGGGCTCGCAGGCAAGCCCGGTTTCTCCAAAGTGGGTGACCCGCTTCTGCAGCCCTCCCCTTAAATGGGGTTAGCGGAGCGAGCACTCTGCTAACCACGTTTATTTGGTCATGTATTGCCGTGGTGTGGCTCTGTGGCGTGGCAACACATGGCAACCCCCGGGCTCGGGGGTTCTCTCCAGGAAACCCCGCGCACTCGTGCGGGGCATCCTGGAACTTTTGGGTGCCATGCGGCCCCTGATCCCTGCAGCCCCCGCCAGCTGCGTGACTGAGCTGGCAATTGTGTGGGCCGCCAATCCGGTCGCCCACGGCTGCAGGACTGATTGTCTGTGGGGAAAGAGGGCTAAGCCCCTTACAGTGGGCTTCACACCCCTTACAGTGAGTCTCACTGATCATGAGACTCGCCTCATAATGTAATTAAAATCCATCCAACCTTAATTTCCAACCATGTGTTCTTCTGGTTCTAAGCACTATTCCAGTTATATATTCCAACTTGAGCACAAATTACGACGATTAAAAAAACTCCTGGAAATCCACATGATGTTCAAAGACTTTGTATAATATTCATAGCCCCATCTGCTGACAATCTGTGGCAATCCATGGAATAACTGTGTTTTAAAAGTTAGAATAAAAGGAGTTTAAAACACAGCCATTTCATGGACTGCCACAGATTGACAGCAGATGGTGCTAAAAATATTGCACAACGTCCTTGAATGTAGTGCAGATTTTCCATTTTATTCTTCATACAAATATGCACTCAAGTTGGTCTATATCATCATCTTGAAGAGCCCTAACTGCTGAATGCAAGTGACCAAATTTCTTAATTATGCCAAGATACTATCTCTGCGAATGTTTTGTCCCTATACACTGCTATCAAATCATGTTTTAAAATCAAATCCCAGAATTACAGAAATGCAGGGATTAATAAATCATATAGTTGTCTGCATGGTTCAAAGGATTTAAAGCAGCTACCTACTTTAAATAACTTATGGCACAATCTTGTACAGGACCATCATTGGGGTAGGGCAAATCAGGGCAATTTCCCCAGCTCCACATCACCCCAGGCCCTGAATTATTTTAAGCTTCATTGCCCTGTGCGAGCGCCTCTCAGTTGAGAGGTGCCCCTGTGATCCAGTTCAGTTTTAAATGGCCAGTCCCATGCCTGTCAGCTGAAGGTGAAGGAGTCAGGCTAGGCCAAGGCCACAAAACTGATCTCCAAGGGAGCAAGTGTAAACTGAGGTCAAGAAGCCAAGATCAAGAGCTGGAGAGTCAGGCCCCCAATGAAGCAAGCACAAGCCAAAATCAACAAGCTGAGGTCAAGAGCCAGAAAGTCAGGTCTATGTGTGATCAAGGCAAAATCAAAGGAGTAAGACAGAAGCTTGCATAATGATGTTGTTCCAGCACTGATCTGTTGCAGACAGAACCATTTTGAAGGGAAGTGTAACCTGGCCATACCCCTGTCCTGGAGTGCTGGAGAACAAAGGATCTGTGTCTAGTTATGCAGCCACTGGCTGTGGCATAGTTGGTCTTGTGGTGACTGAACTGGTGTGAATAATGCAGCCTTTTTCTCAGAACTCAAAGAAGAAAGCAAGAGTTAGGGGTCAGGGGATCCAAGAGTTAGGGGTCTTGGTCCTTTGGCCAAGTTAGGGATCAGTGGATATGGGATCTACTGAATCTTGGAGCAGAGGGGCCTCAAACTCCATTCCTCCATCAGAATCATCCAGTTCAGTCCCTGTCAAGGAGAGGTCAGGCTCAGGGGTCATGATGACATTTTCTTCCTGCTTGGACTTCATTATAATGATGTCACACAACCATGTTTTTTGTCCCCTCTGATTAGGCATTATTAAGACTACTTTCAAACCAAAAGCAAGCGGAAGCCAATAGATCATATGCAAATACTTCCAACTTCCCCAGCTCGAGAAAAGAAATGAGATACTGCTGTGTACATTTGTTGCACTGAAAATGAAACAAACATTAATCACAGTTTTAGTTTTGATTTTGCTTACACTTGCAGACCAAGATGAAATAACAATGTTAATTTTGTTTTGATTTGATCTTTATCACCATTAGGTGAACTTTGAACTCAATTTTTGGTTTAAATTATGATATCTTTGCCCAGGGAGGGGTGAAGATGGTGACTAGCTAGCAGCACTATTCACGAGTTCCTACTTGTAAACTGGACTTCTCTTCATTGGAGCTCAAATTCTCTAGCAAAACTACACAAACTTTAACCATGACAAATAAAAGCAAGAAGAGAAAAAATAGGAAGAGCCTTAATGACCTACCAGCCAAGGCAGGGAAGCAAATGAGGATCGACTCCTACCTTCCCACCAACAGAGCCATGAGTAAAACCTTTGCACACCCTACCAAGAACAGATTTATGGTCCTGAGCACAGAGAACTTTCATCCCCCTCCCCACCCAAAGAGTCTGCTACAAGGGCGACTGCATTACATCAAGCATCTCCTTCACTGTCTAAGAACTCTGGCTTGGAAACCCCACGAAAGGAAAGAGACAGGGAACCTAAGAGAGCCAGACATCCCTATAGCCACTCCTATGGATCCCTACCAAAATATTTAGGAGATGCATGTTTGTTTACAGCAGAAACTGTCATACAAATTTTAGGACATTTAAACAAACTCTCAACAAAAGTAAATAAGCTCAGGCATGCCTTTGATGCATTTGTGCTACACAAATATACAATTAAACCTCCAAAAACAGCCCCCAACAATGTCCAGGCAGCTCTCTCCTCAGTTCCAGTCAGGAGCACTGCCAAAATCACACCCAGGACACATGCTGGACTGCCAAAAATAACCCATTCGTCTATATCAATGTATGTACTTCAAACTCCCAGGTGCTACTACAAAGAGAGATTAACCTTAATAATGCCAAGAGATGAACTCATTGCAAAATGATTACTAACTCTCTGAGCCAACTATTTAACTGCCACTCCAGATCTGTAGATCTGGACTTGATCCAATTTCTGCCCAGGGTTAAAGAGACTCCTGCTCACTTTCAGTCATCCCACCTTCCCACACCAGCTCCTTTGAATGGTGGGGGTGGGGGGCAGCTTTAACATTTGGCCTCTAATGGCAGCGAAGAGCAAGAGTCAAAACATTCCTGCTGAAAGCGACCTTGATGATGAAGTTGCTAAGGAAACTATCTCTAGCCTTAATAAACCGCCTGCAAATGCATCTCAGCTGCATCCACAGTCTAACCCTTTATAGCCCGGAGAACATGATGATCACAGAGCTATAGGCTTAGAGTTTGCCGATCTGGGGAATTTACTCACAGTGGTTAAAAAACAGGCACAGCCATGAACACTCCTCTCCACCCCCACCACCCCCACCCCGACCGAGTCTAAACCCACAGACAGTGACAGAGACATAGATACTCTCCATCATCAGTCCCCACCTGAAGGCCACAGTAGTGCAACTGCCAAAGCCCTAATAAATTCCCTCGAGCATGACCTGATGACCTTCTTGCTGGGTACAAGTAAGGCTGCAACCCCTCCCAGACTCAGGAGGAAACTATGAGTTCATTTCTCTTATTCCGACACAGACTCAGAGCTTGAAGACAATGATTTAGACATCATTGAATCCTCCCCCCACAGCTAATTCAAGGAGTGGGGATACCCAGAGCTTGCCCAACTCCAACCCAAGACAGCTCTATCTATGCTACCTCCTGGTGCTGAAGAGCCTCAAATGCTTCTCATTCACAAAAACTCCAAAGGAAGGGGCCCCTGACCTAACCCAGACCCAGCTAATAACATCACTATGCAAATCTCCTATTGCTGATGAAGAACTTCAGACCCTACATACAGACACACCTACCCCAGAGGAACAGGCCTCTACATTGTGCTCATCGCCACCAAAGCAGCAGATGCCATACGCAACCCTCAGGGACACTGTCTTGTTGGCTATGGGCCTTGGAATGTTGTTTGCCAATTATCCTCATTTTGATGACATCAGCGCTCTAATTTTCCCAATTTGCTTGACTGAGATGAGGGAACTGCCTGCTTCCTCTGTGAAGCCTGTATGAGAGATCCTCTGAGCGGAGAGCTCAAGATTCCACGCTTCCACTGTCTTCATGCCAGAATCATGATAACAGTCCCCAGTCTCTGACTGTTGTGTCATCAGAAATACAGCTGGAACTAGTAGCAGCAGAACCCACCCGAGAAACTACCTCCCTCAACTATGTGGCTCTCTGCACCCAACCCATCACTGACTGCCCCACTGGGAATCCCTACACTGGTCCCTGCCAATATGAATACAGACTGATATCCAAAAAACAAGCATAAAGGTCTCCCTCCTGACTCAATCAATCTTTATTACAGTCAGAGTCCAGCATAAAGTAAAAGGAGTGATTACATATTTAAAGTATTTTTACATATTGTAAGTAAAAGTAGATATTAAGAGTCTAAGGGTACACAATACCAGCATTTAATGAAAGACTATGAGAAAAGACTATAAAAACCAGGAGTAAAAGTAAAATTTAAAATAAAACGATGGCTGTCTAAGTGGCGCAGTGGTAAAACTGCCGCCCTGTAACCAGAAGGTTACAAGTTCGATCCTGACCAGGGGCTCAAGGTTGACTCAGCCTTCCATCCTTCCGAGGTCGGTAAAATGAGTACCCAGAATGTTGGGGGCAATATGCTAAATCATTGTAAACCGCTTAGAGAGCTCCGGCTATAAAGCGGTATATAAATTAAGTGCTATTGCTATTGCTATTGCTAAGACAGAAACAAACCACAAACTAAATGACCCTTAATAGCAGGGTGGATTTGATTTAAATCAAACTGATTTAAATCACAATTTAAATCACGATTTAAATCACTAGCAGGGTGGATAAAAATAAAAAAAATCTGATTTAAATCAAAAAAATCCGATTTAAATTAAAAAAATCGGATTTTTTTTAATTTAAATCGGATTTTTTTGATTTAAATCGGATTTTTTTTTATTTTTATCCACCCTGCTAGTGATTTAAATCGTGATTTAAATCGTGATTTAAATCAGTTTGATTTAAATCAAATCCACCCTGCTTAATAGTTAACAGTAAAAAATGGGTACAAATATTTGCCATAAGAACATCATTTTAAAGAAAGGCATAAAAGAGAGAATCAGGAATGGATTAAAAGTTATATGCAAAACATGGAGGCTCACCATCCTGTGAGCATCATCCACAATAATTCCTCTATTCAAGAAACATGCTATGGCAGTTACAATCCCCTTCAGACACTGTATCTTACTAGTAAGCAATATCTATCAACCCCCACAGAGACAGAAATCTCAGGTCAGGAAACTGTGGCATGAACTGGAACACTACCTGACCAACCTCCTATCCTCCTTCATCAATTGGAGGGGACTATAATGCCAGGATAGGTCCCGATTATGACATCTTATATGCATGCCAACAATGCTTCCCACCTAATCCCAAAGCAGACCTACTCTCCCTAGCACGCCATTTGAAGGATGAGAAGTCAAATTACATTGGTTTCTGTCTAGCCCAAATGTCCAACAGACAATCTCCACATCCTCAATGGCTCTGTTGAAACTGACCACTCTGCAGAACTTACCTTGTGGGCCAGGACTAAAATCTGTGTCATTGACTATGTAATTGTCTTTGGGGACCTACTCCACTTTGCAGACCACTTTGAAGTCACACCACAATTCAACAGCAACCATTTTCCAGTCACCCTATGCCTAAAACCTTTTGCCTGGCAGCTACACACAGAGGCTTTTTACCAACCTCACATCTTGCCAGTGGGAAGAGCCTGTCACATCAAATGGTCCACCCAACTGGACAATGCAATAACAGAATAACTCTCCTCAGAACACTTTGAAGGCATTCACCTCTCTCTGCTCTCTGCAGATTCCTTGAACTTAATCTTTGAAAGCTATAGCAACCTAGTGCAGAAACTACAAAACACTTAACCTGAAGAAACAATGGCTTCCCACAGCTGCACTTACATTGCTCCAAACCTTGGTTCGACTCTGAATGTGTTCAAGCAAAAAGAAAAGAAAAGAAAGCTGGCTTCTCCAAGACAGGGCTGAGAGAGATTCCTGCCTGCAACCTTGGAGAAGCCACTGCCAGTCTGTGAAGACAATACTGAGCTAGATAGACCAATGCTCTGACTCAGTATATGGCAGTTTCCTATGTTCCTATGGCTAACTACAACACCTACAAGTCCAACACAAGTCTAGTGACGGCACAGGACCTCCTCAAGCAGAAGAGGTAATACAAGCAACTTCTTTAATACAAGAAAAGAGACACTATGAAAGCCATTTGGTCTTCTTTGAGCAGTCAGAACCAAAGACTCAGCCCTATTCTGCCGCATTACCATGGATTACCTTAGCAATGGCCTGACACACCTGGACAGCTTCATCTCACCAGAGTCCTGGGAATGGCACTTGAATGAACTATACAAAAGTGAAGAGGTGGACCACGGATGCCCTCAGCAAGATGCAGAGGACCTGCCCCCATGACTGCCAGTGACGCCTGCTGAGATCATGGACCTGGTCTCCCACCTTAGACCCAGGAAGGCTCCTGGCAATGACCTAATCCCCTCTAAGCTTATCAAAAACAATCCAGTCTGGTGGGCTCCCATTCTGGCTGCGCTGTTCACATCCATTGATAGGCACAGACACCATCCCTGAGGACTGGAGGCTCACAGTCATAGTTCCCATCTTTTTTAAAAAGGCAGGAAGGATGACCCCAGCCAATTATAGACCTATCGGCCTGCTCAGCACAGTCAGTAAACTCTACACCAGACATCTTTCCTAGAAACTAAGGAACTGGCTGGAACAAGAAAACATCCTGGCAGAGAAGTAGGCTGGATTCAAGGAGGGACAGTCCACAATTGACCAGTGCCTTGTACTTCATCAACCGATTTAAACAAGTTTTTCAATAAGAACTAATCAGCCTACTTTCCTTTCACTGTCTCTATATCTGGACTACATTTGGTGCAAATCGAGATCCACAAGTTAGATCTCTTGCACCATAAATGTTCACGCCTGCCATCTTGGATCAAGGGGGAGGATGTCATCATTACAAACTGCACCATTGAGGTGTCCCTCTGTGTCACTCACAACAGCTGTTCCAAATTTGGTTCAAATCAGTTAGACAGTCCTCAGGTTAGTGCATTTGTGCCTCAAAGGCTTATGTACCCGCCATCTTGGACTGGGGTGGGGACATCATCACAAACTACACCATTGGGGCATCCCTATGTGTCCATTCAGCTGTAGCAAATTTGGTTCAAATCAGTTAGGCTGTCCACAAGTTAGTGCTCTTGCACCTCAAAAAGTTTACGTGTCCGCCATCTTGAATTGGTGTGGATGACATCATCACCAACTATGCCACTGAGCTGTCCCTGTGTGTCACTCACTGCAACTGTACCCAATTTGGTTCAAATGGGTTAGGCAGTCCACAAATTAGTCTGCTTGCGCCTCAATTGTTCATGTAGCCGCCATCTTGAATTGGATGACATCATCACACCTCACGCCATTTGAGCATCCCTATGTGTCCCTACAGCTGTAGCAAATTTGGTTCAAATTGGTTAAGTGGTTCACAAGTTAGCCCACTTGCACCTAAAAAGTTTACGCATCTGCCATCCTGGATTGGGGTGGATGACATCATCACAAACTATGCTGTTGAAGTGCCCCATGTGTCCCTACAACTGTACCCAATTTGGTTCATATTGGTCCAGGCATTGCGAAGTGGGGCACACGTGGACACACACTCGGACATACACACAGAACACACAGAATGCAGGGTGATCTCATAAGCCTACTGGAAAGTAGGCTAAAAATATTCCACTTGCAATGCATGATTACAAATCCCTGAAAAGTTAGATGCAACCCCAAAGGACACTTATCTAATGCTGTCCCAACCCATAAGGGTGTCAAACAAGGTTGCTTACATGCTCCTGTTCAACTTCTACATAGATGACATGGTGGGCCACCTAAACAACCCATACTTCCATCCCTGAAGTGGGCAAATAAACATATCTCCACCCTGCTCTATGCTGATGATGCAGCAAAACTTTCAAGGACCCCAATACTGCAAGAAAGACCGACTGGAAATCAACTACCATAAAAGCAAAATCATGGCCTTCCCTAAGAGACCGAGGACGCATTCCTGGGTGTTTTCCAGACTATGAGATTCACAGCAGTCAATGCGTTGCAGACTGTGATGGAATAGTGTAATGGTTTCAAAACGAAAGTTGTTTAATGCTTCGTTATAAGCTGGTGGCCATCCATATTTTCCATCCCCTGAAACGTATTTTCCAGGCAAGAGTGTCCATATTCTCCTTGAAACGCATTTATCTGCCCCTCCTCCTGCTCCATTGGGGCCAATGGAGTTGTGGAGTGTGTGTGATGTGATTTTTTTAAAAAATTGTTTTTTTCTATCGGGGAGCAAAAGGAAATCCTGTGGCGAGCCTGGAAGGGGGAAGAGAGGAACTGGCATGCCTGGGTGGGTGTTCTCTTCCATGGTGGCGGCGGCCAGCAGGTCTTCAGCTCCCCTCACCCCCCCGAGCCAAGGCAGGCGCATGAGCAGCATCTCCAAGCGGAGCAGGCTGCTTGCCACTCACTAGCCGCCACTCCCCCGCAGAGCCGAGGAGGGTGTGTGGGCAGCCTTGCAGAGTGGAGCAGGCTGCTCGCCACTTGCTGGCTGCCGCTGCTCCACCGCCCAGAGCCAAGGCAGGTGCGCAGGTAGCCTCACTGAGCAGAGCAGGCTGCTCGCCACTTGCTGGCTGTCGCTGCTCCACCCCCCAGAGCCAAGGCAGGAGAGCACACAAGCAGCCTCGCCGAGCGGAACAGGCAGCTTGCCGCTCACTGGCTGCCGCCACTCCTCCCCCCTCCACAGCCAGGGTGGGCACGCAGGCAGCCTCGCTGCACTAAGCAGGCCCTTCACCTCTCACTGGCCACTGCCACTCCCCCCCTGCACACATGGCAGTGGCCGTGCCAGCTGCCATGCTGCTGGGAACTGAGGCAGGCTGCTCACCGCTTGCTGCCTTGGTCACCGCTCACTGTCCGTCTCCCCACCCCCACCCCGGATGCCGCGGCCAGCAAGAGTCTGGAGCCAAGCCATCAGTGAGGCAGGCTGCTCGCCACTCTCGCCACCACCACAGCACTACCACCATGGGGCCCCTCCAAACGCGGGGCCCGGGGTGATCACACTAGTTGCCTCACCCTAAGGAGATGCCTGCCCCTGGCAGAATCTCACTAGGGCTGGGGAGCCTTGTGGCTTCCTCCTCTCCGCCTTCAACATCACTGCTTCCCTCCTGCCAGGCCTTCTCCTGAGGAGGGAGGATGGTTGGGGTGTGCCTCCAGATAGATAGATAGATAGATAGATAGATAGATAGATAGATAGATAGGAGGGAAGAGGCAGAGGGGAGAGAGCACTCCTCCAGCGAGGACTGTGGGATTGCACTGAAGTAAATGAATAATAATTATTTATTTCCTTTTTACATTTATATCCCGCTCTTCCTCCAAGGAGCCCAGAGTGGTGTACTGCATACTTGAGTTTCTCCTCACAACAACCCTGTGAAGTAGGTTAGGCTGAGAGAGAAGGGACTTTGCCTTGTAGTATTTATTTATTTACTGCCCAAAATGCACGTCTCTGGGCAGTTTACAATGAAACAATAAAACAACAAATAAAACGATTAAAACATTGCAACAATTTAAAATTTAAAACAACGTTAAAACTATTAAAAATAATCAAATAATTAAAACAGAATCTAATTAAAAGCCTGGGTGAACAAATGTGTCTTCTTGACTGCCTTTTTAAAAGTTGTAAGAGATGGGGAGGCTCTTAAGCAAGTGGGATTGCACAGAAGTAAATGATTTAGTTCAATAGGCTTCCTCTTCAGTAAAAGGTGCATGAGAAAGGGTTGGATTCAGAAATCTGCTCAGGTGCATTAATATGAGTCTCTGGCCAAAGTAGCAAATTAAAAGGGGAATGCACAAAAGATCCCCGGTGGAAAAATAATAATAAAACCCCTCCAATCTCCTCCCTCCCCTTCTGTGTTGAGAAGTTCAAGTTATGCTGGGAGAAAGCGGAGGAGGAGGGAAGTGTGGGTGCCAAGATTTCTCCCTGCCTGTATCTCTCCCCGAGGCGAGGGGACGGAGAGAGCAAGGGGTGGTGCAAAGAACTGTCCACACTACAAAACGCTACAATGAATAAAATGCAGGGCAAGGCTCCCTACAACGGAAAAATACAGCTACTTTCCTGCAGCACAATTACAACATTGTGGGCAAAAACGTATCATTAAAATTCGAATCAAGGCATGGAAAATGTGAACACACCCTGCTTACAACGCAGCCACACCGATGTGGAAATACAGGCAATATGGAGGGGCACTTAGAGTATGTTCCCAGGCGTGTAACTATAATAGGGCAAGGGGAGACAGTTGTCTGGGGGCCCACTGCCTTAGCCCCTGCTGAGGCAAGTCCCATGACTGACGCCCACAGCTGCACACCGGCCTTCCTTCAGTTGTATTCATCCTCCGAAACTGATGTGAGTGTTAAGACCTGGAGCTACCAGAACAGCATGGCTTTCTCTAGTACCATTAAATGACTTGCATCATCCACAATTTACAAAACCTTTAAAAAAATAATTTAGGATGATGTTCTATTGTGGCACATAGGAGATCTATATCTATATCTATATCTATATCTATATCTATATCTATATATCTATGCTTTTTGTTACCACTATTCAGCCTCACTTAAGATTTCTTTACTTCATGAGCTGAGCTTCAGTGAGGGGTGGGGGCATTTTAAGATATTGTCTCTGGGCCCACTCCAACCTTGCTACGTCCCGTACGTTCCAATGTGCAATCTGGAAAACTCCTAGGTGTATAAATGGTAATGACATCAATCATGTCTCATGCTTTTTACCAACCTCACCGCCTGGAGGTGGTTTTCCATGCTTCTGGAACTAGGAAGGCCCATGACAACTATGTTGCCCAAAATGCCCAGGGAAGTGCCGTTGCCATTCTAAAATTCTTCCAATCAAAAGGGGGCCAATACATACCCGCAGCCCTTAAGCTATATGAAGCTGAGTCGATGGCACAACTTCTATACAATGCCCAGCTTGGCCTCTTTTCCAACTTTGTCCTCGTTCAATCCAAATTCCTAAGAGGAGTACTGCAAGTCCCCTGTTGTGTCTCTAATGCCGCTCTATGATTGGAAGCAGGCCTGGTGAAAGTGGAGGCCAGAATCTGGCTATCCAAACACAACTACTGGCTGAGACTATCCCTCCTCCCAATGGCCCTCAACATTGATGGACAGCTTCCAATCAACATGGAAGCGATCTCTATCCGTGAAACAATCCTTACTTGGACTTTCCCCTCCCCACCTACTTTCCTTGGGTTACAAGTGCGCCATAACACTTATCAAATAGTGCATAATGGATGCAGAAAGCCAAACTGACCTAAATAGGTCTCTGAACTCTCTTTTCTCTGAAAGTCTAAGGTACATAACAACACACAGCTAGAAGTACCAAACCGCAGAACGGTCTTTACCCTGACTTGCTGTGATGCCCTCCCCTTGGCTGGCCTTGAAGGAAAATATAGGAAGATCCCTTTCCCAGAACATCTGTGCCCCTGCGACTTGGTTGACACTATTGAGAATGTCCTCCTTTAAAAATATGGCAAATATTAATGTACCACTTTTCATCAAAAGTTCCCAAAGCGATTTTCATCCTTCACTGCCTGTTCTACAGAGACGTACAAAACGCCCTTATTCTCCCACAACTTGACAGGTCACCAGGATGCTCAGGCCAATACTACGTCTCACTCTTAGACTCAGATCCACCTATAACATACAATGTTGCCAAGTTCTGCGCAGCAGTATGCAGAATTTGCTGGGCTCTGACCACCAGCAAGAACTAACTTCTTAAAAGCACTACTCCTTTTAAAGTCTCAGTTTATCTTCTACAGATTTTAGCACTGCAGCAATTTATAGTTAATAGCATGTAACTTTCAACACCATCTCATAGATTTTAGCCCTACTGTGACTCCATAGTCACATGCAGTGTTCCCTACAACTCCCATAATTCCCAGCCAAAGAATACTGCAGCTGGGGATGCTGGGGGTTGTAGTGAACAACATCTGGGAATCCCTCTTAGAGGGAACAGTGGTCACATGCTACTGTTTTAGCAATTTTATAGCTCCTGTATCGCTTTTTACAAACATTCATCGTTTTTAGTCTTATAGCAATTTCATAGTAGCCTTACAGTCTTTATGCTAACAGGCATAGACTCTATCATTTTAATCTGCTTTTAATATCACCTCTTACATGATCCTTTTTCCTGGTGCTGGTTTGAGACCATAATAAAGATTGATTGATTGCTTGATTGGTTGATATATTTTTACCCTTGTCTTTACACATCAATCAAACATATTGTACCCTCTAGCATACTTCTTAAGGATAATCAGCTGAAAAACATTAATTACCACTTTGGAATTTCCAGGTTTGCCTAATATTGCATTAGCATCCATTCATAGTAACTCATGAATTTTGTGATACAATTTATATTTGAGAAATGGAAATATTTCACATAAAAATTAAACATAGGATTCCCCCACCAAAAAAAATTGCAACCCCACATCTCTGGCTGTAACTAAGCTGAAGTCTTTGCAGCTGAAACATTCACATATTGCTCCCTTGTTTATCCCCGCCTTCATTTTCCTACCCTTCCTTTGTTTCCCTTATGCTGATTGTAAGCCCCTCATTCTTTGTAAAACACATGTAAATGGATGGTGCAATATACATAATAATAATCTGTGACGTCAACAGGCATAATGCCAACCTCCACTCCCATACTGGACCTATTTGTGCATCTAGTCTAGTGATCAAGGGGCAATGACTGATATGCTTAAGAGGCCTGAAAGCAAAGTGTCAGGAATAAGTGTGGGCATTTATAAATATAAATTATATATATAAATGTAATCTATAAATAAGGGACAACTAAACATCTTGGAGCAGCTAGAGGCGGTTGGAAGGGTGGCTGGAAGATGGCTGTGGGGGTAAGGAGTTCTTATCTGGCTTCTATGCTCCACTCTCCTCTGGGTGGGGAAGGGTCTGGCCAAGGCTTTTTCTTTGCTCTTGTCCTCCTTGCTGTAGCCTGTTTGCTATCAGGGGCTGAACTCACTCTAATTGTGTTCAGATATACTCTGCACCTGGCCAAACTGCCTGATTGGTGTGGGTGTGAGACACACCCATTGGGCTTCTGAGATCTTGGCCTTTATTAGAGTGGGCTGCAGCCAGAGGCACAGCTGTTGTCACAGGCCACCTACAGCCAACCGCCAAAGGGGGCCGGCCCTTGGAGGCGGCCTTCGGAGGTGGGACTGAGGGCTGGGGCCGACATACTAACTTGAACAGCTAGAGAAGATTCTTGCTCACTTCACTGTTGGTGAGATTGGGTTGAAGAAGTTATGTGTTTG
Organism: Hemicordylus capensis; assembly: GCF_027244095.1. Lineage (NCBI taxonomy): Eukaryota > Metazoa > Chordata > Lepidosauria > Squamata > Cordylidae > Hemicordylus > Hemicordylus capensis. The sequence goes on from NC_069658.1 coordinate 177,583,618, forward strand.
GGTTCATCTAGAGATGGGGAGACAGGGGACGCCTTGGTTGAATGTGGGGCAGCTATTCTGGTGGTGGTGGTGAATAGAAGAAGAAACATTGGCAGGTCAGCAGGCTGTTCCAGGGGAAGGGTAGTCAGAAATTTAATAGTTGTCTCCTCTTCCGGATATCCTGCCAGCTCTATGACCTTGGGGAGCACTGCCAATAAACCACATCGCCTTTCCTTGCTCTTCTGCATTGCCAGGTCGGTCCAAAATAAACCCAAGCTCATCCATGATTTGATTATGGATGAAGACGCTGACCTGGTGTGTATCATTGAGACTTGGTTGGGGGAGGCTGGTGGCCCAGTCTGGTCCCAGGTTCTTCCTCCGGGGTATTCTGTAGAGAAGCAGGTGAGGGGATGTGGGCGGGGAGGTGGAGTGGCTGTTGTCTATAAGGATAACATCTCCCTTACCAGGGTCCCTGTCGAGGTATCTGACCATATTGAATGTGTGTACCTAAGTCTGGGGACCAGGGATAGATTGGGTCTTCTGTTGGTGTACTGATCGCCCCACTGCCCAACGGAATCCCCTGGTGAGCTCACGGACTTGGTCGCGGAACTTGCGTTGGAGTCTCCCAGACCTTTGGTGCTGGGGGACTTCAATGTTCGTTTCAGGACCAATTTGTCCAGGGCAGCTCAGGAATTCATAGCGGCCATGACAACTATGGGCCTATCCCAAGTGGTCTCCGGATCGATGCACACTGCAGGTCACACACTTGATTTGGTCTTTTGCTCTGATATGGGTGGTGTTCCATGAGTGGGGACTCCTGTGATTTCCCCATTGTCATGGATGGACCACCTTCTGGTTAAGGTTAGGCTTACAACCACTCTCCATCTCTGCAGGGGCAAGGGGCCTATTAGAATGGTCCACCCAAAGAGGTTATTGGATCCAATAGGATTCCAAGAAGCCTTGGGGTTTTTTAATGTTGGCTCTGCCAGTGATCCTGTTGATGCCCTCGTGCAAAATTGGAATAACATGCTCACCAGGGCAGTAGACACAATTGCTCCTAAGCGTCCCCTCTGACCCGCTTCAAAACAGGCCCCTTGGTATACGGAAGATCTACGGGGGCAGAAGCGGCAAGGTAGGCGACTGGAGCACAAGTGGAGAAAGACTTGACTAAAAATCCGACAGATTACGACATAGAGCACATTTAAAGATCTATGCTTAGGCAATACATGTGGCAAAGAAGCAGTTCTCTTCTGCCCGTATTGCATATGCGAATTCACGTCCAGTGGAGTTGTTCAGGGTTATGAGGGGGCTAGTATATGCCCCCCCTTCCTTGAACCAGAATTTGGAGCCATCAGTTACCCGCTGTGATGTGATGTGTTTAAAGAGTTTTTTGCAGATAAAATCTCTCCGATTTGGGCCAACTTAGATGGAGACTCCACAATTAATTCGATGTCTGAACTGGAGGTGTCCGGCAACTCCTCTTATGTGGATCGGTTTCAGTTTGTGACTCCTGAGGACATGGACAAGCTGCTCGGAACGGTGAGGCCTACCACTTGTTCTCTTGACCCTTGTCCAACATGGCTTGTTCTATCTAGCAGGAAGGCCTGGTAGAAATCATAAATTCTCTGAGGGAGGGCAGGATGCCTCCTTCTCTTAAGGAGAAAATTATTAGACCTCTTCTAAAGAAGCCTGCATTAGATCCCTCAGAGTTGAGCAACTATAGGCCTGCTTCCAACCTCCATAGCTGGGCAAGGTAACTGAGAAGGTGGTGGCCTCTCAGCTCCAGGCGGTCTTGGAGGAAACTGATTATCTAGCGCCATTTCAAACTGGTTTTCGGGCGAGCTATGGGGTGGAGACTGCCTTGGTCAGCCTGATGGATGATCTCCAAGTGGCAATTGACAGAGGAAGTGTGACTCTATTGGTCCTTTTGGATCTCTCGGTGGCTTTTGATACTACTGACCATAGTATCCTTCTGGAACGTCTGAGTAGGGGTGTGCAATTCAGGTTTTCGGGTGATTCGGCTCGGACCCGAACCGAATCACCCCTGTTCTGTTTTGTGCCCAAATCTGGGCCACCCGAATCACCCTTGATTCAGTTCGGATTTGGATTTAATCTGAATCTGAATCGATTCAGGTGGGTAAAAAGGGGCCCAGGGGCAAAATTTTGGGGTGGGGTGGTAGTGTCCAATGGGTGGAGTCTACCACCCCAATTTCAGGGGGATTGGGAAAAATCCTGATTTTTGGTGAATTTTTAAAGTTTTAGTGACTTTGGGGCAGTTCGGGGGCATAGCATGGGATCTGAGCAAAAGGAGTGGGGTGGGGTGGTAGTGACTAATGGGTGCAGGATACCACCCCAATTTCAGGGGGATTGGGCAAAGGGCTGATTTTGGGGAAATTTCTGAAATTTTCATGTCTTTGGGGCAGATTGGGGCAGATTGGGGCAGAAAGTGGGGCCTGGGGCAGAATAGTGGGGTGGGGCGGTAGTGCCTAATGGGTGGAGGCTACCACCCCAATTTCAGGGGGATTGGACAAAGGGCTGATTTTTTGAGAATTTTTGAAGTTTTAGTGACTTTGGGGCAGTTTGGGGGCAGAAAGTGGATCTGCCCCAAAGGAGAGGGGTGGGCTGGTAGATAGTGCCTAATGGGTGGAGACTACCACCCGTCCCCAATTTCAGAGTGATTGGGCAGAGGGGTGAATTTTGGTGAATTTATGAGGTTTGTCTTCATAAGGTGAAGTGTGCTAAATTGATTACTTCCTCATATTATTCATAGTAATTGAGGTGTGAAAAAGTGAAAGTGGGGTCATGAGAGTTGTTTAATTGAAAAAAATCTCATTTGCTATGATAGAATGAGAATTCACACCTCAGAAAAAACTTCTGAGGTGTGAATTCTCATTCTATCATAGCAAATGAGATTTTTTTCAATTAAACAACTCTCATGACCCCACTTTCACTTTTTCACACTTACTATGAATATGAGGAAGTAATCAATTTAGCACACTTCACCTTATGAAGACAAACCTCATAAATTCACCAAAATTCACCCCTCTGCCCAATCACTCTGAAATTGGGGATGGGTGGTAGCCTCCACCCATTAGGCACTATCTACCAGTCCACCCCACTCCTTTGGGGCAGATCCACTTACTGCCCCCAATCTGCCCCAAAGACACCCAAACTTCAAATATTCCCAAAAAATCACCCCTCTGCCCAATCCCCCTGAAATTGGGGTGGTAGCCTGCACCCATTAGTCACTACCACCCCACTCCTTTTGCCCAGATCCCATGCTATGCCCCCAAACTGCCCCAAAGTCACTAAAACTTAAAAAAATCGCCAAAAATCAACCATGAACCGAATCACCAGGATTTTTTGGGTCTGAAATTCGGGTGATTCGGCTCGTGCCTGAAAAATATCGGGGAACATCGGGGGTGATTCAGTTCAGCCCTGAATCACCCAAAATTGTTCATTTCGGGCACAGATCGTTCTGTGCCCGAAATTTTTTGCACATCCCTACGTCTGAGGTTGTTGGGGGTGGGAGGCACTGTTTTACAGTGGTTCCACTCCTACCTCTTGGACAGATTCCAGATGGTGTCGATTTGAGACTGTTGCTATTTGAAGTCTGAGCTTAAGTATAGTGTCCATCAAGGCTCCTTACTTTCTCCAATGCTCTTTAACATCTACATGAAACTGCTGAGAGAGATCATCAGGGGATTTGGAGCAGGGTGTTATCAGTATGCTGATGACACCCAAATCTACTTCTCCATGTCAACTTCTTCAGGAGATGGCATAACTTTCCTAAATGCTTGCCTGGAAGCAGTAACTGGCTGGATGAGGGAGAATAAACTGAAACTGAATCCAGATAAGATGGAGGTACTTATTGTGCGGGGTCAGAACCCTAGAAATGATTTTGATCTGTCTGTTCTAGATGGGGTCACATTTCCCCAAAAGGAACAGGTTCTCAGCCTGGGAGTATCCACACCTCTCCCTGGTTTCTCAGGTTGAGGCAGTGGCCAGGGGTGCTTTCTATCAGATTCGGCTGATATACCAGCTGTGTCCGTTTCTTGAGATGAACAACCTCAAAACAGTGGTACATATGTTGGTAACCTCCAGACTTGACTTCTGCAATGCGCTCTATGTGGGGCTGCCTTTGTATGTAGTCCGGAAGCTTCAGTTGGTACAGAATGTGGCGGCCAGATTGATCTCTGGGCCATCTTGGAGAGACCGCATCACTCCTTTGTTGATAGAGTTACACTGGCTGCCAATAGGTTTCCAGGCAAATTACGAAGTGCTTGTCATAACTTATAAAGCCCTAAATAGCTTAGGCCCTGGGTATCCAAGAGAACATCTTCTTCATTATGATCCCCACCACCCATTGAGGTCGTCCGGAGAGGTCCGTCTCCAGTTGCCGCCAGCTCGGCTGGTGGCCACACAGGGATGGGCTTTCTCAGTTGCTGCCCCGAGACTGTGGAATGTGCTCCCTACTGAGATACGATGCTCCCCATCTCTGACAATTTTTAGAACGCATTTGAAAACTCACCTCTTCACCCAAGCATTTTCTGTTCTTTAAAATTTTAAGGTTTTAATTCATGGCTGATTTTTAAATTGTTAAATTGTTTTAAGTGTTTGTATATATTTTAACTTGTTTTATAAGTTAAAATATTATATATAGTTTGTTAAAGTTGTTTTACTTGTAAAACCACCCAGAGATGAAAGTTTGGGGCGGAATACAAATGCAACAAACAAACAAATAATATTTCCAGAGTGCAGGACTTGGGAAATGGTAGGAAGCTCACTGGGATGGGGCCACAGGGATGGGCTACATCTGAACAGGGGTGATGGAAAGAGGGGAAGGAGACAGGGGCCTGAAGTAAAGGCAGAGATAGGTGAGAGACAGGGAGATGTCTGAAGCTCTTGAAAAGACTGGTTCACAAAAGACCTTGCATCTTGCCTAGGGCTGCGGGAAGAGGAAATAAAAATCTTTTCTGGCAGTCCTTTTCATAATGAAACTGCTGTGCTTGAACCTCTCTCATGTCTATCAGTAAATGGCTCAAGGAAGGAGGACAGGTGAAGGACTGGAGAAGGACTGGCAAAATGGGTCAAAATGCCCAAGTTCACCTGACTGGCCATGAATTGGTCAGTGATTTGATTTAGGTCAAATTGCACCAGATTTGGCCACTGTGGTGCACTTCACTTGGAGTCAAATACTGGCTCAGTTGCTGAGGCAAGAGACTCCCCCACTGCTTTTCTCCATGCTGGTGAACTTGGGAATTTAAATGCCCAAGCTACTGAGAATAGCTTCTCAGAATAAGAACAGCCCTGCTGGATCAGGCCCAAGACCTATCTAGTCCAGTATCCTGTTTCACGCAGTGGCCTGCCAGATGCCTCTGAGAAGTCCACAAGCAAGAGCTGAGGGCATGGCCTCTCTCCTGCTGCTCTCCGCGTGGCCCCTTTGGGGAGCTAAACCACGTCCCTGCATCTGATGTCAGATTCAGGGGGCGGGGCTAAGGGTCCACGGCGGCAGCAGAACCTGGGCCGCCACTGGCCTCCCTCCGCACCTGTGCTGTAGCTTTGCCTCATAAAGAAGGTGCTCCAGGCCCCTGCTCATCTTGGTTGCCCTCTTTGACACCTTTTCCAGTTCTACAAAGTTCCTTCTTAAGTGACAAAAACTGTACAGACTAGTATTCCAAATGTGGCCGCACCATAGATTTGTATAAGGGCATTATAATATTAGCATTTTTATTTTCAATCCCCTTCCTAATGATCCCTAGCATGGAATTTGCCTTTTTTCGCAGCTCCCGCACACTGAGTTGACAATTTCAAAAAGCTGTCCACCACAACCCCAAGAGCTCTCTCCTCTCCTGGTCAATCACCAAAAGCTCAGATCCCATCAGTGTATATATGTTTTAATGTAAACATTAAACCCTGAGCCATTTTTGGAAGGGTGGTATAGGAATTGAATTGAATTGATTTATTTAATTCAATTCCAATATGTGAAACTGGGCGCGAGGTGTGTGCGCGCCCCATTTTGCACTTTCCAACACTGAATCGCATTTGCCATTTTGTCTCCCATTCACCCACTTTGGAGAGAATCTTTTGGAGCTCTTCACATTCTGTTTCCTGTTTCCTCACAATCTTCACACCATCTAAACCAGGGATTCTCAACGTTGGGTCCCCAGATGTTATTGGACTTCAACTCCCATAATCCCCAACCAAAGGCCACTGGGGCTGGGGATTATGGGAGTTGAAGTCCAATAACATCTGGAGACCCAACATTGAGAATCCCTGATCTAAACTATCCTAAATAGTTCTGTGTCATCTGCAAATCTGGCCACTTCACAACTTACCCCAACTTCTAGATCATTTATGAACAAGTTAAAGAGCACTAGTCCCAGTACAGATCCTTGATGCACGCCACTTCTTAAATCCCTCCATTGTGAAAACTGTACATTTATTCCAGCCCTCTTTTTCCTGTCCTCCAGCCAAGTACCAATCCACACTTGAACCTATCCTCTTATCCCATGACTGCTAAGTCTACTCAAGAATAAACTTCTCCCTGTTGAATAACATCTCCCTGTTACTCCTGGAAAGCAGAGGGAGAAGCAGAAAAAGCAGAAGGAGAGCACAGCATGAGAAAGCAGAAAGTGTGGGTGGGGAGGGGTGAAACAGCTTCTGCCTCTCAGTCACCAAGGTAGGAGCATCCCCCTCTGCTTTCCAGGTAAACGGTTTGCTGATCCGCTGCAGCAGGTTAGTAAAGGCAAGGAGCGGGGTGCAACTTTCCTCCCACTAAAGTGTAAGAACAAGAACAGCAGCAACCAAATTTAGTATCCAAGCTAAAAGTTACAGGCAGCTCCAGCAAATGAGTCCTCCACAGCAGGGAGCTTCCTCCAGCATCCACCTCCTCCCTGTTGCTGTAATGTCCTTTTGTCTGTTTCTGGCTGGAATATCTGGCTTCTGATTCTTTGGGGATGGGTCCAGGCATTGACCCCAAGGGGGGGGGATGGAGGGGATAAGTGTGGTGGTAGCTCCCCGCACTGTGTGTGTGTGTGTGTGTGTGTGTGTGTGTGTGTGTGTGTGTGTGTCTTCTTTTGGAGTCCATGCCCAGAGCTGCTCCCAAGGAATCAGAATAGCTAATAATAATAATTATTTATTATTATTATTATTATACATTTATATCCCACTCTTCCTCCATGGAGCCCAGAGCAGTGTAGTACATATTTCTCCTCACAACAACCCTGTGAAGTAGGTTAGGCTGAGAGAGAAGTGACTGGCCCAGAGTCACCCAACAAGTATCATGGCTGAATGGGGATTTGAACTCGGGTCTCCCCGGTCCTAGTCCAGCACTCTAACCACTACACCACGCTGGCTCTCCTTCCATGCAATGGCCGCCATGCGGCCAGAGGAGTGCTGTAGGTGGGGCAGGTTCTGCGCAGGATGCTGGGCGGACCACCACTGCTAGCAGAGGCTGCCCGGTGCAGTTATTCGCCAAGGTAAAGACTTTTAAAGGTACCTCCTGCTCCCCCTTGCCGCCCACCCTGGCGCTGCCCTCGCCAGCCGCCTCTGGATACTCGTATGTTTGTTTGACGGAAGTGTGCGTGCAGCCCCTCCCACCTTTATGACTGGGCACCTCTGCTACAGCCCTATTCACACGTCATGTTCACCACTTATACAATGAGTGTACAGTGTACACAGGTACAGATTCACAGGTATCATTATTCACTTGTTATGTCGAACAAGTACAGAACCATGCATTTGAACTGTACCTAGATTCATTTTTAAAATGAACACAGGTACAGGCATCCACAGAAACACACGTATGAGTGTTCAGACATCTGTAAACTTGTACAACCTAATGTCAGAATAGCTAACAGTTTGCTTTGAATGAAAAGTGGTCTAATCTCCCCGTCTCATGTATGAAGGGAGGGGGAAAGGGAAGCATGCAAGCCAGAGGCTTGCTTCTGTTCATGCTCATAACAGATTACAAACCAGTCACTTTGTCATTATGTTTGAACTGAGCTAGTTTCTAACCCCTAATAATAAAATCTTCCTTTGTTTACTAACAATATTAATGTTTCTAATTTTCAACTTTCATTTCCTTTGTGCCTGTATTTGGCCCCCCTGACTCATGAGGACCAGCCACTGCTGTGGAATAGAGAGAGTGGACAGAGAGAAAAATTTCTCCCTCTCTCACAGCACTAGAATCAGGGGTCATCCCAAGAAACTAGTGGCCAGGAAATTTAGGACCGGCAAAAGGAAGTACTTTTTCACACAGCACATAATTAATCTATGGAATTCTCTGCCATGGGATGTGGTGATGACCACCAGCTTGGATGGCTTTAAAAGGGGCTTAGGCGGTTGCCAGAACCTAAGGGGTATACTTGTGAGTCAAATGGGCCGTAAGACAGAATTTGGCTTTTTTAAAGCCAAATCTGGCCACCTAGGCTTAGACAAATTCATGGAGGGCAGGGCTATCAGTGGCTATTAGTCTGCTGGCTATAGGCCACCTCCAGCCTCAGAGCAAGATGCCTCTAAATACCAGTTGCAGGGGAGTAACAGCAGGAGAGGGGGCATGCCTTCACCTCTTGCCTGTGGGCTCCCCAGAGGCATCTGGTGGGCCACTGTGTGAAAAAAGATGCTGGCTTAAATAGGTCTTGGGCCTGATACAGCAGAGCTGTTCTTATGTTCTTATTTCAGGGAGCATTTCTGGGAGGCCCTGAACTCTGCGACCAATATGCCAGGTCTCCTTGCACTATGTGTGCGGGATCAGTATGACTTTCCATTTCTGCTGTTCTGGTTTCCGCCAACAGGCAATATATTTAGCCCTGGTCACAACGAAGAAGAGCAAGAGGATGTGGGGACTGACTTTCAGCTGGTCTCCTCTCACCAGCAAACACCCACAGACTTTAGGAAAAGAAAAGGTTTTGAAGTTTCAGAACAGCACGCTTTGTTCCTCTTCTTTGTCATGGGAAGAGCTGCTTGAACAGATGAACGCTCTTCTCTGCTCACAGGAGCTGGGAAGTTCCACTGCTATATTTAAGCAGTGACCGTTAGCCACTTCCAATCACGAGATGGAGAGGGGGAGGGGTTTCACCAAAATAGCCCTGCAAGTAATTCCCATGACGAAAAAGACATGGCATGGGAATAATTTATATCTGCAGGCTGGTCCTCTCAAAAGTGGTAAACCTGTGTCTGGACTGTAACGCTATCGGATGCAGGTGAGGGCTCACATGATCAAATGTTCTTCCATAAATGTAAATAGAAAACAAGCTTGTTAGAGAGAGAGAGAGGCTAATTTTCGATGTGCAGATATATATTGTGTGTATACAGGTGAAACTCGGAAAATTAGAATATCGTGCAAAAGTCCATTAATTTCAGTAATGCAAATTAAAAGGTGAAACTGATATATGAGACAGACGCATTACATGCAAAGCGAGATAAGTCAAGCCTTAATTTGTTATAATTGTGGTGATCATGGCGTACAGCTCATGAAAACCCCAAATCCACAATCCCAGAAAATTAGAATATTACATGGAACCAAGAAGACAAGGATTGTAGAATAGAACAATATCGGACCTCTGAAAAGTATACGCATGCATATGTATTCAGTACTTGGTTTGGGCCCCTTTTGCAGCAATTACTGCCTCAATGCGGCGTGGCATGGATGCTATCAGCCTGTGGCACTGATGAGGTGTTATGGAAGACCAGGATGCTTCATTAGTGGCCTTCAGCTCTTCTGCATTGTTTGGTCTCATGTCTCTCATCTTTCTCTTGGCAATGCCCCATAGATTCTCTATGGGGTCAGGTCAGGCGAGTTTGCTGGCCAATCAAGCACAGTACACTGTATACTTTCCAGAGGTCCAATATTGTTCTATTCTACAATCCTTGTCTTATTGGTTCCATGTAATATTCTAATTTTCTGGGATTGTGGATTTGGGGTTTTCATGAGCTGTACGCCATGATCATCACAATTATAACAAATTAAGGCTTGACTTATCTCGCTTTGCATGTAATGCGTCTGTCTCATATATCAGTTTCACCTTTTAATTTGCATTACTGAAATTAATGGACTTTTGCACGATATTCTAATTTTCCGAGTTTCACCTGTAGAGGCAGCTTCCATCATTCTAGTCCCTCGTGTGCAGTCTGAAGTGGCACTGCTCAGATACAGGTTTACTACCTCAGAGAGAACTAGATTTAAATCTCCCAACAGACCAGCCATAGATATGATTTAAATAAAAAAAACAGTCCTAATGACGAAAGCATATAACTTGTACATAATCACAGGCATATACTTACCATTCTAATAGCTGTTCTCCTGACAGTAACTGGATCCAGAGAGCCAAGAGCTGCCCTGCCCTCTCCTCCCTATGTTGCAAGCCCCAGCACCCCCCAACCCAGTCTGATCACGTGAGCACTGTAAAATATTCCCCTTAGGGCTAAGTCTTCATGTATTCACTCTAATTTAAGGTTGCGTGTGCCAGTAATATATTTTAACATTAAAAAGTCTTTCTTGCTATATAATTAAATTATAGTTGTATGTAAAGTAAATAATGTTTTTTAAAATGCATATTAATCTTAATTTAAAATAAATTAAAATCAAGCTCTTACCAGTCTGTTGTGATCCAGTGTAATTCACTAGTATGTTTCAGTTTGTCTCTCTGACTTGTGTCTAGTGGACATTTACCATTTTAAAATACAACAAAATGAATGCCCAGTGTAAGCTTTCTTAGAACATAAGAACGTTCCTGGACAAGCAGAATTTCTGAGAAATTCCCACTAATATTCCCTGGATATAAACATGGAGAAATGCCAGTGTCCCTTTCTGGACACAAGGGGAAAGATGATCTAGCCCAGAAGACCTGACTCCTGCTAAAGAGAGCGGTGCAGCTTCTTCCTCTCAGGAGTCAATGTGAGTGCCCACTTAAAATAATTTTGCGATGCCTGTGCCCTAGGTTGCCTACCCCTGCCTTAGGGGATGGGGCCATAGTTCAGTGGCCGAGCATCTGCTTTGAATGGTAGGGTTGGGAGAGACTCCTGCCTGAAACCTTGGAGAAGCCGCTGCCATTACAGGGCTGCTCAACTTCAGCCCTCCTACAGATGCTGGCCTACAACTCCCATAATCCCTGGCTATTGGCCACTGTGGCTGGGGATTATGGGAGTTGTAGTCCAAAAGCAGCTGGGGGGCCTAAGTTGAGCAGGCCTGTGTGTAGACAATAATGAGCTAGGTGGACCAAGAGCCTGACTTACGATCTGACTTAGAAGACAGCTTCCTATGTAGGTCCCTATGAGACTTGCACAGGGCCTGCACTCTTGCTCCCTCCCCTTTCCTGTAACAGGGACACAGATGTTGTTGACTACAAATCCCAGCATCCTTGGCTACAATGGTCTTTAGATGGGGATTATGGGAGCTGAAGTCCACATCATCTGGGAATCCCTGCTACAGGGAAAACTGTCCCCACCCACCAGTTTCTTCGCCCTTCCTTAAGGTAAGGCTGGTGTTTTGCTTTGTTTTGTTTTGCTTACGGAAAAAGAAACAGCAGTTAACATTTCTGAGCATTCATAGAAAAACCCCATGAGGTTTTTCTAATGATTGATATGAACACTCAGAAATCCCACTTCATTTTCTATCCTGAGCCCTAAGATTTCAAATCTGTGCTCCAAGAACTCAGTAAGTGTTTACTCAAGCAAATAAACATCCAGCAATGTTTTAATTAGTTTTGTGCTCTTCTAACATGCTATGACTTACATATCAGATGTATAGCTTCTTCTTGGAGTTGGTTATATGACTCTGTGTCGAGCTCATGGTAAAGTTTCTGGTAATGGAGATGTTTTCTTCAGGGGTAATGAAGACTGGTCCTTCGTACATGCATTTCTAGGCTGGCTGAGCGAAAGTATTTCTGCTTATACAGTCAAACATTCCTGATTAATGCTACAACATAGACTAAAGCATTCTCCTCGAGCAGGCCTGCTCAACTTCGGCCCTCCTACAGATGTTGGCCTACAACTCCCATAATCCCTTGCTGTTGGCTACTGTTGTTGGGGATTATGGGAGCTGTAGACCAAAAACAGCTGGGGGCTTAAGTTCAGCAGGCCTGTCTTAGAGGCTACCTAGACTAGCAGGAAAGTTAACACAATAATAACATGTTTTGATTTTTTATCTTGCATGCAAATTAAACCCGTGGTGCCCTTGTGGCAGCACATTTTCAGAGTTATCGGGATAGGCTGATCAACGTTCCTACCAGAAACTGCTTTTCATGCTGCTGTGTTTACATTCAGGGGTGGGGAGTAGATGTACTTGCATGTGTAGTGCAATGCATTGTGAGCACTGGTATCAGCTCTTTCCTTTCCTCTGACTAATTTGGTTCCAATGGGAGCTTTCCCCACATGGCAAATAACAGATGCAGGAGTCCCAACTCAGATCAGGACTGTCAGGGGCAATGGGCCTCCTCCAAATAGTCTCAGTGCATATCACTCCCCGTCACACACACTTCATACTATTTGCATTTGAAAAATAAACCACACAGGCCCCAGTCATGCAACAGGAATATCACAGGGGTGGCTAACTAGCATCTCACAAGCTGTATGCAGCTTTTTTCAAGGTGAAAATGTACCTCTTTCAGTCCTGATAGTATGCCTTCCAAAGTAAAGTACCGCTGACACACCTGCTCAATGGTGTTTAGGGAGTGACTTTCTTTCTTACTTACTTTCTTTCTTTCTTTGCCACCTCCCTGTGTATAGCAACAGTACCTAGATAAACTGAGAATGTTGCCAGCAGCCAGATGCTGCTGGCTGCAATTTTTTAAAGTCTAAAATAAAGCAGGAAATGTCCCTACAATAGGGGTTCTCAAATGTGAGTCCCCAGACTACACATTTGTTGTCTTCACATTTGGACTACAACTCCCATCGGCCACAGTGGCCTTCAACTGGAGATGCTAAGAATTATAGTCCAACAACATGCAGGGTCATTTCCTGCCTCATTCTAGACTAATGAAAGGGGGCAACCGGAAGCAGCTAGCTGTTGGGAGTGCCTCCAGGCACTGTTGCTATACACAGAGAGGTAGCAACATTAAACAACAACAACAAAAAGACAGTCCCCAAACACCATGGAGCAAATGAGTCCATGGAGGGTACTTCTTTTAAAGGCCTTCCCCAATCTCATTCACCAAACAAAAATTCCAAGTCACCAATGACATTGTTTCATTTCTGCACAACTGAATACAAGCCAAACTTGAAGAAAACAGTAAAAAAGGAAGAATGACAGAAATCTCACTGAGTTCAAACCCTGCTATGCTATGATTTGTTATTACTGACTTGTATTAAAAAAATATTGAATTTGCCTAAGTGTCTGTGTGGCTCTCTGGCACTGTACATTCTGGTTTCTTGGTCTGAGAAAGAGCACCCCTGCAATATTGCCTAGTTTGGCCACACCATATGAAACCAACAGCAGCCCTGCTGACTTAGACCATCTGATCTAGCCCAGCATCTTGTGTCCCAAATTGGCCTAGCCCTACCGGGTATCTCCAGAAAGCCTACAAAGCAATAGTCCCCTCCAGTAGCCATACTCACTTACAAAACCATGGGCAGTATAAAGTCCACCAAAGCTTCCCCTTTGGAATGAATATGCGAATGCACCCCCAACTTGATACTTTTCAGAGGGTTAATCAGAAGTTTGCAATTCTGTATATGGGCACTAGAGGGACTCTTAGCTAGGTTTGGAGCAGATCCTACATATCTCTGCAGTTAAGATTACAATACGCTCCAAGTGAATTACCAAACTGTTGGTTTTTTCTATTGCATGTACTGGGTCCAGACAAGACAGATGGAACTCTTTTATTTTTATTTTTTTAAAGAGCCATTTTTCATTCCTTGACATATTTTAAATTGACATACTCCGTCATTCAGAAAAGCTACAAAAAGTTTTACATCACTTGAAAATAAAACAGATTGATATGATGACATATGTCACTGCCTAAAGTCTTTAGAGGAGGCAGTATACATGATTTTTTTAAATAAATCAAATAAATAAATAAATAAATAAATAAATAAATAAATTTCTTATGGGCTGACACCCAGTTCCTCAAAATGCATGAAGAAGCATCCTCAGGGACATTTTCAGATGCATGAAGTATTATCCTCTTCCCTTGCCCCCATTTACATACACAGGAGTGTGGAAGAAAAAAATTTAAAAAATGAGGCCAAAAGGCCAAAAAGTGCAAGTCTCCACTATTTATAGGGGTTCATCTGAGGATGACACTTGATGCAGCTGATCAAGTATACTCTAGTCCACAAAAGCTTGTGCCACAAAACCCCCCGACAACCATCAGTTTTTAAGGTGCCACAGTCTCTATTGTTTTTTATTTAAGAAAGTAGCATGGCTACCCCTCTAGAAAATATTCATAAAATCCTATAACTATATTTAAATGCCCACATGATTGTTTACATCCAGATCTATATCAGGGCTATTAAATGCTAAAAAGCTTTACAATAAACTTTTATAACATTTCTCTCTCGGCCTAGAAAGACTATACTTCCTCCTTAAAATCACCGTAATTATTATATTAGCAAATGTACGCGTTGTTGAGAACAGGACTTTCCCTTTACCTATCTGGGCTTTTTCCTCCTTCAGTAACCTTTTAGAGGCCCAATCACAACTTCATATTTGTGAAGCAAAAAATAATAATATTGCACCTATATTGCATGCTGGAAAAGAAAAACCGCAACGCCTTTTCTTTTCCTTAAGTCTGTGGGTGTTACACTGGTAAATGAAGACCAGCTGAAAGTTGCTGGCCTCCCCACATCCTCTTACTCTTCTTCGCTGTGACCAGAGGATAAATATATCACCTCACCATGGAAACCGGAACAATAGAAATTGAGAGCCAAGTCAAGCTGGTTCCATATACACAGCTCAGCGGGACCAGGCATATATTGGTTCCAAAGTTCAACTGCCATGCCCCCCCCCCGCTCACCCCTCCGCCATCTTTTCCCTGCACTTTCTGGCACATTGCACCAGATTCTGAGGTACAGTCTTGATTTTGGTGGAGAATCACCCAGATCCTTCTGGCTTGGCTCTTGCCCAAGGCTGGCTCTAGGTTTGGGGGGCACTCAGAAAAGTTACAGGTAAACAAAAGAACAAATCAATCCAGAATTTTCACTCAAGACACAAATGACCAGGCTCAAACTCTCATGCATAGACAGAAGCATCTTGCCTCACCAACCTTTTGGACTTCTTTGAGGGTGTCAACGAGTGTGTGGATCAAGGTGATCCAGTTGACATAGTATACCTGGACTTCCAAAAAGCTTTTGACAAAGTTCCTCATCAAAGACTCCTGAGGAAACTTAGCAGTCATGGGATAAGGAGACAGGTACATGTGTGGATTGCTAACTGGTTGAAAGGCAGGAAACAGAGGGTAGGTATAAATGGAGAGTTTTCACAATGGAGGGAAGTAAGAAGTGGGGTCCCCCAGGGATCGGTACTGGGACGGTGCTTTTTAATGTATTCATAAATGATCTAGAAGCAGGGGTAAGCAGCGATGTGGCCAGATTTGCAGATGATACCAAACTCTTCCGGGTAGTGAAATCCAAAACGGATTGTGAGCAGCTCCAAAAGGATCTCTCCAAACTGGGGGAGTGGGCGACAAAATGGCACATGCAGTTCAATGTTAGCAAGTGTAAAGTGATGCACATTGGGACGAAACCCCCCAACTTCAAGTATATGCTGATGGGATCCGAGCTGTCGGTGACTGACCAGGAGAGGGATCTTGGGGTCGTGGTGGACAGCTCATTGAAAGTGTCGACTCAATGTGCGGCAGCTGTGAAAAAGGCAAATTCCATGCTAGGGATCATTAGGAAGGGGATTGAAAATAAAACAGCTAATATTATAATGCCCTTATAAAAAACTATGGTGCGACCACACTTGGAGTACTGCGTACAATTCTGGCCACCACATCTTAAAAAGGACATTGTTGAACTGGAGAAGGTACAGAAGAGGGCAACCAAGATGATCAGGGGCCTAGAGCACCTTTCTTATGCGGCAAGGCTACAACACCAGGGTCTTTTTAGTTTAGAAAAAAGACGACTGCGGGGAGACATGATAGAGGTCTATAAAATCATGCACGGTTTGGAGAAAGTGGAGAGAGAGAAATTCTTTTCCCTCTCATACAACACTAGAACCAGGGGTCACTCCATGAAATTGATTGCCAGGAGGTCTAGGACCAACAAACGGAAGTACTTTTTCACACAACGCGTGATCCACTTGTGGAACTCTCTGCCACAGGATGTGGTGACAGCCAACAACCTGGATGGCTTTAAGAGTGGTTTGGATAACTTCATGGAGGAGAGGTCCATCAATGGCTACTAGTCAGAGGGCTGTGGGCCACCTCCGGTCTCAAAGGCAGGATGGCTCTGAGAACCAGTTGCAGGGGAGTTATGGCAGGAGAGAAGGCATGCCCTCTACTCCTGCCTGTGGCTTCCAGCAGCATCTGGTGGGCCACTGTGTGAAACAGGATGCTGGACTAGATGGGCCTTGGGCCTGATCCAGCAGGGTTGTTCTTATGTTCTTAAGCAGGATCACCTATTGTTGTCATATAACCACATATATATGCTGGATATATATATATAAACAAACAAACCAACAAACCATAAGAAGGAGGGGGGAATCCAACAAACCGTAAGAAGGAGGGGGAAATGATTTAGTGCTGTTCCATGAACAGTGCTAATGGAATACTTCTCATATTGCAGACTCACAATGTGTTTGGGGGGTGTATGTGTTATCGTATGAGAAATATGGTGAATAAGGAAAATACTGGCTATAGGGTATGTCATCTAGTGGACGGTCAAAAATGTTGAAAAGAGGTGGTACAAAAGCTTGTGCAAATGGAAGAATTTCTGGAATTCGGGGTCTGTTTTCTCATGCAAAACTATCCCACTAGGTCAGAAACCTCCCTTCTGTGTAAATGAACCATATAAAAATGATGTATGTGTGAATCAGGCAAGGCTCCCTCCGCAAATACCAGAGTCAGACAATCGCCTTCATAGTCCACCATTTTCCAATAAGTGACTGAAGAATAATGAATACATTATTTATTATACACTGCTAAAGAATAAATAATATGAGCCAATTCAGAATAGGTGAAATACAGAAGAGGGTAAATTTGTTAAATGAAGGATTAATGTGACTTCATTTGTTTAAAAAGGGGCCTGTAACACTGCAGAGAACATGGGCCAATATAAATAAATATATAAATAAATAAATATACAATTAATGCAAACAACCTTTGGTTTGAAAAGATAATTATGAGTGTGGCCACTACAACTATGATCTAAAAAGTGAGTAAATTTGATGGCCCATGATGTTCATGCCATGAGGGCATGAGACTTGATGTGCAGCCAGAGATAGTGTAAAGGTAAAGTATGCCATCGAGTCGGTGTTGACTCCTGGTGACCACAGAGCCCTGTGGTTTTCTTTAGTAGAATACAGGAAGAGTTTACCATTGCCTCCTCCTGTGCAGTAGGATATGATGCCTTTCAGCATCTTCCTATATCACTGCTGCCCAATATAGGTGTTTCCCATATTCTGGGAAACATACCAGTGGAGATTCAAACTGGCAACCTCTGGCTTGCTAGTCAAGTCATTTTTCCGCTGTGCCATTAGGTGGCTTTGAGATAGTGTACTGGCCTACAAAACCTCAACAATGGAAACACAATTTGGCTAAGCCCTCCATGCTCCAGTCCATTGAATGTGCAGGCTGGTGGCACTGGCAAAAGCTGGGGAGTGGGGAATAGTGTTACAACAATATATAAGAAAAAATTGGAAGCATACCTCTGAGCATATGGTAAGTGCTGTTTGATTATGTCTTTCTGGTGTTCTTTTTTAGATTGTGACCCCTATGGGGACAAGGAACCATCTTCTTCTTTTGTCTATATAAAGTGTTTTGAGAACCTTTTTGTTGTTGAAAAGTGGGATAACAACAACACCAATAGTAATAATAAGGGAGAAGGAGTTAGAGCAGCTAGTGATGATGGACTGCTACTACTATGGGATACTTATATTCAGCTCTTCAACCAAAGCTCCCAAAGCAATTTACATAGAAAAATAAATAATATATAAGATGTGGAAAAGGATAACATTGACTATATAGAATATCTTCAGAACACTACTGCCCTTTTGATATTTCCCTCTTCAGTTCTGTCCCCCTTTTCTTAACCAGAACAGCGGTGTGGGAGGGAGCACATGCTTGCGTAGCAATGGGAGGGCACATGCTTGCAGTGGGGGACATCTTGCTACTCCACCTGCCACTTGAGGCAAACACCTCACCTTGCCTCATGGAAAGACTTCTCCTGCCTACTGATCTCTAAAGTTGCTGGTGGCAGCTACATATTTGTAATTGGTTTTGGTGAGTCTAAACCCAGTGGCCAAGCAGTCTTTATGTGATTTAATAGCTGACACCTGAGAGTCAGAACCTCATATGGAACCTTAGGTACGTCACAGTTGACAAGGGAAAGGAAAACTACATTTTATTTTCCAGATGGACAAAGAGATGCGAAAAAAGAAATCTGCATATTCAGGAAGCAGGGTCGGTGGAGCGTTGTGCTGTGTTCCAGCCAGATGCTTTCATCATACAAGCAACCATCCAGGCTTTGTTGCTGGCTTCAGCAACGTAGAGGAAATAGTCGGCTTTTCAGCACAAGAAAAACTGCTGAATGATGGCCACGCTGTTTTTCTCAAAACGCTCCCTAGCGGGGATGTGGTTTCCTCAGTTTCGGTATGTCGCACAGACTCCCCTTGCAGTGTTCGAGCAGGGAGGTGGCAGTGATGTAGAGCAGACTCAAGCATCAATTTCCACTGAAGTGGATGGAAGGATTCACCGAATCATTCCACTGTCACTTTGCAAATTTGCAGCTACAGATGGCCTGACTCCTTACAGTGTCTCCCCCAAGCTATTGCCCATGGAAACCTCATGGAGGGGAATCCTCATACAATAATCTCAGATGAGGTGATGTACAAGCCCAGACTTGGATCTTCCAGAAAACTCCTCAAGCTGCAATGAGAGACTTGGCAAACACTCAAAAGACATTTTTTAAAAAATCTAGTTATATGATAACAAATATCTGCTCTATACATGACTCAGATATATTCCTGAGCACACATTTTCAGATATGTAGCCTGATCCTGTGCATCTTTACTTGGAACTAAATCCCACTCAGGTCAATAACACTTGATCTGAGTAAGTGACTGAAACCTTAGGCATGGCATTATACTGCATTGTTATAGTCAAAGTGTAATATGCTCAGGGGTACTAGGCCCCCTATGTCAGAGATGAACAACTGGAGGCCCATGTGTTTGATGAAGCCCCCAAAGTAATTGTGTCTGTTCCCCTGGAAGCCCTACCAAAAATGTTTTTTTAAGTTGTAAGAACTAGAGATGCCACATTTCAGTAGCCATTTTAATACTAGACCTCTTTTTTGGATTTTTGTGTGTAATATGAAATATGTGTGTGCATAATGTTATGCCTGACCATACGTGCTCCATAACTGTGAAATCCTGTGATGCCAGCTTTATTATGTAGCTGAGAGGGAATATGCTGGGTGTGTGCAGTTAAAACAGGAATGCACTAATGTCCCCACTTCTGGAGTGCAGGGGCTCGTGGAGGGGGGTGATTTTCACCTATCCCAATTCCCCTGGAAGAGCTCCATATGACCCAGAGCTCCATATGACCTGACTCCAAGCATCAACCTGGTATTGCAGTACCTCCATATGTGACCCTCAGGGACCTATGTCTGGGTCACACTCAACACTTTCAGGAGAAGGGGGAGGATCAGTGAACATGGGCCCCTCTGTGTGCAAGTCCCTCACTCTTCAGAAGCAGGAATGCTAGCACTGCATGTATGCCTTTTTTTAGGTGCGTGTGCACAGTATTAATCAGGTTGTTGGTCAGGGAATGTAAAAGTTGGCCACCCCTCTGCTAGAGAAGCCTGAACTATCTATCTTTTGTGAGTGTGGAATTTCATACAAAATCCATGATCAGCGATTGCTTTAAAATAACCATCTTCTAGCTTCTGTGGCTGTAAATGATATTTGAAAACATGGAGGCCATGATGATATGTAAACAGAGCACATGTGTGACTCTGAATACACAGTAATTGATTCTGAGTGCATGAATCAAGCTTCCTTGGTGCTGAATTTAGATGGGGCAGAATGGGGGAGGACTAATAGGAACAGCCTTGGATAACCAGGGCTGACCCATCCATGAGCCAAGTGGGGGCAGTTCACTTTAGGTGGTAGATTCTCAGGTGGCAGTAGAGGCACCTGCTTACCTGCCCATCCTGCCCTGCCTCCATCTCCGCCTCCTATTCCGTAGATGGCTCCCTGTGCTTCCTGGCTTAACAGCAGCAGTGCACAAAGTGCCACTTCATTCCCCTCCTCACTGGTCACATGTCTGTTTGAAAATGGGGAGGGGCATGGAGCACTGGACACAGGAGGGGAGAAAGTGGGGTAGCCTGGAGCAAGGGTAGCACTAGTGCCTCACTTTAGTCAGCAAAAGATCTTGGGCTGCTGGTGGATATCAAGCCTGTCTTGTTCATTCTTCATATCATGTGGTTTAAATAAAGGAGTTTAAGCCTGACGCAACTGCTTCTGGGTGGAACATATTTCTGTGTCCACTGAGAGTTTTAGATTACGCACAATACTTCTATGATGTGGTCAGTAAAAAATGGATTGAGGACCTTGCAGCGTGAACAGGCTGCTGCAAACGGAGGCTGACATCCAGGGGCGTAACAAGGCTGGAGTGGGCCCAGAGACAAAATTTTTAAATGGGCCCCTCGCAGATGCACACACACACTTCACAATATATAGTCATGTGACTTGCCTCATGTGACTTGCCTCTGGGGGGCCCCTCGAGGCGTGGGGGCCCCCAGGCAGCCACCTCCCCTTGCCTAATGGTAGTTACGCCCCTGCTGACATCTAATCTCAACTTGATAAAGAAGATGAGAGAGAGCCAGAAATCATGGCTGACATCCCCACTAACATTGTGGAGGTGCTGCCTGCAAAGTTGGGTCGCGCAAGCAGGTTTGTTTTTTGTTTTGTTTTCCCTGATTTCTCCTCCCCCTAGAAGTGTCATTTAAACTCCCCAAATAAAACCCTCTGGGAGATTTCTCGGGTGTTTAGTAGCACTTCCAGGAGGAGGAAGGACTGGTGGAAATTTTTCCACCTGCACAGGGCAACTCTGGATTTCTAAGCACTCCAGATGCACTTTGCAGGCAGCACCTCCACACCTAGTGGGGATGTTGGCCAATATTTTTACACTGCTGGTTTACAGTTGCTTTGTTAGGCAGTTGTCGGTAAATATTCCAAGATGGTAGGTTAAGGTTTAATCAACGAGAGCTAATGCTTAGTAGATGGCATCCAGATAGCTGCAGTCTTTTGAAGTATTTTTTTGAGTCTTTTGAAGGAGATACCATCAGATCTTAGAGAAGGTGTCATCCCTCCAGCTGAGGAGGGTGACAGCAGAGGTAGTTAGCAGTTTTGAATGCAGAGAAGCAGAGAGGGGCAGACTGAATGAGAGCTGAGAGCACCTACCTGGAGTTAGGTGGTATGCCAGCTCATGACATTGTTCTACCTGAAGCAGAATTCCAAATGGCACTCCCCTCTCCCCCGCTTTCTTTCCTTCCCTATTAAGATCACACCCCTTCCTTCTTTCAAATCTTTTCCTCTTCTTCCTGTTGCTATTAGGAAGAGGAAGAAGGAAAGCAGCTTGGTGTCCAGGGGAGTTGCTCTATCAACTGCGGGGGGGGGGGGGGTCTGTGCAAGGTGGGCTGCCATGTTGCCCACAGTCTCTAAATAGTATACTTTCCCAGTGACAGGGAAGCCCAAGCTTTTGCTGAGGCTTTCCGCTGTCAACTGGACATTTGCCTCTCCCGTTTGGCTAGCTACTGCTTTTGTTTTTTTGTTTGTTTATTCGATTTCTATACCGCCCTTCCAAAAATGGCTCAGGGCGGTTTACAAAGAAAAATAATAAATAAGATGGCTCCCTGTCCCCAAAGGGCTCACAATCCAAAAAAAGAAACATAAGATCGACAGCAGCAACAGTCACTGGGGATACTGTGCTGGGGATGGAGAGGGCCAGTTACTCTCCCCCTACTAAATAAAGAGAATCACCACATTAAAAAGGAGCCTCTTTGCCAAGTTAGCAGGGGTTCTATGCCCTTCCTGGAAGAGGAAGGAGGTTTTATTGCTTAGCCAGGAAGTCCCGCCTCCCTTTCCTGACAGGCCCCGGCCTTTCTGCTGAGCCAGGGCCAGCCCTTTACAGAGGGCTGGTGAAGGCGTTGCCTTCAGTGGCAGATTATGCGGGCTGGCAAGCATGCTGCTGGTGCCACCTGAGTCACACCAATTGCCAGACCACACTGCCACACTTTACGGGGGCAGCCAGGGGCCCATGCTTGCCCTGTGCTGTCGGCCACTCTGGGTGGTATCATCATGTCCTTCGGCTTCCTCCCACTCGTTTGTTCCTCCCTTGCTGTGCTGCCTCCTGGTGTGGCATCATGTCCTCCAGATGAGCTCTCTCCCATTTGCTCACACACACACACACACACACACACACACCAGGCTTGTTCATGGCCACCATACCTCCTGCACATCATGTACCGCAGTGGGCCCAAACTGCCATTGCCTGGGCTTGGGGTTGCAGATCATGATGCCCAGCAAATGAAGGTCCAGTTTGCCCCCACACACATCCACACTGCTGCTGCTGCTGCAGACTGAACGTGCTGTGCAAGGTTCAAACTGAGCTGAGTGAGCGAGCTGCGTACTCATTCATTGTGTATGGAAATATGATGGGTTAGGTATGCTTTTACATCTCAATCTTACACTTAAACAAACTGCATGGGAGCAGGGTTTTTGGCACCCTAGGCAAAGTTTGACGTTGGTGCCCCTGCACAGCCCAGAAATGTGGAGCCCTGGCTTTAACTTGAGCTGCCCAGGCTGCTCATTTGCTGAGTCAAATGACTATGCCATGCAGATGACCAGGGTGTTCTTCACACAGCAGGCTTTACCATGGGTTTACTACAAACTCGAAGTTCTCCCAAAAAACCGATGCAAAAAATAGATTTATTTTTTTTAACCCTGGATATAAATAGAGCTATACTCCAAGGTGCAGTGAAAAACTGTGTGTGAAGTGCTCCTCAATAGCTCACAGGGACTTTGGGGTAAATACGCCTGATATGTGGACGCACACCCTCCATTCCAGAGGAGATGCGAGCTAAAGGGCTTTAAAAGCCCTGTGTGAAAAATGCCCAGCAGATTACTAACCAGCCCATGCTGGTTGGGGATACAGGAGGAGAGGGGAAAGAGCTGAGGAGTTCAGAGCCTGCCTTTCCCTTATTGTCATTCCCTCCCTCCCCTGAGCAGTGCAGGCCCTCCTCAAGGCCAACCAAATCCACTGTTCTTTAACAGCACTGCAAGGAGCTTCCCGCTGTGACCAACCAGGCCGAACCTCAGCCAAGCCAACTGTCATGCACACAACTTATTTCCTGTTTGGGGTCCAGGCCCTTGAGAAACAAAGTCTGCCTAGTGGATGGGAAGTAGAAGAAACTTTCACTGTCAGCAACTGAATTTCCAATTAAGTGTGAGCTGAGCATTTGCTTCGCTGAGGTACATGAACTTCCTGTGAGATTTTGGCTTGTTCTGAGTGACCCTTGGCTGTGGTTTGCATGTAGCGCGCAGACCACAGTGGGGCACTTGCTGGGGCCCAGCAAAGGACCCCACCACCCACCAGAGCCCTGTGCGGCTGCTCCTCCTCCTTCTCACCCTCACCACTCGCTTGCCTGCCTTCTCTTTCAGAGGGTGAGGAAGTGAGTAGGCAGCAAGGAGTGACTGCGCCTCCCACCAGTGCCACCCTCTTGCTGACTCCTTCTCCATCTTCGCAAGCGGGTGATGATGGTGGCAAAAACGGAGCAGGAGCAGCTGCTGCTCTCCAGTTGTCTGTTGGAGATGCAGCTCCTGATGGCATAGACTCTTAACATCAGTAACCCTACTGACCACTAGAGACATTAGGGATAGAGACAGCCAGTAAGTGGTACCCAGGACCAGGTGAGAGATGTCAGAGAGATGTCAGGACCTGGTGAGAGCTGTAGAACTATCGGGGAACAGTGACTATAATGTGATCCTATTCAGCTTATTTGTGAGTGGAGCATTGCCATGGAAGTCCAACACTGATGCATTGGACATCAGAAGAGGAAATTTCTGAAAAACGAGGGGACTCGTAAAAGGAAAGCTGAACGGGAAAGTCACTCCAGAAAGCAGGGGAGCAACAGTAAGAGAGAAGGCATGCCCTCATCTCTTGCCTGTGGGCTTCTCAGAGGCATGTGGTGGGCCACTGTGTGAAACAGGATGCTGGACTGGATAGGCCTTGGGCCTGCCATCAGGGCTGTTCTTCTGTTCATGTAGATCTTATCTCTGTCCCTCATGGATTTCCTAAATAAACTATTTTATTTGGAACTTTAACTCCATGTCTCCAGACAACATTAATTCAGGCCCGTCCTTGGGTTGGGGCAACCGGGGTGGTAGCCCTGGGCCCCATGTCTGGAGGAGTCCCGCAGTGCCAGCAAGCGGCAGGCAGCCTCACAGGCTGCCTGTGTGCCCGCCTTGGCTCCTGGCAGTGGCGCACGTGGTAGCTACTGCGGCTGCCTGCCACCGCCATATGTGCTTGCCTGGGGGAGGCAGGCCCAGCGCCCACTGCGTCTGACGCAGTGGGCTCAGCTTCGCCATGTGCCCCGTTTCAGAGCAAATACCAGCCAGTGCTGTGCCCACAGCGTGGCCGGGCGCTGCTCTCCTGGCACTCACTCACAGCACTCGCTGGCATTTTCAGAGCGAGGCCACGCCCCCTGCTGCATTGTCTGGGAAACATACCAGTGAGGATTTGAACCAGCAACCTCTGGGCAGTGCTATATTTGGGTGCTGTTGCACAGAAAGCCCGTTCCTATGCCAGGAGTCTAGCAGGGTTGGAGTAGGCCCTGGGAGAAAATGTGAAGATAGGTCCTTGCCTTCTGAGTCCCTGCCTTCTCTTCCTCCTGGCAGTGGCCCTAGGATTTTGCCTAGGATCTGGGCAAGAAAGTTATTTGGGAGCCCTTAAACATATGAAAGGTAGTCAGGGTTTTGTCTTTAAAAAAACAACACTTTTATTCTATACATGAAGCAGCAATGAAAATATGGATAAAGGTATACAGTGGGGTGGGAGGGATTTGAGGACTAGGCTACCCTAGGCAGGAAAAGGCTTAGAACATTTTAAAAATATCAGTTTTTGCAGGTGAGGTGGGGGATTGAACTCAAAATGGCATTCTTAAAATGTATGATAAAAGAAGCACTTTTAACATACATAATTTTTTAAAAACACATTTATTTCCATTAAAAAAATAACATGATGCATGTATTCTAAAATGAAATTATTGTTATTAAATAAACTTAGCACTAATCTAACAGTGTCCAGAATGTGGAAATAATTTTTTAATAAAATCCCTCTGGGCATAAATCTCTTATAATCTTGTAAATTAAGGCTATCTTATTTATTTACATATCTTCTGGGACCTGTACATTTAGCAGCAGCAGCAACCATGACTCCAACTCTGGAATCAATACTTCTCTGCTTGCTTGTGCCTGTTCCTTCTGCAGCCAAATGTTTGCCCTGCTAGACTGTGGCTAGCTATCTGGGAGTGACAGCTCCGCCTGTCACCCCTCTCGTTTCCATTCCTGGGCAGACTTGCTTCCTACACCCTGCAGTCTATGTCCGATACAGAGCTCCATCTCATACTGATTTTTTTTTAATCCCATTGTTCCAGGGCTTTGACAGGAGAGCAGCACTAGAACAAAGGGAAGTTCCAGGTACTGCAAAATTTAATTATTATTATTATTATTATTAGAATAATTATTAATTTTCATTATTTATTATTTATTTATTGAATTTATATACCGCCCAATATCAAAATCCATAGCATATTTCATGCTCTGTAGTAGGGGAATGTGGGGGATGAACAGGGGAGGTTATATGCCCGTAACACAGGGAAAAGGTGAGTTTGTCAGGGAGGTCTTGGAAGTTGGGAAGCCCATGTTCCCAAATAAATAAATAAATAAATAAATAGTTTTCATTCTTGTGCAAGGACACCAATACATCTGAGTAACCCAGCTGTAGAATCCAGAAGAAAGAGTGGTGGTGTGCAAGGACAAGGAGTGGAATCAGGAATATTAATAGTTTAATGAAATGAATACTATGTACAGAGACGCAAGTGCAAACTGCTGTTCAGTGCTCTTGCTGCTGGCTGTTTGTTAGCTGTGCCTCTACACCAGGACTGGAATACAAGTAAGAAAAGCCCCATTCAAAAGCTGGCCTAGATCAAGGAATGGATTAACCAGAAACACCACACCAGTCAGAGGTGCACCTAGGTAATTTTGGAGCCTGGACCTAAAGGCCTTTGAGCCCCCCCCCCCCTGCAAGTTTATTAAATAATAAATAAAGAAGTTAAGCATCATCCCTTTACATACACACACACCGTGACACACGCAGTATTTTTAATACTGGTAAAACTGGTGGTAAAACTGCCGCCCTGTAACCAGAAGGTTACAAGTTCGATCCTGACCAGGGGCTCAAGGTTGACTCAGCCTTCCATCCTTCCGAGGTCGGTAAAATGAGTACCCAGAATGTTGGGGGCAATATGCTACATCATTGTAAACCGCTTAGAGAGCTCTGGCTATAGAGCGGTATATAAATGTAAGTGCTATTGCTATTGCTATTGCTAATATGTGGGTTCTTGAGGGCACAAACAGCAACTGAACTCACAAGAACGTAAGAATATAAAACAGGTATATTTATGCAAATATGCAGTAGCAGAAACTTTTCAACACACAACTCAACATATTCCCATCCCACATATTTCTTTCCCCACTCCCCTCTCTATCTCTAAAGCAGATGTCATGCTTGGCACCCAGCACTGGTCACAGTCACACTTGGCCGCCCAGCACAGTGCAGGCTGACAACACAGCAACCACACCACCCGGGACAGACTAAAGAGGATTTGGGGGCCCCCAATGAGTGTAGAGTCCCTGGACATTGGCCTGGAAGTCCGGGGTAAGAATGCTCTGACACAGCAATGTTTCATTTCATATAGGGAGAAAGAAGTAATAACAGTTGTAAAACCATTGGGGAATAGTGACCATCATGTGATCCAATTCAGCTTATATGCGAGTGGAGCATTGCCAAGGAAGTCTAATACAGATGCGTTGTACTTCAGAAGAGGAAACTTCTCAAAAATCAGGGGAGCGGTAAAAAGAGAAGTCAGGAGGGTCAAATCACTCCAGAAAATCATGGAACTTATTCAAAACCACAATAACAGTAGCTCAGTTGGCAGTGGTGGGTTAATGGAGAGGCAGAGTAGGCATTTGCCTACGGTGGCAAAATTTGAGTAGCAGCAAATTTTGCCTCTCCTCAAATTTTGCCACCCCTCTCTGTGAGCAGTGGTGGCTGCAGCAATGGTGGAGTGGGAGACGAAAAAGTCCCCCCCCGCCACTCCGCTTTTACATTATTTTTTTAAAAAGGCAAAACTTTTTTTGTTCAAGGTAAAATGGCAGCAAAAGCCTTTTTGCCCATGGGCTGCAAAAAAAGCTTAATCCGCCCCTGTCAGTTGGGATCGTCGAAGAAGGAGGAACCAAGTTCAGGAGGATGCCAGTGTGGCTAACAAGTAGAGTCAGGGAAGCTATAAAAAGGAAGACTTTCTTCAGAAAATGGAAGTCCTGCCAAGATGAAGAGACTTTAGCCTGAAGGGGCTAAAGGTATATTTTTTTAAAAAAATTCACACACACACACACATCGCAACCCCCCACCACCGAATTGTCAGTGGAGGTGGGGTTGGTCTGAGGTCAGACCGAACTCGGGGGGGGGGGGCTTGATTCGGGGTCAAACCTGTTTGCATTTCCCTAATCGCGGCTGCCCGATATAGGTGACTACAAATATATATTTACTAGGCACAGTCTGGGAATCACACTGGCGGGGATTTGAACTAACAGCCTCTTGATCTCTAGGCAAGCTACTTCCCCACTGCACCAGATGATAATCTGCCAGATGTTAAATTAACTGGCCTGTAATTTCCCAGATCCTCCTGGATCCCTTTTTGAAAATCGGTGTTACATTGACTACTTTCCAGTCCTCTAGAACAGAGCTTGGTCGTAGGGATAAGTTAGATATTTTGTCAAGGAGGCTGGCAATTTCACGTTTGAGTTCTTTAAGGACTCTTGGGTGGATGCCATCTGGCCCTGGCAATTTGTTAATTTAAATTTTTTTCAGACCATTTAGAATGTCATATATAGTCACCTCTATCTGACTCTGTTCTTTGTTCCCGAGAAGCTTGGTTCAGGTGCCTTGAAGTTCTCCCCTCTAACTAAAACCTTGGGAGGGGCACTAATCGCTAAATAATCCCATAATGCTGGAAGCAACTGGCTCCACACCATCCCCCAAAACTCCAACCAGTGCACGCTGGCCTGCTTCCCCAAACCAAGTTGGGTACCAAAATGCAAGGAGATGGCCCACTTGAAAGCCTAGAAGACCAGGGGGTGGCTGCAGATGAGCACCCGCACCAGAGCCACGCTGCTCCGCCAGCACCTGCCAAAAGAATAACGGTGAACACCCAACAACAGACTGGTCATAACCAAACAGTGCTTAACACACATTGGGCAAAAACACTTTGGACCTCCAACGCCCAATACGCTTAACATATGTGTCTGCAAAACCCAGCCTACGGGCCGCCATTGCAGCACCAATGCTAAAAGAGCCGGCTCACCCAACCGAATGAGAGCTTTACACAACACAGCCCAGAGCTGGTATTGAGTCAGGGGCATGCCATCTGCATGAACAAACAGGCATCCTGTTGACCCAGATCGGAACATGACGTATCACCGCAAGGCCTGCACAGGGCACAAGGTGGCACTTGCCACAGCATCCAGTTCAGTCAACTCACTGGCCTCTACCCCTCTGGTCGGTTTTAGAATGACCTAAGTGCAGCTCCACAGCTGCCCCAGGGAAGGAAAGGTCCGTATATTGCAGGCCCCGATCACGAGGCGCAGGGTTGTTATGGGGAAGCACCTCGCGAAGCCAAAAAGCTACTACCACCACCGAAGAAAGCTACTACCACCACCGCCCCCAAAAGCGCTACATCCCACAGGGAGCTACACAGGGATTGAAACCATAAAAGAAGAGCTGATAGCAACGCAACAGTCACCAGCCGCCTCTGATCTATAGCCCAAGGTCTCTCTCTAGTCCAACCCTCCAACATACACCACACCCTACAGTCCCCATTAGCATCTCGCATCCCCCGGGCCTGAGCCTCAAAAGACAGCACAGCCAAATAGCTGGCAAGGGTAGAAAACGCTTGCCCAGAAGAGTGCAGGGACACTAAGAACTGCATAAGGTGATCAGGTGGGATAGGCCAGCTGTCCAAAAGGCCTGCCTTCAGTCTAAATCAGACCTGCTTAACTTTGGCCCCCTAGCTGTTTTTGGACTACAACTCCCATAATTCCCAGCCACAGTAGCCAATAGCCAGGAATTATGGGAGTTGTAGGCAAACATCTGCAGTTGAGCAGCCCTGGTCTAAATGCACGAAAAGCAGCTACTTTACAGGAATAGCTGCCTGCTGGAACGCTTATAGGCCACAAAGGCCATTTGGGTGGGAGGCAGACACAGCAGCACACTCCCTACCTAAAGCCAAACTCTTTGCCTGGATGGGGGAACCTCCTGAGTGGCGTGAAAACCCGCGCCCCACCCCCCCATTAGCCACAGGCCAATGAAAAGGCTCCTTGAGGCTGTCTGGTGAGTGCATGGAACAAAGATCCATCCCACCAGCATGAGACCTTGGGATGGGGCATTCCTCTAATGCCATAGAGGAACATCTCTAATACTATAGGAACAGCATCCACATTTTTGTTCTTGTTTTATTAGATCTGTCTAAGTTGGAAGAAACCATTTAATTGAAGTCTCCACCAAGCAGAATTTCATGATTCAAATTTTCCATCAAAAATGTATCAATTCTATTTAAAAAAAAACCCCTTTTAAAATTATTATTAGGAGCATAAATAAATCCAAATAATTATTTTAATATTACTCAACTATGCTTTCCCAAATATATCATGTCCTTCCTGGTCAATAACTCATTCTTAAACGGTTATGGTGATATTCCTCTGTAAAATCATAGCAACACCTTTCTTTTTTCCTTTTGAAGAGACTGCATGCACCTCTCCCAAATTTAACAACTGAAGGGACCTCTCATCTCCTTGTTTAATATGGGTTTCTTGTAACATAATTATGGACGCATGTTCTTTTTTCAATAACTTAGCAAATTTCCTACGTTTGCTGGGGGAATTTAAACCTTTAACAGAAACAACTTTTAAACTATCCATTTTATTCAAACCGTTAAAAGTGGGGATGTAATAATAGTGATCAAGTGTCATTGTCTACAAGATTAGTGATAATATCCAACTGTTGTTTAGCATCTTCTATGATACGGACTATAACTCATTCCTTTCATTTACATACATTTAACCTGAATGGAACATTCCAATGGTACTTTATATTCTGTGCTGGTTACTAACAATATCAATTCTCTAAGAATGAACTTTTCAGTACTGTGATTTTTCCAGAGAGGTGCCATGTGACTGAGCCTGGTTTTCCCCATACTTGACTGTAGAAAGGTCTTTTTTCTGCAAAGACCTCTAGAAAGAATTACCTTTCTGATACAGTAAAAGCTATTTTAGTCAGCTTCGTCAGGTCTGGGCGCTTTCCAGACTAGCTGCTTATTAGCAGCAAAATACCTCCATTCAGGCAAGTCACTTTTGGAATGGAAACAGCAGCAGGAGCAATATCGCAGCAACTAACAACCCGACAAAACACAACTTTTCCATGCCGGATGCAATAGCGTGGGGCATCCTGGAACTTCTGGGGGCCACGCCACCCCTGCCGGTTCTGTGACAGAGCAGGCAGAAGTCTGGGCAGCCGATCCGGCCACCCACGGTTGCAGGGTTGCTCGTCTGCGGGGAGAGCAGGCTAAGCCCACTCTTTCCACCTAACCCCATCTGGTGAGTCTCACTGACTGTGAGACTCACTTCCTTGTCTCCCATTCATATGCAACCAGGGTGGACCCTGCTTAGCTAAAGGGACAAGTCATGCTTGCTACCAGAAGACCAGCTCTCCTCTAGAGACCTTTCTTCTTTCCTCCATGGCCCTTGCTGCTTCCCTCCTGCCGGGCCTTCTCCTGAGGAGGGAGGATGGCAGTGGCGCTTCTCCAGAGAAACAAACAAACAAACAAACTATTTGTTTATTTATTTAGCTAGTTAGTTTATTATTATTATAATAATAGGAGGGAAGAGGCAGAGGGGAGGGGAGCGCTCCTCCAGTGAGGGCTGTGAGATTGCACAGAAGTAAAGGAATCATGATTCAGTTCAATGGGCTTCCTTTTAAGGAAGTGACTGTTCTCTCACCCTGCCCTTTGCCTTGTAGTATTCATTATTTATTTATTTATTTATTTATTTAACATATTTGTATACCGCTCAAAATGCAAGTCTCTGGGTGGTTTACAACAAAACAATAAAACAAATAAAAAGGTTAAAACATCACAGCAATTCAAAATTTAAAACGTTTAAAGCTGTTAAAAATCATCAAACAATTAAAACGGTAGCTGATTAAAAGCTTGGGTGAACAAATGTGTCTTGACTGCCTTTTTAAAAGTTGTAAAAGATGGAGCAAGCGGGATTGCACAGAAGTAAATGATTTAGTTCAGTGGGCTTCCTCTTCAGTAAAAAGTGCACAAGAAAGGGTTGGATTCAGAAATCTCAGCTGCTCGCCCCTCCTCGTCTGTGTTGACAAGCTCAAGTTATGTTGGGAGCAAGCGGAGGAGGAGGGAGGGGTGTGGTTTGGGATCTGTGGGGAGGAGAGGAGGGGAAAGCCAAGATTTCTCCCTGCCTGCTTCTCTCCCCGTGGTGAGGGGGCAGAGGAAGCAAGCATGGGTGGGTGAGGGGGAGAACTATCCACACTGCAAAATGCTACAATGCATAAAATGCTGGGAAACGCTGCCTACAACGGAAAAATACAGCTACTTTCCTGCAGCGCACTTACAACTTTGTAGGGCAAAAGCGCATCATTAAGGCATGGGAAATGTGAACAGCACCCTGATGAAAACACAGCGACACCGATGTGGAAACACAGGAAATATGGAAGGGAATTTAGAGGACACGTTGCAAGTATGTTTCAGCGTGTAATCTGGGAAATGCCCTGGAGTTTTAAAAAGGAAAATATGATTAGACACTACGGAGAAGAGCTTACCCAAACCACATGGTTCCTGATGCTGAACACCAAAAGCTTTGTAAAACCTTCAACTAAGATAGCCATATTCCTCACCCCCGCTGAAAAAACACAAGTACATGAAATTAGTGGATTCAGCAGTAGTGACGGTGTGATCCCACCTCATTCAGCAGTGATTAAGGACACAAAAAGAAGCAGGAAATTTTAAATCTGTATTTCATTTCCCCCTTCGTCTTAAAAAAAACCCCACACAGAAATAACAATGATAATTAAAAATAACAAATGCTTTAACAACCGTGTCCAAAACTACAGATTATCTTCCCAGAAATTCCCTATAAGCCTCACAGTTCTGCTTGATTTAATTTCCTTCAGAATGGTGTTAGCAAAATAGTGTAAACTAGCTGACCCTGCACAGAGCATCTGTGCGCTCTTTGGGACCGGCGGTCACCTCTTCCCCCCGCCCTTCTGCCCCAGTCTGCGCTTCCAGGCCCAGCCGCCTCTCCTCCCCACCGCCACTTCTGCCCCCCTTTTCTTTCCCCCCTCCTGGGGCTTGCCTCCGTGTCCAGGCCGGGCCCACAGCCACCTCTGGCCTCCACAGCCAGGCCCGCGGCGGCGGCAACCAATCCTCCTGGGTGCACCTCGGCCAAGCAGGCACGTCTGTCGCCCAGCCAGTCAGCTGGGCTGCCGGGATGCACATTCAAAGGCACACCTAGGAGAAATATATATATATAGATGTTGTACACAAGCAACATAGCCATTCTCTCACACACAAGCATGCAGGCACACATGCACACAGGCCCGCATGCATGAACACACACACACACACACACCCCTCACCCGTTCTAGCATGCTATCTTGGCGTCCAGCCAGCTGGTGTTTCCTGCCAGCTGCCCCACCCCCATGACTCAGATGGCTTCCACACATACAGGTGAAACTCGGAAAATTAGAATATCGTGCAAAAGTCCATTAATTTCAGTAATGCAAATTGAAAGGTAAAACTGATATATGAGACAGACGCATTACATGCAAAGCGAGATAAGTCAAGCCTTAATTTGTTATAATTGTGATGATCATGGCGTACAGCTCATGAAAACCCCAAATCCACAATCTCAGAAAATTAGAATATTACATGGAACAAAGACAAGGATTGAAGAATAGAACAATATCGGACCTCTGAAAAGTATAAGCATGCATATGTATTCAGTACTTGGTTTGGGCCCCTTTTGCAGCAATTACTGCCTCAATGCGGCGTGGCATGGATGCTATCAGCCTGTGGCACTGATGAGGTGTTATGGAAGACCAGGATGCTTCATTAGCGGCCTTCAGCAATTCTGCATTGTTTGGTCTCATGTCTCTCATCCTTCTCTTGGCAATGCCCCATAGATTCTCTATGGGGTCAGGTCAGGCGAGTTTGCTGGCCAATCAAGCACAGTACACTGTATACTTTTCAGAGGTCTGATATTGTTCTATTCTTCGATCCTTGTCTTATTGGTTCCATGTAATATTCTAATTTTCTGAGATTGTGGGTTTGGGGTTTTCATGAGCTGTATGCCATGATCATCACAATTATAACAAATTAAGGCTTGACTTATCTCGCTTTGCATGTAATGCGTCTGTCTCATATATCAGTTTCACCTTTTAATTTGCATTACTGAAATTAATGGACTTTTGCACAATATTCTAATTTTCCGAGTTTCACCTGTATGTGGAGTTCGCACAATTTACTCTTCATAGTTTATTTTGTATAATGTTGGTTTACATACAGCATCAGGCCTTACTCATATGAGACATAAAATGTATTATTATTCACAGCTGGATCTTCTTGCTGTTTGTTGGTTTTCCCTGTGATATGATGACAACACATCATAATGACACTGTACTCAAGAAACATCTGAGTCAGTTGTGTAAAAGACTGTAATAGATGTGCTCTCATAGTCTCCTATGACAAACATTTCCATTTTGCTTACAGTGTTAATACGGGCCTGAAGAAATGTGATTGTGCAGACTGCTGCTGATATTGTCAGTGATTTCATTTTTAAAACCCTGTAGAATTCCTTAGGAGATTTAGATTGGCGAAACTCATGCCCGGCATCAGCATGCCATGGAGATTTTCTGTGGCCAAGAAGAATGGGACTCTCAGTCTACATCTTTGCTGTCATTGTAGTCTTCATCAGAACTATTCAAAGTTGTTTCACAATTGCTTTGTACTTTCCTTGACAGAAATGAAACCACGTTCTACTTGATGGGGCGGGGACGACGATGACACAAAAGGGGTTTTTTTTAAGAGTTGCATGTGCTAAGTTTGTACTTTGGTTGGAGAAGCAAAAAAAGTTCTGCTTGATGGAAAAAACAAACATCGTTTTTTGAAGAGCTGTTTATGGTGTGTCCAAACAAGCAGCAAAAACTGTAGCATGAAGGAAAAGGCAAACTCTGGTGAGTTTCATGCCTATCCATCAGATTTTGCCCCAAGATCTTCTCTTTCTTTAGATAACACATCCTCATAGCACTCAGTCAGCTTCCTATAATTAACAGCAACCAACTGCAAGGAAACAATGGTCCAGTTTGTGGAGCAAAATAGTTTCAGATGTATTTTCTCCTCTCCCTGTTGAAAGTGTTCAAATGCGGCAAGACATTTGGATGACGTTATCACAAAGATTATTTTTATTTGTAATCCACCCAGAGATTTTATATGGGATGGATAGAAATGCAATAAAGTTTGATAGATAGATAGATATCAGGGTGGCTATTCAGAAACTGTTTACACATACTAACACTTATTTATATTTATTTATTTATTTATTTATTTAACTTATCATATTTCTATACTGCCTGATATAGACATCTCTAGGTGGTGTACAAAGTTAAATTATAGCAAATGTAAAACAATATAAAACCATTAAAATGCACAAAACAAGTAAAAACAATCTCAAACAATAAAAACATTAATTTTTTTTTAAAAAAACAATTCAGTTAAAAGTCTGGGGAAACAGGTAGGTCTTGAGGTTCTTCCTAAAAGCAAAAGAGAAGGAGATGCTCTTATTTCAAGAGGATGCGTATTCCAGAGCCCTGGGGCAGCCACAGAGAAGGCCTGGACACAAGTTGCCACCAAATGAGTTGGCGGCAATCATAATTGGATCTCTCCAGATTATCTTAATACTAGGCAACAGGGTTTGTGATAGACATACCTTGCACCACTACTTTTAAAACATATGCTATTCAGTGAACATATAGTGGTCATGAATCCTCTTCTTACCATCCGCTAAGACATCAAGCAGCGTTTGATGCTCTGTCATAGCTTTGGACAAGGCATCTGTCAAGAGGAAGATTACAACAGCAGACTACATCTTCCAACATTTTCTTGGTAAAAAAGGTTTAGCTGTGATGGCTTCAGTTTCATAAAAGCTAAAAAAAGAATTACTTCACAGAAATATTCTCTATAGCAATGCAGAAGCAAAATGAAACCTGTTCTATTGTGGTGATAGGTCATCTCATCCACAATTACTCTGTAGTAAACAGCTGTTTAGTCTCTCACTAATGTATGTAGAACATTGGTAGCTATGATCCCAAGCATTTCATTCACAAAAGTAAGTGAAATCTGTTTAGTTTCCTGAGCATGAGGAAATTAAATGAATGATTCAACCATGACTTCAGTTGTGGCACACAAGTCGAACTCGTATCAGCAACAGCTTGATTCAGGTTTGACTTTCCCTCAGTATGCCCACTCACTTCATTATAAACAACTGCCATGTGCATTTTCTCTGGCTTTCAACAGCAGCTATAGCTTGAACAGATGAACTGTGTAAGTTAGAATTTTGGTGGCTGTGAAGTCTTTTCCAGTCTGAAAACCAGTATGAACAAAAAGGTCCTATGCCTCTTTGGGCCCTTCCAGACAGAGAACTTTCCCACATGTATTTCTGTAGGTTTTTCACATTGAAGAGGAAAGGGTCATCCACATGCAGCAATTCTTGGGGGTTTCTTGTTTTGTATTCATGTTATATTTTTTTGTGTTCATTTTCTGTCCACACCAGGGAGTGAAACATTGCCCATTGGTTGTCTGTATCTGTTGCTCCCATTGTCTGTACCTCCCCACCAGATATGCCTTTTTAAAAAATTAGTTCTGTCCTCATGCACTTCCTGTAGCATTTTCCTCCTGCTTCTGCCTTGGCAGATGCTCCAAGACTTGGCAGAAGCTTCCCTACGATTGCATCATAGATGCAACAAACCACCATCCAGAAGAGCTCCTTAGACCACGAGGCAGCCTACATGTAGCTCAGGCTACAGCCCACCTTTTCCATTCCAGCTCTTCAGGCTCCTTTTCCAAAGGTCCCTGTGATGCAAAAATCCCCAGGGGAAAGGTAGAACCCAATGGTAGAGTAACATTTGTTGTGGGGAAAAGGAGCAAAGTTCTGAGATTCAGTAGCTCTTGCAAGCTGTTTCCAATCTGAACTCATTTATTTACGGTCAATGACCAAATAAACACTACAGCAAAGAGCAATACAGTTCAATACAATAACATAAGTAAAAATTTAAAAACCAGTTTGCAGACACCTTAGTTTACATGCCTCCGAACAAAAGCAAGCAATCCTATGAGTAACTTCTTCATGCCTATCTCCTAAAAAATAAACAATAAAATGTTCCTCAGACCAATCCCAATGTTTCTTTCAATATGGGGCGATCTGAATGGAAAGGGCAATATCATAGAAAGGGCAGTTAAACAAAGTAAATGTTTCCACCTCAGCAGCTCCACATAGGCACATACATTCCTCCAAGGAGATCCCTCGAAATCTGCTCTCCAACACAGCTGAAGGGAGCACATTAAAACGGGCCTGAGAGAAGAACCTTCTCAGCCTGGGTGTAGGCAAATGTGTAAGGAATGCAGCTGGCCTCGGGTAATTTGAAAAACTGAGATAATTATATCTGGGAGTAATCAGGCTAATGTCACTCTGCTTTTCTATGTTTCTTACCCTCTGTGTAATGATCTTTTTTGCCTGATCATAATTTAACGATCGTATATATTGCTCCAAGAGGCCACAATTACCCAGGTTGTCATGTATGCAGGGGCGTATCTAGGCAGGCAGGGCACGTGCCCTGGGCGACACTTGAAGGGGGCGCCATTTTGTAAAAATTTTTTTTTAAAAAAATGGCTGCCAAAAACAAAATGGCCACCGTGCATGCTCAAATGGCCTCTGTGAGGCCCTAGGTCATGCCAGGCCTTGCAGAGGCCATTTGAGCATGCACGGTGGCCATTTTGTTTTCAGTGGCCATTTAAAAAAAGATTTTTAAAAATGGCCATTGCACATGCTCAAATGGTCCCTGTGAGGCCCTAGAGGCCAGTGGGGGGAGGAGGAACCTTTGCAAACCCCCCAGCCTTTAGGAAGCCCCCCGAAGGGGCTACAGGTAAAAAAATTATAATATATAATATAAGTCACTGTACACATATTCAGATTGGCACTATGTACAGAGAATCAGGGCTTGTGAATACTGAGCTGATGCTTATGAGCTAGGATTGTATTCATTTGCTCTTACTTTGCTTCTTGTGATAAGTGAGTTAAATGTAATTTTGCTAATATGGCTATTAATGGTGAATTTGTCTTTGAATCAGTGTGAAATCCTTAATATTAAGGCCCACTGGGAGTTTCTTGCTCTCTTTCTCTCATTTTAACTGTCTTTCTGAAAGACTAGAATATATTTCAAGCAGTGACACAGTTTACTCTGCATATCCTTTAATTTAATACAGAGTATCTGGGAAAAGTCAAATTCTCCATTTATTTTTAAAACTTATGTAATGGTGATGCGACAATAAATACTGTACATAGTAAAGAATTAGACAGGCACTTCTGTTTAGTTTTCCAAGTACACCTCCAGATAGTATTTGGGTATTTCATGAGCCCCAGCATACTGAAATTTGTAGTTTTCCAGCATTTTTTGGTCTGGCTAAGTCCACTGCTAAAATAGTTTTTGAAATATTAAAAGATTAACGAGCCTGACTTGTATTTTTCAGCTGATATTATGGTAAAGTTATCTGAAAGATGGGTGTCAGATGCTTGGACAGGGGGCACAATTTCAGTGTTTGCCCTAGGCGCTATTTTCCCTAGATACGCCTCTGCATGTATATTCCTCCTCCAAGTGGAACAGAAATCACCCACCAAAGTTAGTGAGCCTAGCCCTTAAGGACAGCTGTTTCCATCATTCTGATCTGAGACAAGTTCTCTTCTGCTTCCCCCTTCAGCTGAGCTTCCTTCCTCCTTGCTAGTGTAACCCTGTGAAGTATAGTTCCCTGCAAGATCCCAGCAATTTTCTTGGCACTGAGGAGCTGCCTTAAGGAAGTGGATCACACTCACTATTGATTAAAAATATGTGCTGTTTTGCAGTCCTGCCATTGTCTCCCCCAATCCATTCTATTACAATTGAATAAACTAGCAGTTCAATGTAAGCAAGTGTAAAGTGATGCATGCTGGGGCGAAAAAACCAACTTCACATATACACTGATGGAGTCTGAGCTGTCAGTGACTGACCAGGAGAGAGATATTGGGGTTGTGCTGGACAGCTCATTGAAAGTGCCAACTCAGTGCATGACAGCTGTGAAAAAGGCAAATCCCATGCTGGGGGATTGAAAATAAAACTGCTAATATTATAATGCCCTTATACAAATCTATGGTGCAGCCACATTTGTACAGTTCTGATCATCAGATTTTAAGAAGGACTTTTTTATTTTTTATTTTACATTTTATATCCCGCTCTTCCTCCAAGGAGCCCAGAGTGGTGTACTACATACTTAGGTTTCTCTTCACAACAACCCTGTGAAGTAGGTTAGGCTGAGAGAGAAGTGACTGGCCCAGAGTCACCCAGCAAGTAACATGGCTGAATGGGGATTTGAACTCGGGTCTCCCCGGTCCTAGTCCAGCACTCTAGCCACTACACCATGCTGGCTCCTGCAGATTGTAGAACTGGAACTTGGAAGGACATTGCAGAACTGTGGAATTCATCAGCACAGCCAGGCAAGCCCATTTTTTATGTTTACATAGAAAAAGACTGCCAGTTCAGATGAACACTAGCCATCACATATGAGCAAGATAGGGCCAGGCTGAGACAGCTCTTGCCCTAACATCTGCCACACTGTCACACTGCATCCTTTAATCCAGGGGTCCACAACTTCAGCCCTCCAGCTGTTTGTGGACTATAACTCCCATCATTCCCAGCCACAGTGGCCAATTCATTCATATGAATTGCCCCTCTAAATACACTCCAAAACTCTGTTCAAATATCCTAAGAGGCATAAAATCAGTGACTGACATCCTGAAAAACGCAGCACATGTCCAGCAAAGGAAGTGTGCATGCAGCTGCTGTGTTCCAGACTAAAGCAGTTTGGGAGCTTGAATGGGAGGGAGATTTTTACCAATCTGCCCTGAAAGTGTCTCTGATTTCATGCCCTCAGGGACATATTTTGGGTGACACAGAATGCTGCAGAGGGGAAGGGCAGATCCATAAAAATCACACTCACACACACACACACACACTGCTTTAGTCTGGAATGCAGCAGCTGCTGCACACACACTTCCTTTGCTGCATGCACACTGCATTTGTCAGGAAATAAGCCACTATAAAGAAATTATCAAAATAAAGCCACCGGTTATTGTTATAATAATTATTAAAAGGTAATCTAATCAATTAAGCTAATCAAATGCTGTTTGACCTGAAAACAGCTATAGGGATGTGTCCTGTAACGGTTTGTGTCTAACTGCTTTTTGTTAACATTACAGAGTTTCAGTAACAAGCTTCAAACTACAACAAATCTGTGTTGTTTTTTTAATTCTGTCTGGTTTATTTTAATCCCGGGGTTCATCCTGTAATGAAACACACACACACACACACACACACACACTTCTTAGGTATACCCTTCACTAAACCCACGCGAGGCAGTTCTCAGGAGAGTTTGTGAGCAAGCTGCCAGCAAGGGAAGAGGAAAGTGGCTCAAAATGGTGGAAGCAGGGAGGTGGTTGGGCAGGAGAAAACAGTGGTGGGGCGGACGGGGGAAGAAAACGGCAACGGTGGTGGGGAGGGAAAGAAGTCGGCACCGGCAGATGGGCAAGAAAACGGCAGCAGGGGGCAGGTGGGGGAAAGAAAGCGGCGGGCAGGGTAAACGAGAAGCAGGAAAGCTATCTGCACCGGGCCCAGCTAGTTGAAGAATAATCACTCTGACATGCTCAAAGGCACCTTCCCCCCGCCCACCTCCTTAAATGCCTGCTGAACTTTACAATCCCGAGACTGCCTTGCCTTTGCAGATGGAAAGATTTGTGGAATGCATTTAAATTAACAGTTCTACTGAAACTAGGGTATGCATTTTAAAATAATGCCTCAGTCTGCCCAGGGCCAGACTGGGGGCACTGAGAGGGCGGTGGAATGTATGTGGGGAGGGCACCAGGTTTTGAGCAGAAGGGGTACTGAAGGGTGGGAGTATTCACTGCTGCTGAGCGCGGCAGGGTGCAGGGGCACCCCACAGGTGGGGCACACTGGGAATATGACCTGTTGCCCTGTGGGCCAGTCCGAGCCTGAGTCTGCCTTATTTGCACCAAAGTCAATTTGGGAGCACTGAGCTAAGTAATAATACATTTGCCATATAACACAGTGACATATGGACTGTTGCTCATGAGTAGTCCCATTGACAAAGTTGTTCCATTAATTTCAGAGGGACTAATCATGAGTAATTTAGTCTGGATATCAACCATTATCTTTAAGCTGTTTATAAATTCTGGGTGAGTCATTAATAACACAATATCAGGATAAATTTATTTAGACTAAGATGGTTTATATTTTTAAGATGCCACTTCTTTGGCCATACCCATAATACAATTTTCAAAAAGGAAAAAAAATCTCAATTTTAAGAAACTTCTCTTTTGGGCAGTATACAAATGTAATTAATTAATTAATTAATTAGGCTCCCTGCTGGTTTCAATTGTATCATTCTACAATAATGGACTTATACTAAAATGCAATGGCTGTCACAATGATAAAAAATACTCAAAGTTGTCCTATTGAAATTAAAAGGACAAGTTAAGCATTGGCTAATTTTTCCTTTTCGCTTTAATGGGACTATTTGAGTAATTTCCCTCATCGTGCCAGTCAATATATCCATCCAGTCATGTTTTGACTGAAATTGTAATTACTCATAGTATGCAGTTTCAGAACAAATAAGGGAATCAATTTATGCTAACTTGCCTAAGATTATGCTGTCTTGGTTCAAGTGCCCTCATGATTTTAAAAAAACCCTATTTCTTTCTCTCTTTATTTGTTTAATTTTCATCCTCCCTTCTCTTCAAGAACACCTCAAAAAGGAGTGGGGAGGGAGAAAGAGTTCAGTCTGCCTTCCACTCTTAGGGTATTTCCCGTTTCTCAAAAACTCTGGAGGAAACAATCTAAAGAGAATCCCTTCAAGTTAAATTGCCATATCAAGTTGTCCTAAGTAAGCAAGTAATCTCTTTCCTTAATTCTTGCAGAGTGACAAAAAAGCACCTTTTAAGTGGTGGCTCATGCTCACTTATATTTAGTAGAGGGATAGCAACTGTCATTCATTCCAACATAGTGTCCTTTCCAGTGATTGTTTGCTGGTCTTTCTGTTGTGCTTCTTTTTCTCACATGGTGAACCTCCCACCCTTTGATATATAAATGATAATCATAGCCACAGTAATAATAAAAGCTTTAAAAAGTTCATATTCCACCACCGCCCCTTCAAAGTTTAACATTCCATTCTATTTCATATTTTCTTTCCAGGACCACAGGGGAAATCTCTGCCTTATCTCCAGACTGATATCTATAAATCCTGCTATTCTACAGACTAGACCTTGCATTTTTGTAACAAGAATTCACCCACTGGTAGAATTGTGGCCCATGCAGGGCTGAGTTGGCCTATGCACTAGGCAGACCTAGGCAATGGCCAAGGTGCCAAATCTTGATGGGGCTTAGGTATGGGCGGGGGAAACCCACCCTCCTCAGTAAATGGCTACCACAGCTCCCAGTGGTGGGCTGGTGGAGGGGGGCGGTGTTCAGCAAGGAAGCAAACTATACCTTTAAAATTTTGGGAAATGTCCTGCTACTGCTTCCCATCCACCCCTGCTTCTGCCCTGCTCCTCACAGAATCCACCACATGCCCCATTGCTCAGTTGGCCGATGTGCAGGTGTGACAGCCATTTGAGGAGCCAACCTGGTAAAAGGAAGTTGCTGAG
Organism: Hemicordylus capensis; assembly: GCF_027244095.1. Lineage (NCBI taxonomy): Eukaryota > Metazoa > Chordata > Lepidosauria > Squamata > Cordylidae > Hemicordylus > Hemicordylus capensis. The sequence goes on from NC_069658.1 coordinate 177,626,132, forward strand.
CTGACCCCTCAAATGGCCACCACACATGAACTGAGTGGCAGGGCTGTCCTTAGAGAGCCCTGGTGGGGTGTGGGGCCCGGAAAAAATCAGCCAGTGAGGGACCCCCTTCCAGTAAATTCGAAGCGGGGTTTAAAGAACGGGGCCCGGGGTGGTCACCCTGCTTGCCATGCCCGAAGGACAGCCCTGCTGGGTGACAGGGGTGGGGCACGTGGTGGGATGATGACTTCTTCCTCACCCTTCCCTGCCCCAGCCAGCACCAGCTGCCGAATATGACTTTGGTGCCACCCCCCACATTCAGTTAAAATTATGTTCTGTACAGTACCCTTCAGGGGCCTTTGCTTCTGCTGGAGGATTGCCAACTTCCTCCTCCTCTTCACTCTCCGTGGGTGAGGGCACGACAGTTACCAGCCTATGCACCACTGTTTTAATGTCATTTACCTCCAGAAATGGACATAGCTGACATATCAGCTGAAGCTGATAAAAAAGGCTCCAGGCCACCGCCTCAACCTGAGAAACCAGAGAGAGTTTGGGATCCAGGAGTACTTTCAGGGGAAGTGTAACCCCACCCAGAATAGGCAGATCAAAACCATATCTCGTTTCCCACCCCCAGTACCTGTCTTATTTGGATTCAACTTCAGTTTGTTACCTTACAGCCAACCAATTACCAACTCCAGGCAGACATTTAAGAAAGTTATACCATTTCCTGATGAAGTTGATATGGAGAAATAGATCTAGGTGTCATAAGCATATTGATAACACTCTGCACCAAACCTCCGGATGATCTTTCCCAGCTGTTTCACATAGATGTTAAAGAGCATTGGAGACAGTATGGAAATAAAGTTTGTTATTAATTAATCATCAAGTAGTGATTAAATAATGCTGATAAGTTGGGGGTAAGATTGATAACCAATGCAATATGTTGACAATGTCTGGTTCCTGTCAGGACCCTTGCAGCTGCGTTCTCTGTACCAACTGAAGTTTCTGAAGGATTTTCAAGGGCAACTCCATGTACAGAATAATACAGTGGTCTAGATATAAGGTGACAAGGGCATGGGTCCACCTGATCCAGGCATGGACACAGCATACCAATCAAATCTGAACAAAGGGTCCCTGGGCCACAGCCATTATCCTTGTATTCAGGAGCAAGGCTGAGTCCAGGAGCACTCCCAAACTGTGAACCTGTTATTCCAAGGGGAATGCACCTGTTCATCCATAACAGGTTGATGTACCATCACTAGATCAGCAGAACCTCTGTCTTGACCAGGCTTAATGTTTGTTTGTTTGTTTGTTTGTTTGTTTGTTTGTTTGCTCTCATCCATCACCACTTCTAGATACACAGCCTCTCCAGATGGTGATACATCATCTACTACCTGGTGACACCCAGTTCAATACCCTTGAATGCCTTCTCATAGCAGTTTCATACAGATATTAAACAGCATGGAGAACAGATTCGGAACCACATGGAACACCATAAATCCCTTTACCACCTTCTGGAACCAACTCTCCAGGAAGAGTCACTGCAAAACAGTGCTGTCTAGCCATCTAGTTCAGAAGGATACCATCGTCAATAGTATCAAAAGTAACTTAGAATTCCAGCAGAACCAACAAGGACACACGCCCCTTTTCTAGTTCCCAGCATAGGCCATCCTCAAGAGCAACCAAGGCTGTTTCAATTCTAAACCCAGGTCAGAAACCAGACTGAAATTGTCTAGATAATATATATCAGCTAGGAATCTTTGGAGTTGAGTAGCCATCACACACTTAAGCACCTTGCCCCCAAAAGGTAGGCTGGCCAGTAGTTTAATACAATGAGTTCTAGGGAAGGTTTTTTTCAGTAGAGGGTGAACAACTACCAATGTTAAAGCAGAATGGAATCATGCCCTCTGCTAAAAACAAATTTATCATCTCCCTGCCCTCTTGGACATCCCTTCTGACAATTTTTATTAGGAAGGGCAAGAGTGGACAGATTCATGCTACAAGTGATCCTGTCCCCATGTTCAGGTTACATGGCTGAAAAGAATCCATAATCATTGGACAGCCAGCTCCCAATAGTACATCATCTGCCACTGCTAATGTAGAGTCCAAGTTGTGAGATATTTTAATCTGCAAAATGCTTCACAACTTTGTCACCATGGATTGCAGACACATCCTGCATTTGATTGTGAGGTCCAAGCTGTAACAAACCCTGAACTACATGGAAAAGCTCTACTGGGCGGCTTTCTGCAGATTCTATGATGGCAGAGTAGTATTAGTTCTTCGCTGTCACCATCACCAACTTGTCCTGAAATTGGACTCTGGCCCATGAAGCTAGTTGATGGTTGGTGAAAGGATGTTCTGGAACAATCGTGTCAGTGGATCAGCTCATTTCTCCACTCCCAGGAGCAACCAGGGCCTTGACAGAACTGTCAGCCATATTGGACAGAAAATATAAATTCATAAGTCCCAGAGGGCAGACCATCCCAGTTGGCTGGTCTGCAGAGATTAAAGGTCCTAACCCCTACAGATGTTAAAGGTCCCAATCAATCTAAGCCCTACCAGGCAGTAATCCATGGAAACAGATTGATGTTCTTTCTTCCAGATCACTGTCATGCCCAGCAACAAACACCAAGTCCAGACGATATGCATGGGCCCTGATACAGAGACAAGGCCATAGTTGTGATGGCAGCTATGAAATCCTGACCCACTCCGGAAAAGGGGCCTCAGCATGGATAGTAATGTCTCCCAGCTCTAAAAGCCTGGATGATTCTAATACCACTACAGAAACCACCTATACTTCATGTGTCAGTCTGATCACAATTCAGAATAACCTTATGCCATATAGGTATGATGTCTAACCTGATTGGCAGATATAAGCTCTGAGAAACCAGCTCTGCCACGGAATGTTAAGCAACACTGCTGGTGATAGTGGTGTACAGTGGTATACCACAGAACTGAATATTAGTGCTGGGAGTCAAGTATGACTAGACACAGATTATATGACCATTTGTACATATATAAGAAATCCACATTTATTTTTTTAATTACACAATTGTGTAATAAATATACCTTCATTATAAAGTTACATGCACATTTGCCCCAGTGAAATAAACAGAGGCCCTCATATACTGTTGAGTCCAAATCTATCATCTTGGCCAACTACAGACAAGTCAGGTTGAGTCCTTCATATAGTGTTCCCCAAACCTTTCGTACCAGGATTTTATCTGGCATTACAACAGGCAACACATTTCACTCATATATCTGAGATAAGGAGAGCTGAGCACCATAATCAGATCACTCTGCATGTAGGCACTAGATCAGACTTTCTTACATCAAAACCAGATGCATGTAATTTCTCGTTCAATTCAAAATAAAATACTAATATTTTATTATATCATATTATTATAGAAATATAAATTAGTTTAAAAATATAAATTAGTTTCCCAATAACAATAATCTAGCCTGGAACTGGGCTACTTTAGTGCTAGCTACTTTCTAGGTGCTAGGTTTGAGAGATGGGAGAGGAAATAAATAATTAGTGTGCTCTTTTACTACTTCGATAGAGGCAAAGCTTCATCCCCTCACCCCCGCAATTATCCCAGTAAGCATTCTGGGTGATGCTTTTGACACTGGCATACTATCGGAGCAACTGTGGAAGAAAGGGCACATGGGGATCTAGCCCAACCTCATTCCTAGAGGCAGGGTCTTGACACCTACTCTTCCTAACAGATCAGTTTGTCCAGTTTTCTCTCTTTACTCTCATAAAGAGACTGACCCACAGTACAATATAGTCCTGACTTGTACCATTCCCCACATTAGCCCAGTTCCCAAAGCCATGTCTTTTCACTGCTATTATTTGAACAAATAAATAACACATTTTTGTGTGGACAGTCTGGTCCTCTTTCAGCCAAGACACTAGTCTGTATGATCCCACAAGCAGCTACGGTCATGGCTTCTAGTCTGGATAAATCTTCTCCGACACCATGTGGAAGAAATTTCCTGCAGTCCTGGAACATTCACTCCATTCATGAGGTAACATCTGAGCAAGGGTTACTTCTAGTTACTTCTGGATTAAAATTGCGAGAGAGACCAAAGAGGTTACCATGATCATAAAGCTGCCAGCCAGTGAATTCTTTGGAGTTCGTGTCTGTGCTTGCTGTTAGTGTCACATAGAGATAATCACCCTTTCCCAGTTGATAGGATGAGATAGCCATGAATTCAGTGAGGCATTGCTTTAAACCAGGAGCCAGGCGCAAGATGATGGTCACAATAGGAACAGAACTGCGGGAAGTCTTATGATGGATGATGAGGGTAGCATTCCCCTTCTCTTTAGAGCCTGAGGCCAATAATATAACAGACATCTGGGCATAGATGTAGTATGCGCCTTCATCCTGAATCTTTAGCATTTTTAGAGTGCTGTTGTATTCGAAACCTGGACTGAGGAATACTTCTCTAAGTCTCTCATTGGAGGACCACTGCAGCTGCTTTTCCTTTATTTCTTCTGCAGACAAATGAAAGAATCAGCATCAACTATTGCTTAACATGACAGCAATAATTTTGCATTATAATTAAGTATTCCCAACAGGTCCCCTGGGTACCCAACTGATCCACACCAAGAACAAGCCTTGCATCATAATTTCTAAGAGATACGCCCCAAAGTTTCCTTGCAAAGTCATCTAGGCAGCTGCAATTCTCAAATCATATAGCCTCTGCCATAAGATGGCTCTTACAGAGTGGTGCAGAGAAAAGAAGGTGCAGAAACCGGCACTGAGCATCCAGGAGAAGCCACACTTCCAACAAAAGATACATTCGCTGGGGATACATTCAGTTTTTACAGGCTGGTGTTCCCTGTGACTCTCTTGGTATATACTGTAGTGAATTGTATCATACGCAACTGTTTTGATTTAGATTGCAAAAAGCCAATGCCTAAGCTTTCCCTGAAGTCCTGAATGTAATAGCTCTTCTGCCTCTCATCAGGGGCTAACTACAAGTTTCATACTAACACATGTAACAGTCCCCTGCCCTGAAGCCATTGCTATTGTTTTGCAGTGTAGTAGAGCAGCTTTGAGAATGGAAAGATTAGGATGGAGAAGCAGTGAGACGGGATGCCAACCTTTTCTCTGCTTGCCATTTTCTGATGAAAATCACACATACTTTGCCCCAGTTGTGTATTTTCAGCTAATGCAAAAGAACCCTTTAACCCCCTCCTCCAAAGTTCTGTCAAGGTCCGTATGCAAACTTCAAAGTGACACAAAATTCTTTACCAGACTCATTTGATTTTTCTAGCCATGCACAAGACATACAGAATGCTTTCCAGAAAGCTTTGAGGGCATGTCCACAGAACTGGATGGGTTCCTGCAGGAAGGTCCGTAACCCATGCACACTACTGAAGACAGAGGACCTTGGGATTTGTTCAGACCTCTCTTTGCTCCCCCCCGCCCCGCCCTGCAATGCATGCAGCCCGTAAGGATGTCTCAGACATACCTTTTGCAAGAACCATGGTTCTTAGGGCCATTTGCCACCAAAGCAGTCAGCCAGAAGTTCTGGCAGCAGCTACATGGCCAACCTTTCTGTCCAGACCCCTTTCCTGGTTAATTCAAACATGACCAAATTCCTGCACGGAATCCATGTCTGCATAAGTCCACACTAGATGTTACAGAGCAGATGTATGGAACAGTCTCCTAACTTTAAAATATAAAATTTCAAAAAACACTTCTGTCGGAGGCTGTAAGTTTGAGCGAAGGAATAGTGGAGTCGAGGCTACTTAATTATTTTCCCCAGCTATTTTATTGTGCTCAAAATCACACTAGCCTCATACCAAGCAGTTTTTCCACCTGCTTCAGAAAATATATAGCCACCCTTTGGATGAAAAAAGCAGTTGCAGAGGGATGCGTCAGGAAAACACCCAGAGGAGAAAGGATTAAGGAGCTCCTTCATTCATTGATCTTCCCTCGTAAACTCTTTTTATGAGAAGCTGACATAATGAGAGACCTTTTCATGTCCAGGGGTGTATCTATAATTGAGCAGATGGGTTCAAAGAACCCACCCAGCCCAGCCCTTGAGGGGCCCCAAACTCTACCCTTCCCTATTTTCCTCATTATCCCCCTCACTCTGAGGGGCCAGTGGGGGGACGGGTGAAGACAGCCCCCTCTCCCCTAGCTACACCCCTGTTTCATGCCCCTACTACCTTTTAATGTATACATTGGCCCATAAAACAATTGCATGACAAACACCCGTGTAGATTTCCACATTTGCAATCACAGGTATGCAGTCCCACCACACGGGCACGTTTTTTGCAGTGTGATCCCCACAAGAGCCCCTCAGAGGGTTTCCAGGTCATGTGAGATTTGGCAAGCCAGAGCTTTCCACCCCGGCATGGGCCATCATGTCACACAGTACTCATTTCTGAGCCTAGTGCCCAGGACTCCGCGAGGATTCCAAAAAGCAAGCAACAGGTTTCGAGGAAGGGTACTTACTGGTATCATTCAGGGCCAGCTGAGTCCAGTTCTGGTTCTGAAAGAGAAGGGGAAGGCTGGCGTTAGAGCCAGACATTGCACAAACAAGAGCCAAAAGAGAGGATGTGGCGCCGCAGCGGGTCTGCTTTGACATCGGCCACCACGATGTCAAAGAACATCAAAGGACATCTCCCCCTCCCCAAACCCCACACCGGGCGCATTAGTGGCAAGCCCACTGCCATCTCTGCCGCCGCGCTTCATCGCCACACCTCCCTCACAATACCTGTTCCTGCATCCCCTGCTGCCTCGGAGACTGGAGCGAAAGCTGCCTGGTCAGGATCACGGCCAGCGCCGCCACCGCACCGATCAGGACGCAATATCCTAGCACCAGCGCGCAGCGAACGGCGGGGGTGAGCCAGACCCGTCGATCCTCCGGCGCTCTCTGAGGCTCCATTGAGGCGGCCGGCATGAAAACATGATCGAAGACGGCAAGCGCTCGCTGTTTATAAAACTACTCGCCCCGCCTCCCCACCATGTGACCAAGAGGCGATTCCGCCCTTTTCTGCCTAAACAAGTTGCCGCTTCCTTCACAACTCGGGCACCAGAGTCGGCAGCCCCTCTGTCCCCAGGAGGAGCCGCCGTCCCGCCCTTGATCCCAGCCCACCGCGGGAAGGAAATGTGCTCCTCTCGTCTCGTCTGCATGTGTCCATCTTTCTCTTGATTCTTAGCAGTGCCTATGTCTAGACAGTTGTGCAATGGAAAGTGTTTTGGCGAGCTCAACTTGGGAGCAGTGCCGGCACGTCCATTAAGGCGAACTAGGCAGTTGCCTAGGGCGCCAAAATGGAGGGGGCGCCGCGCTGGCCAGCCTGCCGCCCCCCCCCACCCCGAGCGGTCAGCCTGCAGGCCCCTGCCTGGCGGGGGAGAGCGAGGGGCCAAGAAGGCAGGACAAGGCAGCAGCCCTTTGTCTGGCGGCGGGGCGAGGCGGGGGACCCAACCCGGGGCTGCCGCCGCCCCCCTCCCAGGGCTCCCCCCGCCGCGCGCGGCAGGGGCCAGGCAGGCAGCAGCAGCAGGCCCCGACCAGCCCCCGAGGCGGCAGCAGAAGCAGCAGCAAGCAGGCGGCGCCGCCTCCTCCGGGGGCGGGTTGGGACTCAGCTCGCTCTCTCTGGCCGCGCCGCGCCTGCTGGACAGAGCAGTCCAGGCCTTGCGAGGACCACCTTCGCCTCCCGCTCCAGAGGGAGCCTCCCGCGTGGAGGCTCCCACCGAAGGCCAGCCAGTGGGGGCACCTGCCGGGCAGCGGCCTGCTGCTGCTGCTGGGCACCCCGCAACCCCGGCCAGCCAGCCAGCCGCGCCTCTGGCGTGGCGGGGCTCCCCAGCCCGCCCCCGCGCCCTGCTTTGCCCAGCCTGCCAGTTGCGGCTGCAGGAGGAGGAGGAGGAGGGCGACCATCCTCACCCCAAAGCCCCGACCGGCCACTGGGCGCCCCGGAGCCGCCGTCAGCAGCGGGCCGGCTCTGCTGAGTGACTCTCAGCACGGGAAGCCCACCGCGGCTGAGTCGAGGGCCTCGGTGGTGGCGCCCGCCCAGCAGCAGCCTGGCAGTTGCCCGCTGAGGCGCTCGCGGGGCGCACGGCGACGCCGCCGGCACAAGGAGCAACCCACCTGCATGCGGCAGGAGGGCGGAAAGCAGCACCTGCTTGGTTGGCCGCAGAGGAGAGGCCTGCAAGGAGGAGGCTGAGGCCGCTGCTGCCGCCGCCTGCAAGAAGGCTGCCCCCCCCTGCCCCGCACACTCAGCGGGCTGCCGCTGCTCCCTCTCTGGTGGGGGGGGTAGGGTTAGGGTTGTGGGTGGCGCAGAGACATCAGGCAAGAGGGCTGCAGAAACCAGCAGCCACAGCCCCGGGAGAGCCTGGCAGTGCCTGGTGGCCGGCAGTAGCCAAAGGGCCACCAGCTCCATGGCAAGACACCACCACCTCCCCCCAGCCCCCCTGGACCCAGCCAGCTGGCTCACTGCGGGGAGAGACTGCCCAGAAGGGTCCCCCCCCATCCCTACTGCCTCTCATCCCATTGGCTCCCCTGGCTGCCTAGCTCCTGCAAGTCTGCTCCATGGGCCCCACATTAGGGAGGTGCATGGAACTGGCCTGGGGTAACTTTAAGGGCAGGGGAGGGTGCACTTCTCTCCCTTCCCCACGCTCGATTTCCTAAAAGTCCGTTGGGCTGGCATCGTGCCACCCTGTTGCCCCCTTTACCAGATGGAACTGGAGGTACTCGACATATCTGTGCGCGTTGGGTGCGTGTGCAACGCATACAGGCGTGTCGAGTACTTCCAGTTACATCCGGTAAAGGGGGCAACGCTGCTGCCCCGATGAGCGCTGGCGGGGGGGGGGATTTCAAATTCTGTGCTTTTCATTCTTCCTATAATACATCTGTGTTTGATATATGATTGGCTGCGGGGGGGGGCGCCAGAAGGTGATCTCGCCTAGGGCGCAAAAAACCCTAGCACCAGCCCTGCTTGGGAGGCACGGCGAGACGCGACGAAGAATTAAGAAAACAATAACGATTTAGCGATAGAAAGTGCATTATTTTCAGGAGGAACTGCGGTTCTATGGGTAATTCCGACAGACATCTCGTCAGAGCTCAAAACTGAAACATATTTGCTTCTGTCCTGTAGGAGTTCTTCTATCTAGACAGGGGCATTACAGGGCGGGGGGACACAGGAATTTATTTATTTATTGAGTCTTAAGAAAGACAAAGTGTCATCATCCTCACTCTCGTTTGTAGCAAGTACTACTAAATCATATTGAGGATGAGGAAATCTATGAGCAGTTACAGAAAGTTAGTTTCACTTATTGATTGCATATGCAAGAAGCCAGATGATTTGTTTGAGGCAAATCATCAAATCACAATGAAAAATAATTTTAACAGCCATCTACATATATGACTTCTGAGTGAAACAATAAATTGCCAGCAAATGAACAGTCTCACAGCCTAGTAAAGCAAGTGGTTTCCTGCCTTCAGCAGGTACTGAAAAACCTCCACCATAGTTCCTTGTGTGCTTAGCTGTGCTCATCTCTCATCTGTGTGCTCAGTTGTTCCTTCCTTTTAACCACCACTCTCATTTGATTAGCCTCTCATCTATCAAGTGAGTTATACCACTCTGATTGTGTGATACCTGCACCTATAAGGGAGGAGAGCTGGTCTTGTGGTAGAAAACATGACTTGTCCCCTTAGCTAAGCAGGGTCTGCCTTGGTTGCATATGAATGGGAGAATTGATGTGTGAGCACTGTAAGATATTCCCCTTAGGGAACTGAGCCACTCTGGGAAGAGCAGAAGGTTCCAAGTTCCCTCCCTGGCACCTCCAATATAGGGCTGAGAGAGATCCTGCCTGCAACCTTAGAGAAGCCACTGCGAGTCTGTGTAGACAATGCTGAGCTAAATGGACCTATGGTCTGACTCAGTATATGGCAGCTTCCTATGTTCCTATGAGTATTACCATAAGTTGTACAAGAGAGATGAAGCAGTTTTCACAAGCCTAGATCTGGATTTGAGTCAGTTGCCAGAGTGGCCACTGCCCACAAGTAACTTGTACTGAAATAGACTCTTTGGCGAGGCAGCTTAAACCTAGCGAACCTCAGGCAGTGACTCCATATCCACAGAAGTAATTAGAAATAATTTGGCATGGTTGGCCCCAGTCCTGGCCTCTCTCTTTTCGTTTATTGACAGGACTGCATGTGTCCCTAAGGACTGGGGAGTGGCAATAATAATCTTCAATATGTTCTGTTGCAATAATGTTCTAGTAAGAACTAATCAACATACTTTCCTTTCACTGTCTCTACAACTGGACGAAATTTGGTTCAGATCAAGGTCCACAAGTTAGATCTCTTGCACCTCAAATGTTCATGTATCCACTATTTTGGATTGGGGTGGATTACATCATTACAAACTACACCTTTGTAGTTTGTAGTGTCTCTGTGTGTCACTCACTACAACTGTATCAAATTTGGTTCAAATCGGTTAGACAGTCCTCAAGTTAGTACACTTGCACCTCAAAGGTCACACGTCCACCATCTTGGATTGGGGTGAATGACATCACCACAAACTACACCATTGGGGCATCACTATGCATTCATACAGCTGTAGCAAATTTGGTTCAAATCAGTTAAACAGTGAGTCCACAAGTTAGTGCACTTGCACCTCAAAGGTTTACATGTCTGCCATCTTGAATTAGGTTGGATGACATCATCACACACCACAACATTAGGGCATCCCTATGTGTCCCTACAGTTGTAGCAAATTTGGTTCAAATCGATTAAGCGGTTCACAAGTTAGCCCACTTGCACCTCAAAAGTTTACACGTCCACCATCTTGAATCACTGTGAATGATATCATCACAAACTATGCCATTGTGAATATGTAAGGCAGAATGCACACAAGAGTGTACAAGCAATTCAATCCTTCCACCGCTCTAGGAGCACCCAATTTATCCCCTCTGCAGTAAAACTTTTTTCAACTAAAGTACAAGCTATATGGAGCTCAACTTGGCATGTACTCTAATGTCTATATGGTAGAATATGTGCAATCTAAGTTCCTGAGTAACATTTTTCAAGTGTGCCTAGTGCTGTCCTTTGTCTGGAAGCAGGACTGCTTAGTGGAGGCCAGAGCATGAATTAATATCTTTGTATTGTGGTTAAAGCTGGTATTCCACTCCATAGGTTTAGTTCCACTTGTGCTAAGTGGATTAGGGATGTGCAAAAAATTTTGGGCACAGAACGATCTGTGCCCGAAATGAGCAATTACGGGTGATTCGGGGCCGAACCGAATCACCCCCGGTGTCCCCCGATATTTTTTGGGCCAGAGACGAATCACCCGAATTTGGGGGCTGAAAATTTCAGGTGATTCGGTTCATGGTTGCTTTGGGGTTTTTTTTTTGAAGTTTTAGTGACTTTGGGGCAGTTTGGGGGCATAGCATGGGATCTGGGCAAAAAGAGTGGGGTGGGGTGGTAGTGCCTAATGGGTGCAGGCTACCACCCCAATTTCAGGGGGATTGGGCAAAGGGCTGATTTTTGGGGAATTTCTGAAGTTTTCATGTCTTTGGGCAGATTGGGGCAGAAAGTGGGGACTGGGGCAGAATAGTGGGGTGGGATGGTATTGCCTAATGGGTGGAGGCTACCACCCCAATTTCAGGGGGATTGGATAAAGGGCTGATTTTTTGAGAATTTTTGAAGTTTTAGTGACTTTGGGGCAGATTGGGGGCAGAAAGTGGATCTGCCCCAAAGGAGTGGGGTGGGCTCGTAGATAGTGCCTAATGGGTGGAGGCTACCACCCCTCCCCAATTTCAGAGTGATTGGGCAGAGGGGTGAATTTTGGTGAATTCTGAGGTTTGTCTTCATAAGGTGAAGTGTGCTAAATTGATTACTTCCTCATATTCATAGTAATTGAGAGTGTGAAAAAGTGAAAGTGAATGCAGCCCCTATAATCTGCCCTGTTCTGTCACTTAGGTCCTCCAGTCAGAGGAGACAACATATGAGACAACATTGGTGTCTCATATGGGAACAGAAATTTAACAAAGAACATCTCTAAGTTTTGTCAGTAGACTAAATGCTCCTGGATTGGTTCACATTTACGACCCTGTTTGTCTGAAGGACGAGGTGCTGTAAGTGTGATGGCTGGTTCTTCTGTCAGCTGCAACTTGGATTTTCCAAGGCTGCAGTTCATGGAAATGCCAGCATATACTCTGTGGGGAGGAGAAAGGGGGGGGGGGTGCTGAGGATGTCTACAAGAAATAATTCCCTTGTGCATTTTAAGCCCCTTCCACTTTCTGCTCAGTAAATTGGTTCCCCACCCCCTCCCTGTGGCTATTGGAAATCATAGCTCTGCATTCCGGGAAGTGAGAGTGGCGTTTTCACACAAGTCACATTTGGGCAGGACCAGAAGACTGGATAATCATAGAAGAATCAGCTGGTGCCTCTAGAGAGGCTGTCAGAGGGGCTCATCCTTATGGTGCCTGGAATTAAGAACAGCCCTGCTAGATCAGGCTCAAGGCCCATCTAGTCCAGCATCCTGTTTCACACAGTGGTCCACTCTCCTGCTGTACTCCCCCGCAACTGGTACTCAGAGACATCCTGCCTGATCCTGGAGGTGGCCTGGAGGCTGGAGATGGCCTGTAGCCCTCCGACTAGTAGCCGGATTAATCACAGTGACAAATATTTTCTATGATTTAACATTCCTTTGGCTACTTAGAAAGAGGGGATCTTAGAAACTCCAAGTTATTTTAATGAAATTATAGAAAAGTCAGATGGACAGAAAGAATCATTCTGTTTTTCATAATTGCCTCTTTTCCATAATTGCCTCTATTTTGAATAATAACCCCTCCTTTATCAGCTGGATTAATGACATCATCATTCTCAGCCAATTGTTCTAAATCTGTCCTTTCTATTTATACTGATTAAGACATTAAAACAGTTTAAACAACAATTCTAGTTAAAAGCTTCAGTGAATAAATGTGTATTTAAAGACTTTTTAAAGTTGTCAGAGTTTCTTATTTCAGCAGGGAGTGCGATCCAAAGTCTTGGGGTGGCAATAGTGAAGGCTCAAACCTGAATGGCCACCAGACAAGCTGCTGCGCAGATGGACATCTCCAGATGATCTCAAAGGCTGATGGGGCTCATAGTGAAGAAGACGTTCTCTTGAATACTCCAGGACTAAACTGTTCAGGGCTTTACCAGCACCTTGTATTTTGCCTGGAAACATATTGGTAGCCAAAGTAGTTCTTTTAATATAGGAGTACTATGGTCTCTTTGAGATGACCCAGAGACCAATCTGGCTGCTGCATTTTGCACCAATTGCGGTTTCCGGACTACGTACAAAGGCAGCCCACACACAGAGTGCATTTACAGTAGTCAAGTCTGAAGGTTACCAGCATATGTACTACTGTTCTGAGGTCATTTATCTCAAGAAATGGATGCAGCTGGTGTGTGAGTTAAAGCAGATAGAAAGCCACTACCTCAATCTTAGACACCAGAGAGAGGTTTGGATCCAGAAGCATTCCTAGACTGTGTACCTGTTCCTTCTGCGGGAGTGTAACCCCATCCAGAATCGGCAAACCAAAATCCTCTCCTGAGTTCTGACCCCACAAAATCAGCACCTGCTTCTGAGCTTAATTTGACAAGATATTTCATTATATTCAATACTTAGATATCTATCTATCTATCTATCAAATAAATATGCACTACTAGACAGTATGATTGACTGAGACTTTGCAGAATGAAATCAAAGCTCTAAAGGTACAGAGTGACTCAAAGGTTATTTTTTTAAAGGAGAATTCTGACAGACACGGCAGAAGTGGACAATAAACTCGGTCAATTCAGAAATGAATTGCTTTCAACCCCAACCCCAACCCCACACACCCCGCCCACCGAATACCTTATTTAAAGACGTTCCTGAGATATAATAAATGATTATTACAATAACAGAGTATATCCACGGTTATCTAGAAGCAGGAGCATATCCAATAGAGAGGTGCCAGGGTGGTTTAGCACCCCCTACGAACTAACTGGCCGTGCAGACGAAATGACCTGGGCTGGGCAAGCGTCTCTCCCGCCTCCTCCCCCCTCCGACAATAGCAAGCCACCCACCAATCATGCTCTCTCTTCCACCCTTCCTTCTCTCCCAGCTGCCAGTCAGAATGAGGCAGAGAGCGCAGGGCAGGAATTCGCGTCTGCCTGCCTGCGTGTTGCTGCCTCTTGCTTTCGGTGCTGCCGCTTCCACTGTGCTTTTGCTCAGCCGAAGTGTTCGATGACTGCTCTCTTCTTCAGTTCTGCTGCTCCAGGCAAGAAGAATTGTGGTTGTTGGATGCGGGGTGGGGGTGAGGAGAGGAGAGCTGCCATCAGTCAGTGGTGCTGGATCACTTGGTTTGCTTCTGCTCTGCTCCAGGCAAGAGGAAGAAAAGGGCGGCAGTGGAGGAAGTCTGACTTGGGGGAAAACCCTAGCCCAAACCCTCATCACCCCCTTCCCAGGCCCTTATTCCGCCTTCCAAATCATTTAGCCTTTGCTTTATTTGCCCCTCCCCACATGCAGTACCTACCTATGCATGTCTACTCAAAATTAAGTCCGATTGAGTCCAATACGTATGTATAGGGTGAGGATCCCTAAAACACAGTCCCTGTTTATATCTGGTTATATCTATAAGAGGAAACAGAGAAAGCATGGAGGGAAAGAAATGACCAGATTTAAAACAGAAGATTTAAACAGGAACTGTGTTGCTCAGTCTTGTGGGAGGAGATCTGGTCTTGTGGTAGCAAGCATGACTTTTCCCCTTAGCTAAGCAGAGTCTGCCCTGGTTGCATATGAATGGAAGACTAGAAGTGTGAGCATTATAAGATATTCCCCATCAGGGGATGGAGCCACTCTGGGAAGAGCAGAAGGCTTCAAGTTCCCTCCCTGGCTTCTCCAAGATAGGGCTGAGAGAGATTCCTGCCTGCAACCTTGGAGAAGCTGCTGCCAGTCTGTGAAGACAATACTGAGCTAGATAGACCAATGGTCTGACTCAGTATATGGCAGCTTCCTATGTTATAGGGATCCTCCTCCTATACATTGGTAAATTCCACTGGACTCAATGAATTCCATTGGACTCAATAGGACTTAATTTCTAAGTAGACATGCATAGAGGATGTTGCATGCTTGAAAAGAGGCAAAAAGGGCTATAAGATTGGGTGATGCAGGTGGGAGGGTAGGGCTGGGAAGTTGGTAATGCTGGTAATGTCTTGGGATTGTTTTAATGAAAGGCGGTATATTATAAATAAATGAATGTATATGTGGAAGATGTAACATATACAAAGATTATATTAGCTAATCAAGTAGTTCAAGACTTTATTACAGTCGCAGACCAGTACAGTTTACAAACAGAAGCCCAGCAAAGTAAACCAACAGGGTTATGATACAGTGATTAAATACATAGATTAAACACATAAATTAGCTAGATTTGATTCTTAATGAACTCCTTGTGAATTTGCTGGCTATTAAACAACAGAACATAGCCACATTATAATTATTGAGTCATTCTAGTCAGTTTAAAGACAATCGAGATAAAAAGAATCTGTACAACCTGGATGACAGCTAATAAAAGGAGTTATATATTTATGCTGTATATCTTGGTACAATTGACAAGGCATTACATCGTGCCTGTGTCAAAGCTCTATGGTATTTTGGTACAGTTATCAAGTTCAGATATCTAGCAGGGTTGGAGTCCAGAACTTGTTACCCAAATGGACACCAACAGGAATAGAGCCCTAGCCAATTTAATGCTCCATATCATATATTCTTTGTCTAAGGTTGGCCCTGCCATTTTCATATCCCAGAGTTATCAATGCAGAAGGGGAGAAACTATAATGATGATGCAACCTTTCCTCCAATTCTCTTTTCCACCTGGAGTGGTAGGTATCCACTTTAGGGGTGTGCAATTCAGGTATTCGGTGATTCGGTTCGGGACACGAACCGGATCACCCCTGTTCTGTTTTGTGCCCGAATATGGGCCACCCGAATCACCCTTGATTCGGTTCGGATTCGGATTTAATCCGAGTCCGAATCTGAATTGATTTGGGGGGAAAGGGGGCCCACAGGAAAATTTTTTGGGTGGGGTGGTAGTGCCCAATGGGTGGAGTCTACCATCCCAATTTCAGGGGAATTGGGCAAAGGGCTGATTTTTGGGGAATTTTTGAAGTTTTAGTGACTTTGGGGCAGTTCGGGGGCATAGCATGGGATCTAGGTAAAAGGAGTGGGGTGGGGTGGTAGTGCCTAATGGGTGCAGGCTACCACCCCAATTTCAGGGGGATTGGGCAAAGGGCTGATTTTTGGGAAATTTCTGAAGTTTTCATGTCTTTGGGGCAGATTGGGGCAGAAAGTGGGGCCTGGGGCAGAATAGTGGGGTGGGGTGGTAGTGACTAATGGGTCCAGGCTACCACCCCAATTTCAGGGGGATTGGGCAAAGGGCTGATTTTTTAAGATTTTTTGAAGTTTTAGTGACTTTGGGGCAGTTTGGGGGCAGAAAGTGGATCTGCCCCAAAAGAGTGGGGTGGGGTGGTAGTGCCTAATGGGTGGAGGCTACCACCCCAATTTCAGGGGGATTGGATAAAGGGCTGATTTTTTGAGAATTTTTGAAGTTTTAGTGACTTTGGGGCAGATTGGGGGCAGAAAGTGGATCTGCCCCAAAGGAGTGGGGTGGGCTGGTAGATAGTGCCTAATGGGTGGAGGCTACTACCCCTCCCCAATTTCAGAGTGATTGGGCAGAGGGGTGAATTTTGGTGAATTCTGAGGTTTGTCTTCATAAGGTGAAGTGTGCTAAATTGATTACTTCCTCATATTCATAGTAATTGAGAGTGTGAAAAAGTGAAAGTGGGGTCATGAGAGTTGTTTAACTGAAAAAAATCTCATTTGCTATGATGGAATGAGAATTCACACCTCAGAAGTTTTTTCTGAGGTGTGAATTCTCATTCTATCATAGCAAATGAGATTTTTTTTCAATTAAACAACTCTCATGACCCCACTTTCACTTTTTCACACTCTCAATTACTATGAATATGAGGAAGTAATCAATTTAGCACACTTCACCTTATGAAGACAAACCTCAGAATTTACCAAAATTCACCCCTCTGCCCAATCACTCTGAAATTGGGGAGGGGTGGTAGCCTCCACCCATTAGGCACTATCTACAAGCCCACCCCACTCCTTTGGGGCAGATCCACTTTCTGCCCCCAATCTGCCCCAAAGTCACTAAAACTTCAAAAATTCTCAAAAAATCAGCCCTTTATCCAATCCCCCTGAAATTGGGGTGGTAGCCTCCACCCATTAGGCAATACCACCCCACCCCACTATTCTGCCCCAGTCCCCACTTTCTGCCCCAATCTGCCCCAATCTGCCCAAAGACATGAAAACTTCAGAAATTCCCCAAAAATCAGCCCTTTGCCCAATCCCCCTGAAATTGGGGTGGTAGCCTGCACCCATTAGGCACTACCACCCCACCCCACTCTTTTTGCCCAGATCCCATGCTATGCCCCTGAACTGCCCCAAAGTCACTAAAACTTCAAAAAATCCCCCCAAAGCAACCATGAACCGAATCACCTGAATTTTTCAGCCCCCAAATTCGGGTGATTCGTCTCGGGCCCAAAAAATATCGGGGGACACCGGGGGTGATTCGGTTCGGCCCTGAATCACCCGAAATTGCTCATTTCGGGCACAGATCGTTCTGTGCCCAAAATTTTTTGCAGATCCCTAGGGCAGAACTTTCTCCCATATATGCAGTTGTTAATGTAAATACGCCGCAGACTAGCACTTGGTAGGGTTGCAATGAAGGCCTTGGAACGGATATTTAGATGCCATGACGTGTCTATACCTACAAAGATTAGAATCATTCAGACCATGGTTTTTCCCATGACACTCTATGGATGTGAAAGTTGGACTTTGAAGAAGCAAGATAGAAAAAGTATTGATGCTTTTGAACTTTGGTTCTGGAGAATACTTTTGAGGATACCATGGACAGTCAGGAAAACAAACAAATGGATCCTAGAACAAATCAATCCAGAATTTTCACTCGAGGCACAAACGACCAGGCTCAAACTAGCATACTTTGGACACATTATGCGAAAACCCAGCTCCCTTGAGAAATCCATAATGCTCGGAAAAGTTGAAGGAAAGAGAAGAAGAGGACAACCAACAGCAAGGTGGATGGACTCGATTACAATTGCAATGAATGATGGCACTTAATAATTAATCAAATGTAAGTGAATAATACATTTATTGTTGTGACCATTGGCCATAACACAACATTAAAAAAGAAAAGGGGGAGGGAGGTTTATCCTTGCCATGTCCCCTGGAATTTTGAGTCGCCCCTGGATTTTGGCTCCTCCACCCGGCTGCTAAATTCCACCCAAATTTACCTGGATTTCAAATGCGCCACCTGGTTTGCCCAAATTTTACTCTGGATCCAATCACATGGGAGGGCAGAGAAGGAGAAGAAAGAAAGACAGACTCCGGGGCTTGGCCTCCTGCCATTAGCTTTGCACGTGGCCTAAAGTAGCTCTGACTGGCTCTCCCAGTGAGGCAAGGGAGAGCTGGAGCCACCTTAAAGAGTGCTCAAGAGCAGAGGCAGGTGGCAGAGCAAGCGCCTGAGTTTCCCTTCCCCACCATGAGTTCTTTCCAGGAGCTCCGCAGCAGTTTCCCTTGCAGCTACTCCTGGAGGGAGCCTCTTATGTCCGGTCTGAGGCTGGCCTGGACAGCCTGCTTGGAGGCTTAATTCCAGGAGGAAAGGAGAGAGGGTGAGAAGAAGGAAGGAGTTTCCTGCTCTTGAGGTTTCTCCCCATGGGTACCTGAGAGTTGAACTGGGAGCAAGATTGTAGTAAAAGAGAGTTTAATAAAAGGGGAGGGGGGAATAAAAAAACCCCATAGTGTAAAGAGGGTGGGATCAGGGCCAGTTCCAGGGTGGTGGGGGAGACTCTTGGCAACATGACTTTGGTGCCCAGTGAGCCCATTGTTCCATGCTGCCAAGAGAGGGTGGGGGCATCCACTAAATATAGAGAATCAGAACTTTTAAAAACATGCCTCTTTGCTCGGTTAGCCGGGGTGAAACACGTAGTAGTTGTGGTTTTGCATCACACACCAATGTTTACTTAGGAGAACATCCCATTTATTTTAGTGGGATTTACTCTCAAGTTTGTTTTAACCATAACATGATGGCACTTATCCAGGCAGCATTTTGCTCTACAGCAGGCTTTGTTCTGCACAAAGCGGCTTTCTCATCATTCATTGGTTTGTTTTATTGTTCTAAACCACTTAGAGACTTGAGTAGTGGCAGGTAGTATATACATCTGTCAAATAAATAAAATGCAAACTAGTTGCCACATAATTTATATAATATGCAAATTAGACCACCGGGATTTGGAAGCTTGAATATGGCAACCCTAGGGCGGTTAAAACAAAAGAGCATACAATAACATTCAACAAATAATGACACAGAATTAGTTGAGCTGAGACCAGCTCTACAGTTTGGAATAAAGCATAACAGATGTAAATTTCTTTCTACGTTTAAAGGAAAGCAAGGCAAACGTGGCAACTTGGATATTGGATTGAATCTGCAAGAAAGTAAATCAGACATTCAACATCCAAGCCCTTGAATTTATCTATGATGTCTCAACGTTTTCCCCCTAATCATATCACAGAAGGGACAGTAAAAGACATAGTGTATAATATCCTCCACTTGGCCAGCGCCACAGGGACAAAGGTGATGGAAGTTTACAAAATCTCACTTTGAGATATGCCATGGGCATAGTTTGAAAGCATAAGGTTGTAAAAGGCTTTCTCAGTTATATGCGGGTAAGATCAACCAGGTACCGTGAGAAGCTTCTATGTTTCCTTTAATAAAGGTAAAGGTAAAGTGTGCCGTCGTGTCGGCGTTGACTCCTGGCGCCCACAGAGCCCTGTGGTTTTCTTTGGTAGAATACAGGAGGGGTGTACCATTGCCTCCTGTACAGTATGAGATGATACCTTTCAGCATCTTCCTATATCACTGCTGCCCAATATGGGAATTTCCCATAGTCTGGGAAACATACCAGTGGGGATTCAAACCAGCAGCCAACCTCTGGCTTGCTAGTTACGTCATTTCTCACTGCACCGCAGTACCAAATTAAAAGAATTGAGAGTTGTGTCGCAGCAGCATCTCTGCAAGCATCCCATTCATGCAGCCAGTCTCGAATGTTTTCTTTACTCCAAGATCTGAGTTCCCCCACGGAGGGCAGGGAATACAACTCGAGGATGTGAGACAGGAATCCAGACCATTGATTCCTGTCCTTATAATGTAAAAAGCAAGATTTAACTAAATGATGTTCTGGAAGATGGTCTAATTTCTTGAAGTACCTTAGCAATGCTAGGTGAACTCTGATGGAAATTGAAGGAAGCCTTGCCTCCATTCTTAGATCAGCAGTGGCATGCCTGGGGGAGGCCCAAAATCTTCCTTAGGCTAAACTATTATCAGCTGTGCAACAACCTTCTCGATCCATCCCCAGACTGCAATATCTTATGACATCTGAACTATCACCTTGCTCTGAAATATTTTAAGAGTCGGGGCATTTAATTGTCCCCCTTTAGAGTAAAATAACTTCAGAATAGCCCCCACAGAGTGTCGAGCAGTTACTACAACAGCATAGAGATGTGCCTTCCAAGTGAGGGATTTATGGAAGGAAACACCCAAATATTTAAAAGGAGGAGCATTACTCTATCCATTGGACATTAACTGACCACCTGTCTTTGGTGTAACTATTGCCCAAAACTACTACCTTTGTTTTGTCAGTAGTAAGCAGTGTTCCCTGTAAGAGGGATTCCCAAATTTTGTTGACTACAACTCCCAGAATCCCCAGCCAGAGGCCATTGCACCTGGGGATTCTGGGAGTTGTCGTCAACAACATCTGGGAATCCCTCTTATGGGGAACACTGGTTGTAAGTGTGAGCACAGCTGGCATTTATAACATGTGAATAAGGCTACAGTGATAACGATCTCAATGGAGGGAGGTATTACCAACCCACTGCCTCTCCATATTCCTCTTTAGGTCCTTGCTGCTGCCACCTCCTTAATACCACCCTAAAGACTCCAGTAAGGGGGACTTAGGTCTCTCAGGGTTTATCCATTAGGAATCAGTGTCTACTGGCCTTCCCATCTACACAGATCGAAAGACAGAGCTAGCAACCATTTGAGGCTGTTCTCATGAGCAGCCAAGACCAGGTTAGGGCAGCTATGAGAACTGCCAGACTGGGAGCCATCCCACTCCCGACAGTGCCTTGGCAGCAAACCCGCCTATGAAACCTGCCAGTTAGCCAAGGTTAAGGGCACAATCCCCACAATGCACCTTACACGGGTGTGGTGCATTGTGGGATATCTGGGGCCCGGAATGATGCATCCCAGCCCCTGTGCTTCCATGCTGACTGGGGCAGTGGTGGTCTAGCAGACCATCTGGGTGCGCGGTCCATTCACCCAGACAATCCTGAGGATTATCTGTGGGGAAGGCAGGCTTTTGCAGGCTTCCCCGTTGTCCGACAGCTAGCCCGCTCATGGGATTGTTAGAAAGAGCTCTTTGTATTCCATGTTTCAGGGGAAACTGTATCAAGTAAACTGGGAAAACTGTGTCAGGTAAACATTTGGAGGGTAAATTCCCTAGCCCAGAGCATTCAAAGTTGAACACACTACTAACCCCACATGGTCAAAATACTAAAATGGGTTTATTACAAGTTTAGGAAGAAGGATCAGGAGTAGTGTAAAAGAACCTCTAAGAATGTAAAAACTTGCAAATTAGCTTCAGCAAATTAGTTACAATCCTTCTAGTTCAGCTTAATTAGAGAGGAACAAACAGGGTTGGCTGCAATTCACCATACAGTGTAGGAACAATGTGGAGGAGAAAGTTGTGACTTCACCAAGGAGTTATTCAGACATGGCTTTATGCCGCAGGGTTTTCGAGAAGTGAATCTACTTCACAGTAGATTCGAGGAAGTTTAATTTGGGGGATTAGATGGACAGTTCACATAGCCATGGGCTCCCCCCCCCCAACACTCCCTGCAATCTTTCTCCTATCCCACTGTTTGCTCCATTTCCCCCCTCCAACCAATCACATCCCAGGAGGAGGGTCAAGAAGCCTCCCTTCAGTATTACTTTTTTTTTTTAGTTTGACAACCAGCCGGATTTCCACAAAAGTGACAAGTCAAAACAACAGAACACTTAACCCCAACCTGCAGTCTCATAGGAACATAGGAAGCTGCCATATACTGAGTCAGACCATTGATCTATCTAGCTCAGTATTATCTTCACAGACTGGCAGCGACTTCTCCAAGGTTGCAGGCAGGCATCTCTCTCAGCCCTATCTTGGAGATGCCAGGGAAGGAACTTGGAACCTAGATGCTCTTCCCAGAGCAGCTCCATCCCCTAAGGGGAATATCTTACAACTAGCTGAACCCACACAGAGCAACTGTGCATTCATTCACTTACTTTGTTTTGCTTCAATTGGGAATCTTTGATTCTTTGAATGGTTTTTTCTTCCTTGTCCACTGTATCCCCGATGTATTTTTGCCGTTGTTTTTGCAAACCCAACTACAGTACGTGACGGACAGGGTGGGCGGGTGTTGCACCAGTCTTTGTACAGGGGTTTTTGTGTCATTGCTGGTCCGTTGATGTTGCTGTTTCTGTCCTGTTGCCGATTTTGGTTTGGATTTTTGTGTGTCTTAGTTTGTTAGTGTATGGTCAGTTTGACTTTGTTTGGCTGGTCCTCCTGTTGGTGCTGTGATTGCACGGTTTCTCAGTAGTCATTTCTAGATAGCAGGGCACAATGTCTCTTTTTTGTGTTTTGTGTGTCTGTGTGGCTGCTGCATAAAGTCTTTGTAGAGGGATTTTTGTTTCATTGCTGGTCCGTTGATGTTGGTGTCATGTCATTGTTGATTCTGGCTCGGATTTGTGTCTGTCTTAGTTTGTTAGTGTGTAGTCATCAATGAGAGTTTATGTGGCTGGTTCTCATTTGGTTGCTCTGTTTGCGTTGTTTTTTTCAGTCATTTATGCATAGCAGGGCGCAGTGTCTCTAGTGTTTTGGGGTTTTTAATTAGTTTTGTGGCAGGTGCACAAAGGAATTGCACAGGGCTTGTTGTGTTATTTCTGGATCAAAGGTGTTGCTGTTCCTGCTTGTTAGCTGATTTAGGTTAGTTTTTGTGTGTGTCTTAGTTTGTTACTTTATGATTTCAGAGGCTTTGATTGATTGGTGTTCATTTTGTTGCCGTGTCTGTGTTGGTTTCATACAGTTCTGTTTGCACCACATAGTGCAGTGTTCCTGGGAAGTGTAGGGTTGTTTTGATGTTTGTGGCACTTGCTCTGTGCAATTGCGTTGGGGTTGTTGTGTTGATCTTGGGTTAAAGGTCTTGGTGTTCCTGCCTTTTCACAGGTTTAATCTGGGATTCTTTAGTCTGTTTCTGTCTGATCAGTGTTGTATAGTTCTGTGTAGACACAGTTTTGGCTGTCTTGCTGTGGTGATACAACGGTTAGTGACTCAAATGATCTGACCCGAGATAGGTTAACATATAATTGACTGTGGCTGAAAACTAGTTTTTGTAAGTAAAGGCATATTCTGTCAAAGGTCTGTCCTTGCGATTTGTTGATGGTCATTGCAAAAGCCAATCTTACTGGAAATTGCCTTCTTTTGAACTTAAAAGGCACATTTGTGTCTGAGGGTATAAGTGGGATGAGGGCGTTTTCAGTGTTTTCCATATCTGTTATGGCTCTTGCTTCAATAATGTTGGGTTGCAGGCATATTACTGTGAGACATGTTCCATTGCACAGTCATCTTGTGTGGATGCTAAATTCCTAAGCAGCATGATGACTGCTCCTGGTTTTAGACTCAATTGGTGTGGTGGCATGCCAGTTGGGCTTAGGCTGTTCAAGAATTCTTCTGGGTATGCCAGGCTATCTTCTTCATGTTCATTTTCAATGTTGTCTTTCCTTTCATATATTCCTTCCTCTCCTGGTATTCGTTCCAGTACACGGTTGCTGATTTCTAGGGACATATGGTTTGTTACAGTGAGAATTGCCCTTCCTTTAAGTTGTTGTGGGGTGACTGTTTTGAAATCTATGTCCCCATATAGTTGTTCAACTGGGTCCTGTATAGTTGGGTAGCACTTCTGTGGTAACTGTATTGTTTCTCCATTCCTGGCTGCCATCACCTACTGCTAAGAGCCATGTTGCAAAGTCTTTCTCATTGTGGAGAGCATGCATGTTTTGTGTGAGCTTCATTACATGAATATGTTTCCAAAGGTGGTGTTTATTTAAGCAGCTGGCCACAGTCAGGGATCTTGATCCTCTTATGATGGCAGGGAGGATTTGTCGAAAATCACCCCCTAGCAAGATGGCTTTGCCTCCAAATGGTTGTGAGCAGTTTGTTAGATCTTTGAGGAGTCTGTCTACAGCCAGGAAGGCATGTGCATGTGTCATAGGTGCTTCATCCCAGACTATCAATTTTGTCTTGGTGAGATGTTTTGCTTCAGTTGTATTTGGCTTTATATCTCAAGTTGAACTTGCAGTCAGGATCAATGGTATCTTGAAAACTGAATGTGCAGTTCTACCTCCTGGTAGTAGAGTAGCTGCTATGCCTGTTGAAGCAACAGATGTGGCCTGGTCTCCTTTGGCTAGGATTGTGTGCAATAGTGTCGCATAGACAAATGTTTTCCCTGTCCCTGCTGGTCCATTTAGGAAGAAGCAGTGTGACTTTTCTTTCTGATTGCCATATATAGCTTCCAGTACTGTGGTGACAGCTTTTTGTTGTTCTTTGTTCAGTTTGTTGGTATGTATTCTGGCTTTTTCTTGCTCTTCCAGAATATCGAAGGAGGAGTGTTTTTGAATAGCAGCTGGTAGATGCAGTACTGGCAGATTCAGGTTTTTCAGGCTCAACCCATAAGTCCTCAACTGAGTTTCAATTTCAGCAAGGGCATATTGTGGCCCAGTGGTCTCTGAATACCTACGGATCCAATCTTCACACAGGGCGTGTTTGTGTTGATTCCAAAGTTCAGGCACATCTTCTGCTTGTCCAAATGCACAGATTATTGCAAAAAGCATTCTTAGGGAGTGTGGCATCTGTGTCTGTTCTGCCTCAATAGTGTTTCATGCCAATTTCTATCTCCTTCTAGAAGTCCTAGTGCTCTGCAGGCCTCCTGGAAACTCTCATAGAGTACCCCATTGACAGACCTCAGACTGTTAAATCCAATGGCACCCTTGCTTCGTGTAAGTAGCATGCGCAGATAGTATCGTTCAGTATCTTTGATGCTCACTACTGGCATTCTTCCAATAACTCCTTCCCCTCCTCGTTGTCGACTGTTCCATTTTGTGTGGATTTTGTTGAAGACATAATGCTTGGGGATGTCTGTGTAAGTGCAGTTGTTTGCTTGTTGGTCTTCTTGATTGAGTTGAAACCAGGCAGTTAGCATGGTTTGTTTGGTAGATGCCATTGCAATGGTCAGCTGTGCTTGGCCTGCGTGATAAATCAGTTGCTGCTGTTCTGGCAAATGAACTGGTAAGCGTATTATCATGTGCGACTTTTCTGTCATGGTAAACTCATTGATTCGCCACATTGCCTCTGGGGCACTAACATATCTTCCGTCCAGAAATGTTGTAATTTCGTCATGAGCAAGCACACCAGTTTGAGTTTCTTGTAGCTTGATTGATGTGGCATCATGTCCTTTGTACACATATTTGTAGAGGTACTTGACACCAGGGTTGCCAGAACCTATACTCGTGGGTCAAATGAGCCGTAAGCCAGAATTTGGCTTTTTTAAAGCCAAATCTGGCCACCTAGCTTGACACTCTTGACAGAGACACCTACATTGATATGTGCATTATATTTTCTTAAGATCCAGGGATTATATGGGACAACCCAGCGATTATCGACATCATATTTTCCAACCCTGACTGGGGCTGTTGTCCGCCTTCTGTAGGGAGGGTATCCATTCACATTCTCCTCTGTGCTGTTCCGGAGGTCCTTGGGAAAGTTCTTGGAGCATGTGCCATCTTTCATGCAAGGTGCTTGTGGATTTATCATGCTGCAAGGTCCATGAATCATGTGCTTTGTTACAATTTCATATAGTTTGGGGCTGGCATCCTTGGAGGGTATCTCTGCATGGACATACCTGTCTATATCATCTTTGGTCCGGATTCTGCTTTTGGAATCCAAGGTCAGCAGGATGTGAGCATGTGGTAAGCCTCGCTTTTGGAATTTGATTACATAGATGTATGCGATGACTTGCCCCAAAACTTGGTGTTTCAAGATATCATCCTAGAGTGCTGCTAATTTCATTTTAAACACTTGGATAATTATATCTGGCCTGTGTTCTGGTCTTTGAGTGCCTTGCATTGCATTTCTTATTTCTGTCCAAGTTGGGTTGCAAGTGAAGTTGACAAACAAATCTGGACATCCAAATCTTCTGACTATGGCCATGGCATCTTGATAGTTTTGTTGCATGTACCAAGGGCTGCCTTGAAAGGTTGATGGCAATATTAGCACCTTCCCTGTTTTCAGATGTTAATTTTTTGCGCGAGTTTCCAGGGCATCTAAGAGTCCATGGTATTGCTCTACACGTAAATCTCTCTGATTAAGTCGTAGGTATTTCAAACGTGCTCCTTCAGTTCTGACATACCCTGTTTCCCCGAAAGTAAGACCTACCCTGAAAGTAAGACCTAGCAGTAATTTCTGATGCACCGCTAATTGCCCTAGTGCATTTTGGGGGGCTAAAATTAATATAAGACACTGTCTTATTTTCGGGGAAACACGGTAAGCGTCAACAATGTATTGCTGGTTCAACTTGCCACTGCTATGTAGGAGACTGAAATCTCTATGCACAGCGAGGCGATATGCAAAGTATTTGTGACTTGCATTTGCTTAGCTGAGCGCCTCTCTTCAACATGAGCCATTCCGATACGCCATCCACAGTCGCCATGTGGGAAAAGCAAAGGATACACCATTGGGTCTGTGTTGTGGTTCATTGGAGAAATGGTTTGGCAAGTGTCACCGATGGGATAAATGCATATGTCTCGGTTACCAGGTGGTTCACCATCCTCACCGACAAATATTGCTGCAACCTCAGGGTGAGAACTTGGTGCATTGTATCTTCTTAGGTCTAAATTTGGTTGTTCCATGAAAATCATTTGCACTTTAGCTGTGGGCATAGCTTCAGTTAGTCTATGCATTTGTTCATATGACTTTGCAAATTGGATGTTGTTTCTTAGCATGGAATCTAAGCTTGCCATTACAGTTGGTAAGCAGGCAGTGTTGTTTTGTAAGCGTTGTTTTGTTGCTTCTCCAGAATCAAATATATACAGTTGTCCATACCCTGCCTGGTGTTGTTCATTTGGGTACAGTGGAGAAACCTTATGGTATATTTGTCCATGAATACGGAAGCAGTACGGTCTGATGCCTGGAGGTGTGCTGATTTCAGCTCCCATTGAAGCCAAAGCCCAAACCGCATTGAATTCTCTGATGTGCTGTCGGTAATTTTTTGCCTCTGGAGACTGTGTAAGTAGCAATTCCTTGAGTAAGTCTGGAGCTTCTGAGAGATCCTTGAGTGTAACCTTTCCATCATGACAGCATTTGGTGTACTTCCTTGTACTGTTGAGTTCATCCAACCAATACAGAGCGCCACAGTACTGGCAGATTTCAGATAAATTACCACAGTTATGTTCATCAATGCTGTCTTCATGATAGTAATTTGTGGCGTGGGTTTGACAGTCTGTTAATCTGCTTCATCTAGCTTGCCTTTCTTTGCCTAGTCGTTGTTCCCTGTCCTCAATGCTTTCACCTGTCCGTTTCCGTATTCGTTTTGGTGTGTTGTGTTGTATCTGTTGATGGGTGGGTTGTTTTCTTTGTTTGCCTCATCACCGTGGTTTGTCTGTGATCTTTTTTGTTTGGCTTTCTCCTCAGCAGCCTTATCTAGTGTAGAGTTCATCTGTGTCTTGTTAGCAGCGTAGTGAGTTGCTTTTGATGGGGAGTTTTGTTCTGCGTTATGCTGTTTCTTCTTATTGGTTCTTCGATTTCTGTCACACTGATTTCGCTACTGCTTCCTTTTCTTTGAGTCCTCTGCTAATTCATTTTGTCATTCTATTTTTCTTTTGATATTATAGTTCAGTCTATATGTTGGCTTTTGCATGTTTGTAACATGCTGAGACTGTGTTTGGTTGAAAGCCATTATTGGTTCTGGGTTCGGTATTTTATTGTTCTGTTCTGCTCTTCGCTCTCTGTCACGTTGATTTCTTGCATTTTTTCGCCTTTCTCTCGCCTCTGCAGATTCAGTTTGTCGTTCTAGTTTTCTTTTGGTATTGTAGTTGATTTTATATGGTTTTTTGAACATGTCTGTCACGTACTGCGATTGGGTTTGCTTTAAAGGCATATCTGTTTCTGTTCTTCTGGTTGCATTTCTCTTGTCTGCTCTTCGATTTCTGTCACGTTGATTCCATTTTTCCCCCTCCTCTCTGCTTCTTCTGGAGATTGTTTGTGTCCTTCTTCTTTTCTTTTGGCATTGTAGGCAATGTCAGATGATCTTTGTGATCTCTTATGTTGATCTTGGCTGACCTGCATTTGGTTGTTCAGGGACTGAATATGGTTAACATTAGTCTGTCTAGACTCTAGGGTCTTTTGGTTTAGATTGGCTAAAGAAAGGGTGGCCAAAGAATTTCTTGGGATCCAAGTTGTTAATTTGCAGCTGGGCAAAACCCCACATGCTCATCTGCAGCCAGTGGGAGGGAGATTGGCATAAACTCTGGTGTGCCTTGGTGGTTTTGTTTTGGGGGGGGGATGACTGGGAGCAGCTGGCCATCTCCTTTAGGATGGCCTTTTTCTGGGTGTGTGTGTGTGTTGGGGAATTCTGGAAACTGGGAGCTCACAATCCCTTTTTCTCTTTCCTGGCAGTGGTTGGCCAGCACAGGGATTCCCGCCCCCCCCCCTTTTGGTTTGCGGGGGGGGATGACTGGGAGCAGCTGTCATTTTTCTGGCGTGTGCGTGTATGTGTGTGTGGTGGGGAAGTCTGGCAAGTTGCTCCTAGTCACGGGGAGGGGGATGACTGGGAGCAGCTGTCATTTTTCTGGGGTGGGGGTGGGGAGTCTGTCAACTGTGGAAAATCCCTTTTTCTCTCTTCTGGCAGTGGTTGGCCAGCACAGGTGTCCCCCCCCCTTTTGCTTTTTTGGGGGGGAGGGGATGACTGCAAACAGCTGTCATTTAGGTGGGTTTCCTCAGAAGTTAAGGTGTGTTGGGGTTCACAGTGAAGTACTCCATTTCCCCCGCCCCTATTTCTTCCCCATTTTTTAAACTTTACTGAAGCCTGCGTTGTCCTTTCCTGGTCCACCTCCATGAGTTTCAGTTCGCCCGTCTCCTTCACTGTGCCAGCAGTCTGCTGAAGGCGAAGAATCTCATTCAGCCCTTTTTTGTCACCCCAATTTTGGCTGAAGTGGCCCATTTTAGGGCGAGACGCTTCCCTCCCTCCTGGCTGCCCTCGGATAAACACCCCCAGCCACAGCACCTGTTGCAGCCGATGTAGCTCACTGTCCTCTGTTCTGTCCTCTGCAGAGCTCATGCTGCCCTCGTTCAGAACTTTTCTCTGGTCGCTGCAGCCACAGAACCTGTTCAAGGCAAAGTCTGCCTTTCAGTCCTTTTTTGGCACCCCAACGGTTCCACTCCCAAAGCCGACGCACCTCCCGGACGCGCTTCCTTCAGGCACAGAAATTGCGACCAGCCACCCCAGTCTTTTCCCCTGCCAAAGCGGCCCATATTAGGGCCAATGCACTTCCCTCCCTTCTGGCTCTGACCCAGCCACTTCATGGGCACTGCGAGCCCCAGCCAGGGAACCGATGTTGTCCAAATATCCGACCAATCAGCCCCCAATCTCTCCGTTCTTGCTCTCTATTCTGCGCCCCTCGCAGAGTTCAATCCTCTCCCTCAGTCACGGCAGTCTGTTCTTAATATTTTCTACCGCCTCTGAACTGTTGGAGCTGTGACAGCGGCCTGTGGTTTCTCTCCTTCTCGGTTGCTGAGGCCAGGGACATGTCATGGGTTATCCTCTCTCAAGAGCTCCAGGCAGGACAGAAAGTAAATAGTTTAAAAACTGAGCCACACCCACTAGAGCCTGAGGGGGATAACCCCGCCCCAGTTCTTTCTGTCCTCACGCAAGCTCCAAGGCAGCGTTTTTTCTAGCTCTCTCTATTTTCTGCTGATATTACTTCTCTAATGGACTTTCTAACTACAGTATTCCTTTCTCCAAATCCTTTTTTCTGTCTCTGATCCTTATTGCTTGCTATTACCTGAAAAGAAAGAAAACCACCCTTCTTTCGTCTGTTTCTCTCCCCACCCCCACTTCTCTCCCCCCTCATCTCCTCTTTCCTCTCCGTTGCTTGGAGCCAGTCAGAGAGGTACAGAGCAATTTCTCCAACAAGGGGAAGAGATTGAGTGTTTTCGGCCTGGGAGGCTTCAGGGCCTTTTGTAGGCCCCATTGGCGCAGGCTGCTGCAAGCCCTGCATAGCAAGGCCGCTTTTCCGACCTCCCGAAAACCGCCCGAAAAATTCGCCAGCAGTGAGTTGACGGTCCATAATCGGCCAGCTCTCATCTATGGGCCATGGAGTCCCCCCGGAAGGGCGTAATTTTACCGCAACAGTGACGGCTGCTCTCGAGCTGCCCGTCCCGATTGTCGAAGGGGCCGCATCGAGTATCCTGCCTTCGGGCTGCGAGACTCGCACTACCGCGGCCTGGTGTGCCACGCTGCTGCAGGCAGCTTGAAGTGGCTGTGAAGAGCGCTTTCGGAGGCTCCCTATTGCCAACGCCCCACCAACCTCGGAAGAGATTAGGCGGCTTGGCGAGCTGGCTAGCAACCTGACCGGCAGGGCAGTAAGGTCATCACAGGCATCTTCTGTTTCTAAAATGGCGACGGTTGCGAAGAATCCCTCCATTTTACCTAAAGGAGCCAGGAATGTAAAAGGGAGACAGTCTCTCAAAGGGCAGGAAAAGCCTAAGACTGTAATTATGGTGTATGGCCAGCAGGGGGAGTCTGCTGCAGAGACGGGGCCTAAAGAATCCAGTTCTAACTCTGCTGTTTTACCTAAGTCTGTGCCGCCACCTGAGTGGCAAGCATGGTTTCGCAATGCAATCATTGGCACCATCTACCAGGTTAGGCCCCCTAAGAGGAGTAAGAGATCCACAAAGGGGAGAAGGCATAAATCACCCAGTGTGAGCTCCTCACCTAGCGAGTTTGTCAGTCCTTCTGAAGGCCAAAAGCAAGCTTAAGCATAGTGAGCTGGGCAAGTTGGCTGGGAAGGTGGCACGGGACCATTCCTCTGATGCTTCCGATCAGACACTGGGGAACCTAGGGGTTTACTTGCACCTTAAAAAAAAAAAGTCATTGCAAACTCAGAGAGGCCTAATCTGCCTTCTGACCCTGAAGACCCAGTTAATGCAGGGGGAGGTTTTGATCCGGACCCAGAGACTCCGTTAGACAAGGATGACGGGGAATATTCTGGAGGGGAGGACACTGGTGATGCCTTGGTGTCACAGCGCCTCTTTGTGGCAGAGGACTTCAGCCCACTCATGTCCAGAATTATTAATACAATTGGACTGAAATCAGAGGCTGGGCAGAGTTCTGAATCTTGTGCCAAAGGGGACTTGGTCTTTCCTAGAGCACGCCCCAAGGACATGCTGATGCCCATGCCAGAGTTGTTTGTGGATGTAGTCAAACAGGAATGGTTGTCACCAGCTTCCAACTGCAAGGCTACGTCCATGGCTAACAAACATTATTCTTTTCAGAAAACCACTACAGATATGTTGAGGACACCAAATGTGGATGCCCAGACTTCGCAATTGGTGTCGGATTCCCTGGTATCTCTAGAGGGTGAGTTTTCTCTAAAAGACATAGCTGACAAGAAGGCCGAGCTGTCATTTAATCGTGTCATGAGAACGTGTCCCTGGTGATCCGTGCAACAGCGGCAGCATCCAGGGCAGCCCGTGCCTCCTTATTATGGGTGGTCAATCTTCTGAGTGATCCTCCAGGGGACCCAGTTCAGATGTGACAGCAACTATTAAAGATCCAGAAAGCGCAGGCCCTTATGGCCGATGCCAATCTTGATACGATTAGATTCTCAGCGCAAGTGGCGGCTTCATCATTTGTTGGCAGACGCCACTTGTGGCTCAAAGTTGGACAGTTGGTTCTACCTCTAGGCTTAACCTTGCCACCGTCTCTTATGACGGCAAGAAGCCTTTTGGTGAGTCTGCCCTACAAGACATTCTTGTAGAGTCGTCTGATAAGTGAAAGACACGATGCCTTCAACCAGTAAAAAGACTGATAAACAGCCTTTCAAAAGGCCCTTCCCTTTCATAGCTTCCGGCCCTTCATGGGCTGGGATACAAAATTCCAGAGGGGATCTTGGAATCGTCAGAGAGCACCCTTTAGAGGGTTTGGTACCTACAAACAGCAAGCTGCTCAGTCAAAGCAGCAAAAGCCACAACAATGACTTGAAGCATTTCAGGCTTGGAGGGCATTTGTCTCGCCTCACCCCAGCCTGGGAAGATTCAACCTCAGACAACTGGGTTCTGCAGCTGATCCATCAAAGCTACAGGATAGAGTTTCACTCCTCTCCCCCTGCTGCTTTATCCCCACTCCAAGGTCAAAAGCATTCTCAAAGCATTTGCTGATGGTCCAGGCGATCCAACACCTCCTGGACATCGGGACAGTGGAGCCAGTGCCTCTGGCACAGGAGGGAGAGGGAGTCAAAACAAAACAAACAAAACAAAACAACAGCAAAACAAAACATTTCTATCCTATTTACCCTCCGCAAAAGGGACGGCTCAAGGAGAGCTGTTTTAGACTTAAATTTTTTTGAACAGATGGGTCCGCAGAACTCATTTCCAGATGGAAACTCTAAGAGCAGTTTCAGAGGCACTCTTTCATCTGGATGTGCTGGCGTCCATAGATTTAAGGGAGGCCTACCTGCATCTTCCTATACACCCAGAAAGCAGGTAGTACCTTTGGTTTTAATATGCTGGAAGGCATTTTCAATACAGCAGCCCCTCATGTCTCCACAAAGTTGTTGGCGCCACTGGTGGAGCCACTCCGTCAGAAAGGGATTCGTCTGTTTGCATATATAGTCAATTTGTTGCTTCTAGCAAGATCTCTCCCAGAGGCAGAACGGGACATGGCCCTTAACTATCGTGAGAACCATGGTTTCATCATAACTATCGCAACACTAAGAACCATGGTTTCATCATAAATGGAGAAAAGAGTCAATTGACGCTATGCCACAGGCTGCACCATTTGGGGGTAATCATAGTTACCTTAGTGGACCGCCTCTTGCTTCCACCGGACAGGTTACAGACTATCCAGACAGAGGTTCACCTTGTTCTAGCGAGTCCAAGAGTTCCTCTGGCTTCCTTGTCAAGACTGCTGAGCTTGATGGTGGCCACACCGGACTTGGTTCCATGGGCTTGACTCCATCTGCATGACCTCCAGTGGTTTCTCCTACCGCACCAGAAGGCAATCGTAAGGAAGTGTAGACTGCTTCTGAAGTTGCCACCAGACCTGTGTCGCTCTCTCCGCTGGTGGATCAACTCCAACAACCTGAATTGGGGAAAGACCTTCTTGGACCCACAGATGTTCATCATAACAACAGACACAAGTGACAGGGGCCGGGGAGCCCACTGCCTCAACCAGTCAGCGCAGTGGCTATGGAACAAGGAGGAGCGTTCTCACAACATAATTGGAGGGAACTCCGCGCAATTCGCTTAGTGCTACTAGCATTCCAGGAGATCATCCAAGGCACCGACATATTCGTAAAGACCAAGAATACGACGGCAAAGGTGTATATAAACAAGCAATGGGGGACCAGGTCCAGGTCACTTCACCAGGAGGCTTTCCTTCTGCTGTCCTGGGCGGAGAGCAACCTTCCTTCCCTGATGGCACACCATGTCAAGGGAGAGCTGAACCTGGTTGCAGACTGGTTAAGCTGGGCTGACATCCAACTGGGGGAGTGGGCTCTAAATCCATCAGTTTTCACCCAGATAACAGAGAAGATGGGCATGCCCAAGGTAGACCTCTTCATGAATGCGCAATTACGAGCGTTTATGACTAGATTTCCATGCAGGGAGGCGATGGCAGTGGATGCCCTATCCAGTCCATGGCCAGACGCTCTCCTTTATACGTATCCTCTGACACCTCTGTCGGCCAGAGTCCTGCAATGGATGTGTCTTTGAGCAAGAGTACTCTTAGTGGCACCATTCTGGCCCAGGAGACCCTGGTTTCCAGAGCTCCTCCATCTGGGGGTGGAGCCACCTTGGGAGTTGCCTCAGACCCCGGACCAGCTCCATCAGGGTCCAGTTTTACACCCGGATCCATGTTGGTTTCAGCTCACCATTTGGAAACTGAGCAGTGAGTCCTCAGCCAACATGGCTATTCGGAGGGAGTTCTCAGCGCTATGCTGGCGTCGCGAAGTCCATTGACAGAATTTATCAATATACATGGCGAGCACTCCTTCACTGGATGTCATGCAACTCCGTTCCGAAGAGCACGGCTAAGTTATGTCATCTCCCGCTCTTCTTACAAGAAGGGTTCAAGAAGGGACTATGTCCGAATACCCTGAAACGGCAGGCGTTGCCGTTGGTGGAGTTGCTCTCAGCAGAAAAGAGCAAAAAATCTCAGTCACATCCTCACCAGCATAGGTTCTTATGAGGTGCCTCGCTGATGTCACCTCCAACAGTGCATAGGTTACCCTCTTGGGAACTACATACTGTCCTCAAGGCATTGCACACTCACTCTGGTGAATCTTTGGCAGCTATTCTGATCAGGGTCTTATCGTTTAAATTGGCCTTTTTTGGTGGCCATCATTCTGCAAGGCTCATCTCGGCACTGCAGGTGCTGTCTGTAAAACAAGTCATATTGTATATTTTCAGAAAGAGGCTGTCAGGCTCATTCCAGACCCCTTCATGAGGCCAAAGGTGGTGTCCCCCTTCCACCCATCGCGAGTTGGGTTCCTACCTTCATTCTGTCCCAAACCCGTCCATCCTGTGGAGCGGAAATGGCACAAGTTGGACGTTAAGCAATGTCTTAAGGTCTATATTAGACGCTCAGCCTCATTCAGATTGACAAGACGCTCTGTTTGCATTCCATGGGGGTCCCAGATTCCTCAACCATGATTGCAACGTGGATTATAGCGTGTATATAGATGGCCTACGAGGTTCAGAAGTTGAGGCCACCAACGCATCTCTTTGCACATTCTACTAGAGCAGCAGCAGCAGCGTCAGTGGCATTTTCCACTAATGCACTGGTTGAAGAGATCTGCAAGGCGGTCACCTGGGCGTCGCCTTCCACTTTCACCAACCTTTACAAGATCGAGGATTTCGCATCTGCCCGAGCAACCCTTGGCAGATGGGTCTTGCAACAAGTTCTTCCTTGCTAGTAGACCAGAGTGCTCCCACCCAAGTTGGACAGCTGTGGTATGTCCCATGAGATGTCCCTGGCCTCAGCAACCGAGAACGGAGCATTGGTTTCACTTACCGTGAAGGCTTCTTCTGGTTGCTGGGGCCAGGGACATCTCGCCCCACCCAGTTGTGATTTTGCACTCTGGTCTACTTCTGTTGAAATGGTGGAGACTGACATTTAGTTCTACAGTTGGTTGCTACACTCTGTGATGGAATGTTTAAACCTGTTTATTCTGACCTGCTGTTTTCTACTGTTTTGTATTGCCTTTGTCCTCTTATGTCTCGGCCTGAAAGAACTGGGGCGGGGTTATCCCCTCAGGCTCTAGTGGGTGTGGCTTAGTTTTTTAACTATTTACTTTCTGTCCTGCCTGGAGCTCTTGAGAGAGGATAACCCATGAGATGTCCCTGGCCCCAGCAACCAGAAGAAGCCTTCACGGTAAGTGAAACCAATGCTCCGTTTCAGCCCGTGCCGCCACCAGTGCTCTGGTCCGACCACTCAGGTCCCAATTCTGCCCCTCCTGCAGCATTCAAACCTCTCCCTCATCCAGGCAGTCTTCCGTTACTGTTTTTAACCACCTCTAGACTGCAGGAGCACTCAAAGCAGCCTGCGCTTTCAGGCTGCCCTCGTGCAACTCCCGTTCCCAGCCACAGTACCTGCTGCCAAAGGTCCGACCCACTTGGGTCCCAATTTTTTCATCCCTGCTCTGTTTCCTGCCCCTCCCTCAGCGTTCAAACCTCTCCCTCATCCAGGCAGTCGGCCGTTAAGCTGTGACTGTTTTTAACCACTGCTTGACTGAAGCGGCCCACCCGCTTCCCACCTTTTAGTCTGCCCCTCATGCAGCTATCGCACCCAATCACCGCTGGACTCCTGGAGCTCTCCCACCCAATGGAGAGTGCCTGCCAGCATGCATAGCCTTGCTACATCTCCATGCAGGTCGGCTAAGAGAAATAAGTATAATGATGCTCACACTTCTAGTCTCCCTTTCATAGGCAACCAACTTGGACCCTGCTTAGCTAAGGGGACAAGAAGTCATGCTTGCTACCATAAGACCAGCTCTCCATTGTTAAGCTTCCAAACATCTGCATAGCCAAACATCTGCATATGTAAGCTGTGTTCCTATGCTGACCAATGGTGCTATGCTTGCATTTAACTCAGGAATTTCTCCCTCCCCCCCCCTCCCCTTCTGGACTCCCTTCACAGAATTTCATCAATCTGCCACAACCCCCACCCCCAGTGCTGGCAATTGCAAATCACTCAAAGAACACACCAGACTCAGCTGTCAAACTCTCCTTTGCTGACACTTGATGTTATGGAAGTCCACCCAGCAGACATTTAAAAAAAAAAATAATCCATGAAAGTGCGAGTAAGCAATGGTCCCGCTGCAAATCAAAGAAAAACATCAGCGGGGGCGGGGTGGGTGGGTTTTCAAAAGCCGCTGGAAATACAGGATTTTGAAAAGTTGGACATACTTTGGGCTAAGCCAGAATGTGCAGCCTCAATTTGGGGGGTGAGGGTAGGGGTCAGAGTCATGCCTGTACTGGTCCCTGATAGCCGCAGGGACTTTAGGGTAAATCCTGCTAATATGTGGTCTGGCACACTCCAATCTGGAGTGGATTCAAAATAAAAACCCTGTCTGTAAAGCCTCCTTGTGAGGCTGAAGTAGGCAGAGGCACAGTTATTCTTATAACCAGTAAGATATGACATCCCTCATATTCACACAGCTAGAAACAGAGCTAGTTGCTAAGAGGGATTCAACCCCATTGGTGGCTTAATTGATGGACAAGGCACTGAGATCTCTGCATCTCCCTTTTACATCCCCAGAGAAAAGGGCTGAAAGACGGCTCATAGCTTAGTTGTTCTGGCAAACTAGAGCTGATAGACTGAAAGGAAGAAAAACAAGATGTGCAGCTGGACACATTTTGTGCAGTGTAAAAAAAAAACGTGTATTAGAAATAATTTTTTTGTCCAGTTGGACCTATGGAGATCGCTAAGGAAGTATGTTCTAAACAGAAGATACAATAATGAAGTATGTTCTAAACAGAAGATGAATACTGCTTCCTTTGGGCTTCATGATAACCTTATACAAAAAGAGTATGAGAGCCTTGCCTTCCTTCTCCTTCCATTCTTTGCAAGGCGCTTCCACTTTGCTTGTTCCCTCTCTTTTCTCTTCCTCCCTCCCTTGTTATTTCCCCCCTCTTTCAGTCTGTCTCTTTCTTTTTCTATTCATTCTCATTTCCCCGTCCATCTTCCTTCCTTCCTGTTGGAACATTTTAGAGAAAGGGGATGCTTGTGGGGGTAGGTGGGCAGGCTGCCTGCCCTCTGCTTGTGCAGTGAGAAACAAAGCTTAGAATCAACCTTGGGCAACACTGGCAAACAAGAAGCAGGAGGAGAGTGTGCAGTGCAGCAGCTACCAACATTAGTAGTGCACAGTGAGGAATAGGTTAAGTTTATTTTATTTATTTATTTATTTTTACATTTTATATCCCGCTCTTCCTCCAAGGAGCCCAGAGCGGTGTACTACATACTTGAGTTTCTCTTTCACAACAACCCTGTGAAGTAGGCTAGGCTGAGAGAGAAGTGACTGGCCCAGAGTCACCCAGCTAGTTTCATGGCTGAATGGGGAGCTGAACTTGGGTCTCCCCAGTCCTAGTCCAGCACAATAACCACTACACCGCGCTGGCTCTCTTTGGTTTGTGCAGATGCACTATCAAGCCCTAGTGTAGTTAACACCTATGTTTCCAGAAGTACTTATAACTATGTCATCATAATAGCCCATGTTCCTGTTTACCCGCACATGTGTGTTGGAGATGAACTTCCAGTGCATCGACCTTTTGCACCAACTGTCCTAATGACCACTAGGGGCATTGGGAGTAGACACAGTGAGTCAGGGTCTCCCTATCTGTCCCTACTCTATGACCCCTGAACTGACTCTGCAGCACTTCCTGTGCTGAGTCACAATCCTTCCTTTCCTCCTAGAGAGCAGATGGGAACATCTCTCTCTCTCTCCTTACCTATCCACTATGTAGTCCTTTAGATTAGAGATAGGTCTTTCCTATCTAAGTGTATTTAACCAATAAATATTTAGTATTTAGTCATACAAGGATCTCCTTGTGTTTTCTCTAAACAGCTGCAATATCCAAACCATCCTCTGCCACCTACTCCGTAACTGGAGTGTGTGCTCATTCCTTAGTGCTCTGCTGTTTTACCTATTGTGGGTAAAAATCAACAACCTCTAACAATGTGATCTATCCCCTCTGTATTTCTCATTAAGCTTGCATGAGCCAAGCTTTCGGTCTCCCATTATCACTGAAATATGGAGCAGCATGCCATATTTCATACTCTGTGTGGTTTGTCCCTCCTACCACATAATCTGACTGGTACCTGTTTTTCTCTGGCAGCACTATGGCGGGGCGGGCGGGGGGGGGTACTCCATTCCACCACACAGGTAGAGTGCTTGGCAGCACTGTGGCAGCAGAGATTTCCCAACATGGTACAGAACACTTCCTTTACCTTGCAACTGAGGGCACAGGTGGTGGGAACCTGACTTGCTGAGACTGTATTCTCATTTAGCAGTTTCAGATTGGAGTCTCCCTTTGAAGGTGTTTTTTTTGTTTTGTTTTTTAACCACAGATCAGCAGAGAAACTTCAGAGAAAGATTCCAGGGTGAAACTGCTGAATTAGAATGTATCAAGAGTTTTGATTCTGTGTGTTCAGGCTGGAACCGACACCAGTTTCCTGTCACATTACAGGTGTTAATGATTTTGCTATCACGGTTACTACTGTTTTGAATTGTCACTGTGCTTATCTTGCAGACTTTAAAAATTTACATAAAGATGTCAAAGACTGTACCTCATGTGATCTTTTTCTCTCTGAACCCATGAATTAGAATTTATAACCAAGGATAAACATGTATCTGAGAAAGTGGACTGTAGCCCCCAAAAGCTTATGTGCAATAAGTGCTCTGGAATGAAACCACATGATTCATCGGATAAACCACCACCACAACTTTAATTGTTATTTATTTATTTACACAGTCAGACAGGTGTTATTAACTGGTTTGTTTTATCCAGACATTGAGTCCTTCCCAAGGACCTGGGATGGCTGAATTTTATTGTCAATGTTGTTGCTGTTGTTATAGATATTGTTGCAGAATATAGGCTGTTCCAGTAAAGTTGCTTTTTGTAATTGGCTGATGGCAGGGGCATAACAAGGTTGGCTTGGGCCCAGAGACAAGATTTTAAAATGCCCCCCCCCCCCCGTCACCACCTTCCTCTCCTTCTCCTGGCCCAATGTAGACTCTGCTAACTATCCCAACTAGTTAAAAGGTGTAAATAACAGCACAGCAGAACCAACTAATACAACAGAAGAACTTTACTCATTGCACATATTCCAACTACAGTTACAAGGTGTGCATAACCAACTAAAAACAGTATCAATGAAGAACAGTTAACACTGCACACATAAATAACAGAACCAACTATTAAAACAGTATCAATGAAGAACTTTAACCATTGCACACATCCCAACAGTTACAAGGTATAAATAACAGAACTATTACAACAGTATTGGTGAAGAACCTCACATTGCACATATCCCAACTATGATATCTCACACCCACCATCCAGAACTTAATTCAATGGCTTCTTGCATGCTTTCAGTTCAGC
Source organism: Hemicordylus capensis (assembly GCF_027244095.1). NCBI lineage: Eukaryota > Metazoa > Chordata > Lepidosauria > Squamata > Cordylidae > Hemicordylus > Hemicordylus capensis. The sequence goes on from NC_069658.1 coordinate 177,666,218, forward strand.
AAAGTTGTCTATTATCTTTTGTATATCCAATTTCTTTGCTCTTTCATTTTCAATGGATATAAGAACAAGGCCACTGAGTCTTTCCTGCGACATGGAACTCCTCATGTAGTTCTTGATGAGCTTCAGTTTTGAGAATGATCTCTCAGAAGATGCCACTGTTACGGGTAGGGTCAGGAAAAGCATATATGCTGTGCAGATATCAGGGTAACTGATGCAAAGGCCACAATTGTCAATCATGAGCAGTTCAGCAACTTCCTTTATAGTTTTTTTTTTAATCTCTTCTTTCAATAAATTTCTAAACTGTATCAAGTGTCTTGGAAGAGAGGTAGTCAAGTCCGTGTCATATTTACTGACCCAAAGTTCTCCTGCTTCAGTTAAGTCCTCATCAGTTGCTGATGTCAGTGTTGATGGGTGAAGAGCACTGAAGATAGTAACAATTCCATGTAGGCCCTCAAAGCGTTGTTTCAATTGTGAGGAAGCGATATCCAGCACACAGAGGAACACATTTACTCTAAAATGGTCCTCTGCATTTGTTAGCCTGTGATCCTCAGATAGCTCATCAGGAAACCTCTTCACCTTTCGCACGCGTTGCTCCTCAAACACCTGGGATACTCCCCACTTTTCTGACATTTTTGCTGCAGTTTCACGGAGGGAGTCATACTCATTTTTGTTCTCTTGCAAATTAGTGTGAATGGTTCGGAGATAGGTTGCTGCTTTGCTGAGGTCGGTTTCTGGGGACTGTAGCATCATTGAAACAGTATTAACAGGTCCTAAAATGTTAGACAGCAGCACAGTAAGGAAGACAAACTGAAACTGCTCCATTTTGGATTTCAAAGCTTTGGCTTCTGAGATTTCATCTTTCTTCTTGCTTAGGAGAATTATTTCAGTAAGCACTTTGAGGATATCTGTGAAGCGGCACTGAAGGGCTACTAGTGCCTCATGACGTGAAGACCATCTGGTCGGACAAAGTTTCTTCAGTGTGGTTTTTGATCCAGATGTTAAGTGAGCTAATGTATGCCAGCATTTGATGCTATGTGCAAAGAAGATGTATATTCTTTCCACAACTCCAAAGAAGTTCCTTACCTCTGGAATACTGGACATTGCATCATTCAAGACTAGGTTCAGGTTGTGGGCAGCACAATGAACGTAAGTTGCCTTTGGCTGTAAAGCCTGAATTCTAGCTTGCACACCACTGTAGACACCACTCATGGTTGCAGCTCCATCGTAACCTTGGCCTTGCAATTTTAGGAGGTCCAGTTTATTGCTTTCCATAGCATTCAAAATAGTCTGTGTGAAGCCAGATGCAGACTGATCCTCCACCACCAGAAAGCCCAAGAATGTTTCATGTATTTTTATTTCAACTGGCTGATCCTTTTCGTTGGTCTCAACAGAAACGAAGCGGACTACCTGGCTGAGCTGATCTGTCTTGCCAGCATCCTGTGTTGTGTCTATGATGACAGAGAAAAATGCAGCTGTGTTGGCATCCTTTATTATTTCTTCCTTGACGCTTTCTGAGAGTATATCAATCAGTTCATTTTGAATAGCAGGGCTCAGGTACTTTGTTTGTCGCTCTGGAATATTTAGCAACTCTTGCAATACAGGATCATATTTTGCAATTAAGGTGATGATGGAGAGAAAGTTGCCATGATTTCCACCTGTGCTCACATCTTCCCTGTGACCTCTAAATGCCAGGTTGGACGTAGCCAGGGTCAGTGTGACATTGATGATTCTATCAAGCACTTGCCTCCAGAAGTTTGCCTCTTTCCTAATCGCAGCTTCTGCTTCTGCTGACACTGTTTTGTTCAGCCGCCAATGGTCCAGAACAGTGCTACACTCCTGATGGCCAACAGCACCTTCATGGACTTCTATCTTCCTTTTCAGATTATGCCAGTCACGAATTCCTCTCACCCATCCTCCCTCTCTGTCCTGAGAAAAAAGCCAGCATGGTTGACAGTAGGCTTGGTCTGAAGTTGGCGAGTAGCACAGCCATTTCTGCTGCAGTTTTAGACCACTTTTACTCAATTCTGAATAGTAGGTTTTTGAGAAACGTCTGTTTGACTGGCCATGCTGTGGAAATGGACCTGGTGGTTGGCATGGCCCATTTGAAATAATGAAGATCTTTTCATCTGTACTAAGAGGTTCACTGTAGAGTTCTTTGTCAGTAGGAATTTTTTTTGAGATCAAATATACATTAAATTCCTTGCCAGCATGTTCTCTTGTCTCTCCTTCACGTCCTCTCGTTTGAATGTCTTCACCTTGCTCAGTAGGTATTGACTGCTGTGTTGTCATATCTGCTGCATGTTCACCTTGTTCCTGCTCTACAGGACTTGAGCCATGACAGATTGCACTCACTGTTGCCGTTTCTGCAGTCTGAGTCACCTTATCTTCCTCCAATGAAGTCCCTTGGCTGGTCTTCATGAAAAATGATGTGATTTTTGGTAGCTTGGCCTCCTTCTCTAACCTTGCTTTCTTCAACCCACGTTTTTGAGCACCACTCATCTGTTTCCGTGTAAGACTGGAATGGCTGGTACTTGGAGTTTCCATTTCTAGTGTAAGTGAAATAGGAAGAATTACTAGTCCATTACTAGTGCACAGGGGCGTAACAAGGTTGGACTGGGCCCAGAGACAAGATTTTAAAATGGGCCCCCCCTCACTGAAGCTCAGCTCATGAAGTAAAGAAATCTTAAATTATTGTGGACGGTGCAAGTCATATAATGGTACTAGAGAAAGACATGCTGTTCTGGTAGCTCCAGGTCTTAACACTCACATCAATTTCGGAGGATGACTACAACTGAAGGAAGCCCGGGTGGGTGTGCGGCTGGGGGAGTCAGTCATGTGATTTGCCTCTGGGGGGCCCCCAAGGCAGTGGGCCCCCAGACAACTGTCTCCCCTTGCCCTATTATAGTTACGCCCCTGCTAGTGCAAGTGAAATAGGAAAAGTGCAGAGTCTCCCTTTCCCCAGGACCTCTGGCCAACGTCCAGGGCCTCCACACCACAGGCCCCCAAGGAGTTAAGTCTGATATTGCAAAATAAGTATGCTTCCTGCCTGGAAATACATTTTTCACTGAATACACACATGCATACTTCACAATATATAGTCACTGACATACATTGAATATTATGTCTTTGCGCTACTTTTAATGCCTAAAACACACTAGAAGAATTAGAGGTGAGAGTATTTATGCTGCTTAGCTAGATAGATTCAAAGATATCATGAGCTATATAGATGTAATTAAAACTCACTCATTTTATTCTCGCCTTCAGCAGTCAGGTTCGGCGCACTGCTGTCTTCCACAAGTTGAGCAGTTTGTAACATCTCTGCAAGATTAACCCACAGATAAATCACTACCATGGTCCTGGAATATTATAATGTTTGCAAGCAGAGGCGTAACTAGGGAAAACGGCACCCGGGGCAAGCACTGAAATTGCACCCCCCTGCCGCATCCCCCCCCCGCCGCCCCCCAACATACATCTGACTGTCACACATGTTTCAGAAAACTTTTATTTTAAAAATTTAAAAAATTACAAAAATTACCAAAAATTTCAAAATGCACTACATACTTAGGTTTTCCTCACAACAACCCTGTGAAGTTGGCTTGTATCTCAAACATCAGAATTATGATGCAATGATGATGATTATGATTATGATGCCCCTCCCTCACGCCCTGGTTCTGTTCCTGACTTTCCCTTGTGAGTGACTGTATTTTAACAAAACGAAAACCAAGGACTCCAAAGTAATTCGAGGGACTAGGGTGATAGTGCTAAAGACTCCTTATTCTCCCGCTGTTAAAGAAAGACTCCCCTTTTCCAAAACCGCGTGCTATTTACACCAGAAAAGGTTTCAAATGGAGGGGGAAGCATTTATGCATTTATGCTTGGTTTCATGTTACGATTTCAAAGTTAGAAAAACTATAAAAGGGCCATTTTAGAGAAGATATGCACTGCCTTAGTGGCAAATCCTGCTTTTTTGAGATTCCCTGCAATTGAATAAAGCGATAATATACACCTTTGCTATTTAAATTGGTTGGAGAGTATTTATGACAATAAAAAATGAAATGGCATTTCAGATGCAACATTAGTTGCCTAAGACCACTCAGATTTAACTAATCTTCATCACATTGACAAAAAGAGCAATTAAAATTAAAATCTATGACTAAAACCAAACCACTTTGGAGTTGTTTTTAATGAAAGGTGGTATATAAATTTAACAATAAATGTTTAGAAGTATATACTTTCACCCCCTGCCCAACCTACAATTAATTCCAGCTTATTTTCAAAGGGCTTCAAGTTTTATTTACAAATTGCTTGGCAGCACCAGTGTTTAAGTAATCGCTAATTGCTCCTAATGATAGTTTTACTTATTGTTAAATTTATATACCACCTTTCATTAAAACATTCTCTGTTCATCTGATTTTCAGTCTGGTTAATTAAATCGGTGGAGGTTTAGACTTTCCTGATGGGCTGAAACAGCTAATCCATTTTGATGATGACATATCATTAAATTAGCTTGCATTACATAGTGAAAAAGTCCAGGAAGGGAGAGATGGGGGGATGTGGAACCCAAGGTTCCACATCCCCCCATCTCCCCCTCCCTGAACCTTTTCAGTTAAAACGTGGTTAGATTATAGGGGAGGAAGGGCTTGAATGAGCAAAAAGGGGAACTGGTTCGGGCATTCAGGAAGTTGTTCAGAAGAGGGAGTTGTTCAGGAAGTTTGCTCTGGTGCGTGTCCTCCTCTCGACGCATGCGCGACTGGTGGCGGGGCGGAGGGGCGCGCTGGGGAGTGAAAGTCAGAGACTTGGACTACAAAAACGCCGCGGTGCCCAGTGCTGGATGAGCAATGCCAATGGGGGGGGGCGCGCTGGGACCGGGGGAGGGGGACTGCTCTGCAAAAAAAAAAAAAAAAAATCAAAAAAAAAATTTCCGGCAAATCGGCGGGGGCACTTTTTGGCGCCCCCTGCCAAGTGGCGCCCGGGGCACGTGCCCCCTGCCCCCCCTATAGTTACGCCTATGTTTGGAAGTGAACTTATTAGCTGCACTCTTCAAACAATCGACTCTTGAGTAAAAGCATAATCTGAAGCTCAGCTCATGAAATATTAAATAAATATTTCATTATTTTTATTACATTTATATCCCGCTCTTCCTTCAAGGAGCCCAGAGCGGTGTACTACATACTTGAGTTTCTCTTTCACAACAACCCTGTGAAGTAGGCTAGGCTGAGAGAGAAGTGACTGGCCCAGAGTCACCCAGCTAGTGTCATGGCTGAATGGGGATTTGAACTCGGGTCTCCCCAGTCCTAGTCCAGCACTCTAACCACTACACCATGCTGGCTCTACACTATACCATGAGGCTGAATAGTTTTGAGCAGAATTACAATTAAATAACTAGCTAATTAAATTAATTAAAATGGCTCCCTGTCACCTCAGGGTTCACAAAAAGAAAAAATCCATAGTTACACAGGAAGCTGGCTTGTACTGAATCAGGATGAGAAGTAAAGCATACTGGGATCTGAGAGATTAAACCAACAAGAAATAATAAGATCCCCCATCAAACTATGCACAACCACATGATAAAAAGGAAGCGACAACTTAATCAAGTAGATCTATAATTGAAAATATATACAATCTAAGACAAGACCAATTGGAAATGATATCAATGAAACAAATATATAGCATGATAGTGTAGAGATCAATGTAATACAGAAATAAATGAGTCCACACATAAGATAAACACCAGAAACAGCCACAATGCTGTACTGGGGATGGATAGGGCCAGTTATTCTCTCCCAGCTTAATATAAAGCTTTATTATTTATATTTTTACTGACTTTTGGTGGGGCGGGGCGGAGGTTTCAGCTTTATTATTTCTATTTTTACTGACTTTAGGCAGGGCGGGGCGGAGGTTTCAGCTTTATTATTTCTATTTTTACTGACTTTAGGCGGGGCGGGGCGGAGGTTTCAGCTTTATTATTTCTATTTTTACTGACTTTTGGCGGGGCGGGGAGGGGGAGCTTAAAGCCTTCCCTCACCCTGCCTTCTTTGTCCAAGCTCGAGTCTCTGCTGTTCTGAACTTGGGGAAGGCTGGCCAAGCCCTGCTCCATCACCCGCCCGGCCGAAGCTGCGGGAGGAGAGCAGAAGCAAGACCTGCTGCTAAGGGCCATCGGAGGAGAGCAGGGTGGGAGCCAGTAGACCTCCTGCTTCCTTTGCAGCCAGCCTGCCTGCGCGCCTCCGGGAGTCCGGGCGCACCACACATGGTCTCTCATTCCCAGCCGGGAAACAGGTTTCAAAAGGGAAGGGAAAGGAAAGGAACTCTCTTCCCCCGCGCCCATCTCCCACCCACATAAGAAAGAGGGCTCAGCTTTCCCTTATGCTCTGAGTCTGGACAATTTATCTCACTTACAGGCGGGTGGGCTGAATCTCCAGGGAAATGGGAAAGAGTGAAAATGCAGCAGCAGCACTAACCACTGGGCAGCTTCTTGGAAGCAGACAGAACAAGCGGCGCTTGTGTGCCTCGGCCGCCCTTTCTGCCTTGGAAGGTGCGTGCGGGGGAGCAACCGCTGCCGCTGCCGCCGCCGCCGCCAACATTGGGGAACATGCCGTTTGTGCAACTTAGAGGAGTTTTTGGGGGGGCTGGGGGGAGAAATGGGGGGCCATCCATGCCCATTGGGGTGTCAGCTAACTAACCAGAGGGTTCCTGAGCCTCTTGCCGCTCCATTTTGTTTTAAGTAATACATAGGGTCGGGTGAGTGAGTCTCCTAGCTTGCTTGCTTGCTTCCTAGATAGATTGGCGGTAGGGCACTAGGAATAATGGCGGCGACCTCTTCCTTCCTTGCTCGGCAGCACGTGCTAGGCAGCAGCAGCAGCTGAGCTGATCATGCACATTTCTGGGTAACGGCAGCAGCCAATGGGTGGGGAAGGAGGAGGAGCCCACGGCAACAAAACTAGGCAAAAGGGTGGAGGGCGGGCGGAGGCAGCAGGGAGGAAATACGGCGCTCCCCGGAGCGGGAACAAAGGCGGAATTTTTTAAAACATTTTTTTAAAAATACACTGATCATTCAAGGAAGCTGGGGCCAGCACTGGGTGGGGGAGTCACGTGACATGTCTCTTGGGGGGCCCCTAAGCTGGGGCCCCCCGAGACAACTGTCTCCCCTTGCCCGATCATAGTTACGCACCTGGCTGATGGTGATTTCTGTGGCCCCTGTGGTGTTGAGGTGCTCTTCAAGTTGTTTTGGGATTTCACCCAGGGCGCCAGTTACCACTGGGATTATTTTGGTGTTTTTCTGCCACAGCCTTTCAATTTCAATTTGTAGATCTTTGTATTTGGTGATTTTTTCTATTTCTTTTTCTTCTATTCTGCTATCCCCTGGTATTGCTATGTCGATTATTTTAACTTGTTTTTCTTTCTTCTCGACTACAGTTATGTCTGGTGTATTGTGTGGCAGATGTTTGTCTGTTTGTAGTCGGAAGTCCCATAATATTTTTACATCTTCATTTTCTTCAACTTTTTCCATTTGATGGTCCCACCAGTGTTTGGCTACAGGTAGCTTGTATTTTTTGCAGATGTTCCAGTGTATCATCCCTGCTACCTTCTCATGCCTTTGTTTGTAGTCAGTCTGTGTGATCTTTTTACAACAGCTGATTAAGAGGTCCACAGTTTCATCTCTTTCTATACAAAGGCGGCACTTGCTGTTTGTTGTGGATTTTTCGACTTTGGCTCTTATTGCATTTGTTCTTAGTGCCTGTTCTTGTGCAGCCAGTATTAAACCCTCTGTTTCTTTCTTCAAGTTGCCATTCTTAAGCCATTGCCAGGTCTTGGTGATGTTTGATTTTCCAGTTATATTGTGCAAATATTGACCATGCAGTGGCTTCTTTTTCCATGTTTCTGCTTGGTTCTTGACTTGTTCTTTCTTGTAGGCCTGCTTTGTTTCATTGGTGTTGAATAGTTTCTTGTTATTGACTATTTTAAGTATATCTTCTTCACTGTCCTTTATGTGTTCTTCAAGGCCTCTTTTCTCCTCCTCTACTGTTTGATGGACTTGCAGCATTCCTCTTCCACCTGAGCTGCGAGGGAAGTATAGCCTATCGACATCACTGCGGGGGTGCAGAGCATGACTGATGGTCATGATTTTCCTGGTCTTACGATTTAGAATCTCTAGCTCTGCCTGGGTACAGTCTATTATTCCTGCACTGTATCTGATAACAGGTATAGCCCAGGTGTTTATGGCTTGTATGGTGTTCCCGCCATTGAGTCTGGACTTGAGGATTTTTCTAAGTCTCCTGATGTATTCATTTCCAATTTTTCTTTTAACTTCAGTGTGTGCAATGTTATCAGCCTGGAGAATGCCCAAGTATTTGTAATATTCTTTCTCTTCCAGGTTCTTGATGTTGCTTCCATTGGGCAGTTCTATTCCTTCTGTTTTTGTTATTTTCCCTCTGTTCATTATTAATGCAGCACACTTGTCTAGTCCAAACTCCATTGCTATATCGCTACTGAATATACGGACAGTGTTTAGCAGTGATTCAATTTCTGACTGGGACTTTCCATACAACTTCAGATCGTCCATGTACAGCAGATGGTTGATTTTACTGGATGTTTTAGATGTTTGGTATCCGAGGCCTGTTCTGTTTAGTATTTGTGAAAGTGGGGTCATGGCAATTACAAACAACAGAGGGGATAGTGAGTCCCCTTAGAAAATGGCTCTTCTAATGCTAACCTGTATTTGCTTTGACTGATCAAACAACTCAAATTGTGCAGTTCAGAAGTTGAAACAAGTCAAGGAATTGTCATTTTGGGGAAAGTATCATTTCAGCAAGTCCTTAGATGCATCACTGTTGGGAAAACACCCACCGGCACATCTCCTTTGTAATACGCACATAATTTAGCAGGGGAAACACCAGATGGGCAGCTGGAAAATCCCAGTAGCTTCTGGAGAAGGGAAATTAATCAGCCCACTTTCTCTGTTGTCACCCTCTCACCACTCACTGGTTGGAAAGTCTACCCAAATGGCTTTATCTAATTTATCCTGAAACTCAGACACCTATGAACCCTTTGAGAGGAAGAGTGCACTGATTATCTGTTACAATGCATCTTTTTGCTCCACATGTACTCGGCAAGTTCCTTTGATTTCTGTGGGGGTGGATGGAAACCTTGTGTTCTGAATACTGTAGCCCCCATGGTGGCAGGTTAGAAATGACTATGCATTTGAGATTCCCATACATTTTATTTTGAGACAGCTGGAGCAGGTCAGCATAGAAAGTGGAGGTTTAGGGAGCTCATCTAACCAAATCACAATAAGAAGGAAACTCTGTGAGGATATTCACACGATGGAGGAAAACTGGGCTAAGGGATCTCAGCCTGGTTTTCCTCCACCGTGAGAACCACCAGGCTCATGGGCGAGCCTGGTGGTTCAACGACAGCTAGCCCGCCAAAATAGCCCTTCCCTTAAAAGAGGTTAGTGGAGTGAGAGCTCTGCTAACCCCGTTTTTTTTATCGTGAGTTGCCGCGTCATGGCGATTCACAAGGAGACCCCCAACTGGGAGGCTAAAACAAGCCTCTGAGCGTCAGGGGGGCTCCACAGAATGCCCAACACATTTGTGTAGGGCATTCTGGAACTTCTGGGTACCAGGTGGCACCCGATCCCCACCACCCCTACAGGCTCTGTGACGGAGCCAGGAATCATGTGGGTGGCTGATCCAGTCGCCCAGGGACGGCTCGGTGATCGCCTGCAGGGAGGGGTAAATTAACCCGTACTCCCTGCAGACCCGCCCGAAGCTCTTCTGGTCATAAACAGAGTTTCTATTCCTTGTTTCTGAGTTTCCAACCTTGTTTCAAAACACTTTGTTGTCTTGCTTTCTGGTTGCTTCGGATCTGAGATTGCTTGCTGCTTATTCAGTACTGAAGCCTAGCGCCTATTTGTGGCTTATCTGGCAACCACTGAAAACACCAGAAGGGGCACTGCTCACATCCAGGAGTATGGATTAGGGATGTGCACGAAACTGATTTTTCGTTTTGTTTTGGGGAAACCCAAAACATCCCATTGTTCCCCATGGGTAGCTGCTAGGGACACCAAAGTGGGTTGTGTGGTAGCGCATGATGGGTGCTACCTACCATCCAACCATAAAATAAATGGGCAAGCAGGCTGTTTTAAACAAAATTTTAATCTTCCCACCAAACCGCCATAGAATCCTATGAAGGTTTGGGGGAAAGATTAAAAATTTGTTAAAAATTAGTCTGGGCCATAACCTTCTCCACTACTGTTTTAGCCATGATGAGAATTATTTCAATTTGTATTTCAAGGCAAGCATTTGCACGAAGTGTTGCCACATTTATTTATTTTTTTTGCAATTCTTCATCTCCTCTCATTAAAAGTTTAAACAACTGTAAAAAGAGCCCACTGGTATCTACTGCTTCAAATTGTTCGCATCCTGAATCACCTCTGAATGGTAATTAATTGACAACTAACAACTGAAAAACCTTCTAATTTTATTTACCTATTTATTTATTCAATTTATATAGATTATGCTTAAAGGTACCTCCTCCTCCCCCCCCCCCCCCCGGCGGTGCCTGCATCAGCCACTACTGCTCTGAGCTTTAACTTTTAGAGACTCTCTGGGGAGGTAGCTGAACCCTGAAGAATATTAAAAAGACACCTTTTTAAAGCAGCACATTGTGCTCTGTCACTCAACTATTCTGCAATGCAGCAGGTCAGGAAGCTAGAAAAATGGAAGCCGGTCAGAAATGTGCTGGAGTAGCAGCAATAGTAGAATGCAACAGTCCAGGAATGTAGGCCCAGTAATGCAATGAAATGAAGATGCAGGAACAGTCACACGTTTTGCAGGCTCACATGCATAGCGGACTGCTTCCCTCATATACACAAAGTAATTTTAGGTCGTTTTAACTAGAATTTTTATTTACTTCTCCTTTCCCTCCCTTTTCTTTATGACTCTACCCACCACACTTGCTACAGGATCTCCACTGGGACAAACTTCTCAATGACAAAACATAAGAGATTACTAGACAGAATACAACACTATTGCCCCCATATCTAAGGATCACTGGTTGATTGGCTGGCTATATGCTGAAGCTCAGCATACTTCTCCTCTCAACCTGACTGACAAGCTTCAGAAAACTAGCACTGACTACCCCCATTGAATATTATGGGTGAAGTAAACTTTTCTCATTAATTTCAATGGGAGCACTCATGAGTAACCTAGTCTAGATGTAAGCCAGGGACTAGAGTAGCTTGTTGCTTGACTGTAACATTTAAATGTGTGTGCATACACACACACACAGAAGAGCACTAACCCCAGGACCTTGGGGACCCGGTCCAGTCCTCCAGGTCCGGGGGGCGGGCTCCAAATGGCTGGGGGCAGGGTCCTCTAGCAGCCACCCCATGCTCGCCCTGCCAAAGCTCTACTTAAAAAACAAACCCTCTTATGATCTCTTGATTGTTGCAAGCCCTTGATGTCACGGTGTTGTGGTGATCTCTAAACTGCACAGGTGTGCCTCGCAGTTGCTTAAAGATGCTGGCCCAAATAGATGGGCCCAGCATTGCTCCTGGTCCCCACCGCCACTGGGGGAGGGTGGAGAAGGGAGAAGGACTGCTCCACTCACCCATCCACCCCCAGCCACCCCTCAGTCATAGTGAGAGTTTGGTTTTTTTTTAAGCTGAGCTTTGGTGGGGTAGGCCCCCCAAGGAGGTTTCAGGGGGCCGTGCATGGGAGGGGGGGGGCTGCGGCTGGGCGGTCCAGGCACCCAATTACCTTGGAGTGCCCCTGCACACAGACATACACACAAATCTCTATGGGGTACATGAGCTGAAGGTTTGCAACAGAAAGGGTACATGTTTTTAAAAGGTTGAGACCCCTGGTCTAGGACAGGGAGAGCCCCGTGGTGGCTTGTGGGGCAATGCAATTTGATCTGCCCCCTAACGAGAGTGCATTATTTAATCAAGAAGTAGTGAAAACATTGATACAAAAACACCCATTTTCTTGATCTGATAATCAAATAAATAAATAAATCTCTTTAAAAGATCAAGGATCAATTGCACATTCATAAGAAATGTAAAATGTAAAACATTTTTTGAAGAAACATGAACATTTGGGCCACGAGAAATAAAATAATGTTGTTCTCAAGAGTGTGCATGAGAACGAGAACTCACACTTTGAAAGTATGTCCCTCTCTGGATTTTCTGTTAAACATCCCAGCCACGCAAGAGCACATGTGCACCACAATCATAAAGCCTCTGTTGCTAGATGGTGCCATGACTAGAGCCTCTCTGCTTGTGAGGAAAATTGAATTGTGTAGCAGTATGACACTTCCACAATATTACACTTGATTAAGCTACATTAACAGCATGTTGCAATGTTATCAGCTTACTTATAGCTCCACTCCACATCTTCCAAAGGACCTTCCAAAGTATGGTTTTATTTTTCCATAAATGCAAAGTGTGAGTGAACCTGTTATGGGGGAGTTCAGTGTCTTTCCATCTGTTGTGAGGAAATTTCCCTGACAAATTGCAGTATTTTGTCTTTTACAAAATACATTATCCATTACGGTTTTGCATTTTGTTGCAATGCTTAATTTTACAAATGGAAGGGTTTCCCACAATTTCCACAATGATTCTTGTTTAAGAGGCAAGTGTGAAGTTTCCAGTGTCTAGTCCAGTATAGGTTAGTCTGGCAGGAAACAGTGCATTCAGTGTATACAGTTTTGGAAAAATTACACTTTGCAATGACTTTGCATGCTATTCTTTATGCAAGCCCACAGAAGCTCATGCAGAAACACCGAGGCGATTCTCATGAACACCCAAAAGCAGGCTAAGGGAGCCTAGCCCACTTTGGGGTGGTCATGTGCTGCAACAGGAGCCCCGCAGCTCCCAGCAGCTAGCCCTCAGAAATACCCCTCCCCTAAGACGAGGTTAACAGAGCAAGCGCTCTGTTAACCACGTCTTTTTGCTTGTGTGTTGCCATGGCACGCAGCAACACACAAGTAGACCCCTGACCGGGAGGCTGCAAGCAGCCTCCTGGGCTCGGGTGTCTCTCCAGGATGCCCTGTGCACTTGTGCGTGGCATCCTGGAACTTCCGGGGGCCATGCAGCCCCCGATCCCCATAGCCCCCTGCCAGCTCCGTGACGGAGCTGGCAGTTGTGTGGGTGGCTGATCCAGCCACCCAGGGCTGCCTTCTAATCGTCTGTGGGGAGAGTGGGCTAAGCCCGCTCTCCTCGCAAATCCCCTTCTGGCTAGTCTCACTGATCACGAGACTCGCCTCACCCTCTGTCTGGCAATGCCCTTTTGTGAGGTAGCATGCTTCTCAGGTTTTTTATAAAATAAAATAAAATCGGGTGATTCCCTTCTGCAAAGCTATCTCCCATGCATACTAGTCTGCCTCACAGATTATTAGTGCTGGACTCAGACTTGGCATTGTTTTTGCTTTAAAGTTACAACCTGGGAGCTCTTTCCATCATTTGAAAAGGATAACAAGTTGTTCTAGTGAGAACTCATCTGCCTACTCTCCTTTCAGTATCCCTACAACTGGACTAAATTTGGTCCAAATTGGCTGGGCAGTTCACAAGTTAGCCCACTTGAGCCTCAAATGTTCATATGCCCGCCATCTTGAATTGAGATGGATGATGCCATCACAAACTATGCATTTGAGTTGTCCCTATGTGTCCCAACAACTGTACAAATTTGGTCCAAATCGGTTCGCACTTGCACCTCGGACGTTCTTGTGTCTGCCATCTTGAATCAGGGTGGATGACATAACAAACCACACTGTTGAGGTGTCCCTATGTGTCCCTGTAGCAAATGTGCTTCAAATCAGTTAGGAGATTCACAAGTTAGCCCAATTGCACCTCAAATGTTCACGTCTGCGATCTTGAATTGGTGGGGGGGGGTGTGACTTCATCACAAACTATACCACTGAGGCATCCCTATGTGTCCCTTCAGCTGTAGCAAATTTTGTTCAAATCAGTTAGGCAAATGGTCACAAATTGATCACACGGAAAGCTGGGTGATCTCATAAGCCTGCTAGAAAGTAGGCTAAAAAGGATCATATTACTTCCATATATGTGGGAACAACTTGTAGAGAAGTACTCTGAATATGATATTATGTTCAGGAATCATTACTAGGTGCAAGACATTCTAATGCAAACCATCATGCAAGTAAAAAGACAATTCCCATTTCTCTTCTCCTAAGGAAGGGGCTGAAACTGACTCTTGTTTACAGCTTCCTTTGGTTAAAAATGCACAAAATTTCTCACAAACAGAAATAGTGATGCCACTTGCTGAAAATGAAACTAAAGGAAAGACTTGAACTTTGCTTGAGAAGGCTTTTATTGACAAAGAAAAAGCAAAAAGACAGACATGGAGAATGTTCAGACAGGTGGGACGTCTTCACCTCCAAACATCTGTCTATGGAAACAGCATCAGTTTCCATTAATGTCCTGGGGCAGGAAGATATTTTAACTTCTTAAAAGAACAGGTATTGTCACCAGTTTGTAAGGCACAGAAAGGCAGACAGGCAGCCAATTGAAATGTATGTCCAGGTTAGGTGTGGTTGCCAGAATTAACCAAAGAGAAGGGACATCAAAGGCTTCATCCTATCCAAGAGTCACAGGTAAACATGACGGAGGTCTGCTGATGGCATTACACTGAGGGCAAAGTCTCTCAGCAGAAAGTAAAGCACATTAGCATGAATTAGTTGTCCATGAAAAGAGTATGATACCTGTGAGACCAATATGTAAATCTGAAACTTATATTTGGGAGCGGGAATACTTTAGGAGTCATTATATCTCTCTGTTTATTTAATCCCCTTTGGTGGTTAATAGTCCTTAAGAATTAAGAGGGGGAAAGATTGTTAGCCACTAAATGGCATTTCAGATCCTGAAGTAAAATATTAAAAATGCTGAAACTAAATATCAGACATCAAATAAATTGACACATCTTAACAAATATTCAAGAATTCAGAGAATATCCAGGGGATATTTGACATCAAACACACAGAGGACAACTTATAGAAGCAAATTTGTTTTAGCACTGTCAAATCCCAGGTCAGAATCATGCAAAAGATCAAGCTCTACCATGGATGTAGACTGACAGACCTGAATCAAACACTTTTGACCTATTCTATTGTTCCCCAAATCATCCTTCTTCAGACTTAGCAAACGAATTCAGGAAACCAGACTGCCACTCTGCTTACACATCTCTGTGCACGAGGCCCTCCCATATCTTTAATTTGCAATGTTTGGGGAAAGAGCCGCTTAACTGACTTCTAAAGTAGAAGGATGAGAGGCAGTGTGGTGTACTGATCGGAGCGTTGGACTTGGATTGCAAAGACCTGTGTTAACATCTCTGCTCAGTCCTGAAACTCACTGGGTGACTTTGGGCCAGTCATTCTCCCTTTGCCTAACTTTCTGCACAGGTTTGCTATGGAGATTAAGGTGTGTGGGGTTGGAGGCAGGGTGTTAACAGCAGCTGACCTCTCAGCAAAAACTTCAAGCAACAACCATTGGAGGTGTGTGTGTGTGTGTGTGTGTATGAAACTGCTTTCACTGCTCCAGTGAAAATCTTGAGAGCCCCTGATTACTTCACACTTGTGCCTCTATCACTCCAGATTAAGTTGTCAGTGGTAAAATATTCATACAGGAAGGATGATTCAAGGAAGAGGACAGCACTCAGAACAAAGTTCTTTGAATTCATGTCAGTCTCAAAGACAATGGCCTCAAAATAGTGGTGTATCAGCTAGCAATTTCCAGGCTGGACTACTGCAAATGCACTCTATGTAGGCTTTGTACATAGTTCGGAAACTTCAGTTAGTCAAAATACAGCAGCCAGATTTGTCTCTGTGGTAACTTGGAGAGACCACACCATGCCTGTTCACTGGCTGCCAGTATGTTTCCAGGAAGTTTTTCACACGGGGCTTTTAAAGCCCTTTAACTTACATTTCCTGTAGAATGGAGGGGGTGCATTCACATATTAGATTTACCTCGAAGTCTCTGCAAGTTATCGGGGAGCAGTTCACACACAATTCAGGTGTTTCACTGTGCATTACGACTGTAACCCAATTTATATCCGGGGTAAAAATTCCACTATATGTGTCATAAATTTTGCGGTAAAGCCTGCTGTGTGTAAAAGTCCCAGGCAAAATATGAAGTGCTGGTTATCCCCTTTAAAGCCCTGAATGGCTCATGCTTGAGTTATCTGAGAGAACATCTTTCTCTGCAAGATCCCCACCACTCATTAAGATCTCCAGTTGAAGTCTGTCTTTGGGTGCCACCAATTCCTCTGAGGGCAACCTGAGATTGGGCTTTCTCAGGTTGTGGAATGCGCTTCCTGTAGCTATGAAGCTTTCAAAGGAGCCGTAGAGACCCATTTTTTCAGACTGGCTTTTAATATTATTTAATTGTTTTTTTAAAAAATGGGTTTTATTCATTATTTATTTATTTATTCGATTTATATGCCACCCTTCCAAAACGGCTCAGGGAGGTTTACAACACGATTAAAACAATTAAAACCAGTTAACAATTAAAATCAAAACTATAAAAACAGAATAAAACCAATTAAACATTCAAACAGCTAAAACCTTGGGAAACCAGGGCAACCATTTAAAACAATTTAAAACAGTTTACAGTAGTTAAAAATCCCTGGAAGGCCAGGCCAAACAGATAGGTTTTAAGGGCTCTCCTGAAAGACAGTAATGAACTCAAATATAGACTTTTATGTCAATATTTTAACTGCTTTTTATTTTGTTATTTTGCTTATTTTATTTTTATTAACTGCTTTTTATTTTGTGTTTTATGTTGAATTTTAGATGAGTTGAATTTTTGATGTAAACTGCCCTGAGCTGTTCTGGAATGGGTGGTATAAAAATGAAATGAAGTGAATAAAATAAACTACCATCAGTTCTGAAATGACTAAGGATCCTAGGATAATGAAAAGAGTTGCTACTTTTCTGATGGCTTTATCCAAGATACATGCCAATTTTTCTAAGCAGATCTAACAGAAGTAATAGATTGTACTCCTACTATTTATGCTTTTTCCTGTGGCTGATATACTGCACAGGTTTCTGTGCACGTTGTAGAAGAATGCAAACAGCTGTGAAAGCCTGTACAGTTTGACTCATCTGTAACGGCCTGGGGCGGGGTTCTCCAACTTGTGGCTGTGGATGATGGAAGTGCTAGTCCAAGAACTGGGGACCCAAGCCATTACATCAATGAACTGAGGTTCAAAGCAAATAAAGCACACACAAAAAGTAATTTTTTAAAAAAAATGCTGTTGGATTGAGAGGGAAAACAACCAGTGGTACAGCTGGAGTAACTAATTCCCATTCTAATCCCGATTTACCAGTCATACTGGCAGTGCCTGGATAAAAAGGGGAGTCGTGTTCTCAAGGACTCGAGTTCAGATCCATGTCACTCCCCATACTCAGTAAGAAATTACAGCACAGATATGGAATAGACAGAAGGAACCCGTGATGAGAGACAGAACCAGGAAGGTTACCAAGGTACGAAGCCAGCATTGTTCACAGTGGATGTGCCAACACTGTATTGAAGTCAAAGGCACTGAGTAGGATTCCTGGAAGAGAAAAGGAACTGAGATTACAAGTCAATAGAATATGCTGGTCTTGGACCGTAATAAAGATTGATTGATTGATTCAAGTCAATAGTATTTTAAGTCATACAAGATTTGAGTTGGGCAGAATTGCACTGCCCCTGTTCCCTGTGTTGGGAACTTGTGTAGGAGAACCTCCTACTGAACTGTGCCCTTCTAAATTATCTTTGCCCACGAATTAGGTATTGCATTTGTTCTGATGAGACTGACCAGCTTGTCTTGTTCTGTTGTGCCCATTGAACAAAGCAAGCCAAAAGCTGCAGGTGATAAGAGGGCTTACCCAGCAGATGTGGCATTTAGAAGAGCCCCTGTGCACCAGCTGGTGTCTCAAGTCCTGGATCTGAGCTTTGAGCATTTCCAAGGAGAGGCCTGATGGGTTGATTTCTCCCCTGGTTCTAGTGCAGAAAGAAGAAGAAGAGTCAGACAGAAACAGCAAAAGACTGACATGGAGACTGGGTCTATAGAACATGAAAGGAGCAGCTCAATACAAAATGTTTGTTTAACATATTTATATACCGCCCAAAATACCTTGAGGATAAGCTAAAGTATGTTGTGGACAATCTGTCAAGAAGTTCTCCCTTCCAAGCCTGATAGAATGATCAGAGGATGAACTCTGCCTTCTTTTAAAGTGAGCACTTGGCTTTTAAAAGCCGAATGTCTAGTATCCATTTCTGCTTTAATGGAGGTGATTTTTCTGCCCATGACTCTCCTTTAAAATTAAGCAGGGGGCAGTGCTTTCTTTGTTCTAGTGTGAATGTATGCACTGGGGAAATGCACATACTACGGAATCACATGGAGGAGTTTGCTTGCTGGCATTTCTGTCCCTCCTCTAGGTGTTTGATAGTAGCTGGCATCATTTTGCTACTGGCTGGTGACTCGTTGCCTGTGCATTTGTCTGAGAGATTGAGCAAACATCTTCTGGTTCCTGGAAAGTGTAACGCTGTCTAGTACCATGTCCAAATGACAACAGTGAAGAAATTTGGAGGCACTAAGGTCATTCTCACAACAGGCTTTCCCAGGCTACGGCAGCCCTACCTGGGTAGAGCCAGCCATGCAAAGCGCAGGATCAGTCCTGATCCTGGCATTCCTCGACCGGCAGAGGCGTAACTATAATAGGCTAAGGGGAGACAGTTGTCTGGGGGCCCACTGCCTTGGGGGGCCCCCAGAGGCAAGTCACATGACTGACTGACCCAGCTGCGCACCTGCCCGGGCTTCCTTCAGTTGTATTCATCCTCCAAAACTGATGTGAGTGTTCAGACCTGGAGCTACCAGAACAGCATGTCTTTCTCTAGTACCATTAAATCACTTGCATCGTCCACAGTTTACAAAACCTTCAATTTTACTATGATTTTTGTTACCACTGTTCAGCCTCATTTAAGATTTCTTTACTTCATGAACTGAGCTTCAGTGAGGGGGGGGGCTTTTAAAATCTTGTCTCTGGGCCCACTACAACCTTGCTACGCCCCTGTCGACTGGGTAGCCTGGTTTTTTTAAACCTGGGGGTAATAGTAGCCAATGGTGCAGCAGGGAAGTAACTTGCCTAGAGAGCAAGAGGTTGCCAGTTCAAATCGCCGCTGGTAGGTTTCCCAGACTATGGGAAACATCTATATTGGGCAGCAGCGATATAGGAAGATGCTGAAAGGCATCATCTCCTACTGTGCGGGAGATGGCGATGGTAACCCCCTCCTGTATTCTACCAAAGACAACCACAGGACTCTGTGGGCACCAGGAGTCAACACCGATTCGACGGCACAACTTTACTTTTAATAGTGAGGTAGAAGGGCATGAGAGCACCCTTCTACCCCACTCCTCATCATGTGAACATTCTGGTGCCTGTAAGAGAGATGTCAGCAGCTGGACTGGACTGGTCTGGCACAGCCAGTGCACCCTCAAGAAGAGACTCATGACGCCTCAAGACCAGCCACTCTATTGTGGTAGGACAGTTTTGGGGGGGCCGCTAGCCAGATTTCAGATTCCTTGTGAGTAGTCCCATTGAAATTAATGGGACAAGAGAGTTATGTGCCTAGCTTGTCATTAACTGTAGTGGTGCTCCTCATGAGTAACTTGGGCTGGGTGTCATGGCTGGACTGTTCATACACAATTTGTATCTTCAGATTAGTGGGAAGTGTCTGATTCAGAATTTCTTCTAAAAATATCTCTCCCCAAACCTTTCCTAGTGCATTCAGCTAATTTAAGTGGCAGGATTGTCCATGTAAAATATGGTATGTGCAGGTCAGTGGGAATTAGCTTATTTGTGATTGCTTCTAAAAATAAACAAACAAAACATTTCCAGTATCTCCTGAGCATGTTCTGGTGTAAAATAAAAAAATAAAAAATAGTGCATTGCAGCTTATCTTGCAGCAACGGTGGGGCAAAAGGCCTTGAGATACAGACTCCAAAATTACCGAGATGCACCTCTGACTCCACCAGCTGGTTTCAACATGAATGGATTGCAACAAAATTCTGAATGTGCAGAGTTCATTGATTTTGAATTATCAGACAGGAGTGAAGCCACAAAAATGGTTTTGAATGAACAATTAAACATTTCTGATGTACATCTTGGGCACCAAATTGTTGTTTCACAGTATCAGTTACTTGTGAATTCATGCTCCATTTGATTTATGAAAACAGTCATTTGTGAATGCACACACTATGCTTAGCAGGCCTATTACATTACAGATATGCTCCTGTTACTTGATTTAACATTACCTCTTTACACTGCTGTTTCTGCTCAGATCCTCTAGTGTCTCATTATCTTCCATGAGGATAAGTGCTTCAAGGTCATAGACAGAGACCTTGTCAGGTAACAGTGAAGGAAAAAAATTAAGTTTCAGTCCACCACAACCCAGTTGCTTAGCAAGGTTGGAGTGGGCCCTGGGACCAAATGTGAAGATAAGCCCCCGCCCCGCCCCCAACTTCTTCTCACCTTCCCCACTGCAGAAGAAGTGTAAGGACATGGTGAAAAACAAAACATTCTCAAGATGACCTTTCTCTCACTTCTGTGCAAATACCACACACTCCCCATACATGTGCGCACACACACACAAACTTATGTACATATGTACTTCTGTCAGATTCCCAGGGGATGAGGTGGGCTCCTGGCCCTTCTTGAACTCCAGAATGACAGGGTAGGCACTGAAATGGTCAGCCTCAGGAACACCCAGGGGCACTGTTCCCTCTAAGGTGAGCCCATGCGTGTGCATGTGCGCCAAATGGCAGGCCCCTGCCACCGCCGCTCAGCTGCCAGCCAAGGTCCTGGTTTCTCTTTCACCTGTCTGGGCTGCCACCACTGCCGCCTGCTCGTCCTCCTTCTCCCTCCCTCCAGCTGGATCTCTCCTGGTTTTCCCCTCACCCAGCCGGACAGCCACCGCTGCCACCTGCCTCTCCCCCTGGCCGGGTCTACCTCCTCCTCCACCAGCTCCACTTACAGAATGAAGATCCCCTCTGAAGTCTTGTTGGGAAAGTCCAAAGTCCCCTCTCATGTGACTTCCATCGAGATCTGCAGACAGAGCCAGAGGAAGACAGAGGTGGAGGTAATGACAGCTCCCGGCACCCCAGAGCCTCCTTAGCACCACGGCAGGATGGGGGTTAGGGGTGACTACTCCCCATAATAAACTTCTATTGGATGAGAGGATTTCACTGTGAAGGAGACTTGCTCGTTTGTGCTAGTGCATTGTTCTCCATCAACAAGAAGAAATTCTTTTCTTGTCTAATAGATGTTGAGCCCTCTGGGGACAGGGATCCATCTTATTTATTTATTATTTCTCTGTGTAAACTGCCCTGAGCCATTTTTGGAAGGGCGGTATAGAAATCGAATAAACAACAACAATAATAATAATATAAATAATAATAATCTGCCACACAATACACCAGATATAACTGGTGTATAATTGGAATCTCCAATTCCAGTCGAATCAGAGACGTTTCTACAAAAGCATAGAAGGAGAAACTGCAAGGAACGTAGAAACACCAAATAAAGAAGAAACAGTGCAATTCTGGGGGAAATTATGGGGCAATCCAATAGATTATAACAAAAAAGCAGGCTGGATGAAAGAGGTCAAAAAAATGTAACCAACAAATGCAACATCTAATAATAACACCAGAATTAATAAGTGAAAGAGCAAAGAAAATTAAAAATTGGACTGCTCCAGATGATGAACTGCATGGCTTTTGGCTTCAACACCTAACAAGCCTGCATAAACAATTATCAAAACAGTTCAATCACATTTTGCAAGGAGGTGATATTGAACAATGGCTAACAACTGGGAAAACTCATCTCATAATGAAAGACCCAGCAAAAGGTGCAGTTCCAAGTAATTATAGACCGATAACCTGCCTGCCAACCATGTTCAAATTACGAACTGGAATAATAGCAGATGAAGTGATGCAACACTTATTAACTAACAAACAGTTTCCAGTTGAACAGAAAGGAAATTGCCCAAACACCAGAGGCACAAAAGACCAGCTGCTGATTGACAAAATGATTTTAGAAAATTGCAAGAGAAGAAAAACCAATCAAAGTGTTGCATGAATTGACTACAAGAAAGCCTTTGATTCATTGCCTCACACATGGATACTAAAATGTTTAGAAACATTCAGATATTTATTTAAAAAAGCAATGAGCATGTGGAGTACATAGTTAACAATCAATGGCGAGACACTTGGACAAGTTAGCATTAGAAGAGGCATTTTCCAAGGGGACTCACTATCCCCTCTGTTGTTTGTAATTGCCATGACTCCACTTGCACAAATACTAAACAAAACCAGCCTCGGATACCAAACACCTAAAACATCAAGTAAAATCAACCATCTGCTGTACATGGACGATCTGAAGTTATACGGAAAGTCCCAATCAGAAATCGAATCACTGCTAAACACTGTCCGTATATTCAGTAGTGATATAGCAATGGAGTTTGGACTAGACAAGTGTGCTGCATTAATAATGAACAGAGGGAAAATAAGAAAAACAGAAGGAATAGAACTGCCCAATGGAAACAAGATCAAGAACCTGGAAGAGAAAGAACATTACAAATACTTGGGCATTCTCCAGGCTGATAACATTGCACACACTGAAGTTAAAAGAAAAATTGGAAATGAATACATCAGGAGAGTTAGAAAAATCCTAAAATCTAAACTCAATGGCGGGAACACCATACAAGCCATAAACACCAGGGCTATACCTGTTATCAGATACAGTGCAGGAATAATAGACTGGACCCAGGCAGAGCTAGAGACGCTAGATCGTAAGACCAGGAAAATAATGACCATCAATCATGCTCTGCACCCCCGCAGTGATGTCGATAGGCTATACCTCCCTCGCAGCTCAGGTGGAAGAGGAATGCTGCAAGTCCATCAAACAGTAGAGGAGGAGAAAAGAAGCCTTGAAGAATATATAAGGACAGTGAAGAAGATGCACTTAAGATGGTCAATAATGAGAAACTATTCAACACCAATGAAACAAAGCAGGCCTACAAGGAAGAACAAATCAAGAACCAAGCAGAAAAATGGGAAAAGAAGCCACTGCATAGTCAATATTTGCACAATATAACTGGAAAATCAAACATCACCAAGACCTGGCAATGGCTTAAGAATGGCAACTTGAAGAAAGAAAGAGAGGGTTTAATACTGGCTGCACAAGAACACCTGTCTGATTGTGTAAACAGAATAAATGCAATAAGAGCCAAAGTCGAAAAATCAACAACAAACAGCAAGTGCCGCCTTTGTAAAGAAGTAAATGAAACCGTGGACCACCTAATCAGCTGTTGTCAAAAGATCACACAGACTGACTACAAACAAAGGCATGACAAGGTAGCAGGGATGATACACTGGAACATCTGCAAAAAATACAAGCTACCTGTAGCCAAACACTGGTGGGACCATAAAATTGAAAAAGTTGAAGAAAATGAAGATGTAAAAATATTATCGGACTTCTGACTACAAACAGACAAACATCTGCCACACAATACACCAGATATACAGTAACTGTAGTCGAGAAGAAAGAAAAACAAGTTAAAATAACCGACATAGCAAAACCAGGGGATAGCAGAATAGAAGAAAAAGAAATAGAAAAAATCACCAAATACAAAGATCTACAAATTGAAATTGAAAGGCTGTGGCAGAAAAAGACCCAAATAATCCCAGTGGTATTTGGTGCCCTAGGTGCAATTCCAAAACAACTTGAAGAGCACCCCAACACCATAGGGGCCACAGAAATCACCATCAGCCAATTACAAAAAGCAACTTTACTGGGAACAGCCTATATTTTGCGACGATATCTATAATAACCAACAGTATTGATGATAAAATCCAGCCATCCCAGGTCCTTGGGAAGGACTCGATGTCTGGATAAAACAAACCAGTCAATAACACCTGTCTGATTGTGTAAACAAGAAATAATTAATGCCAGATCTGAAATAATGTTGAAGTTCAATGAACTTACATTATGATACACTTTCACAAACAGAGGAATTAACTGCAGCTATTAGAATACAACATAACTAGATGGGGCTTCATTAGTTACGGAGTTAAA
This sequence comes from Hemicordylus capensis, assembly GCF_027244095.1. Taxonomy (NCBI): domain Eukaryota; kingdom Metazoa; phylum Chordata; class Lepidosauria; order Squamata; family Cordylidae; genus Hemicordylus; species Hemicordylus capensis. The sequence continues at coordinate 177,690,353 of NC_069658.1, forward strand.
CTGAATGTTGGAAGTTTATTGTTGGAAATAAGTTTGTATATTGATGATTTAAAAGGGAGCTGAATTATATGTAGTAGGATAAAAGAAGCTGATGCTAGAAAATAATAGAGCACATTTACTTTTGAAAGTTTGCCTTGGTAGAATATATGGTGTTGCATCAAGTTAATACACTTTTTTGTGAGTGGAATATATATGCAAAGGGAGCAAAATCTCAGCAAGGTCATACATTATTTTTAACTGCAGGGCATAATATTATAATATCTATTTAGACCATTAAAAAAAATCTCTTGATATTTGTGCTTTGCTTTTTTTTTTTTTTAGTTTGACTCATTTGCTGTTTAAATGTAGCCATGTCGTTGCATCACTTCAGAAGTTATGTAGTTAAATGTAGGCAGCTTTGATAATCTTAGCTTCGGAATTAAATTACTCTAAAGTGGTAAATTTAGTTTGCTGGGTTCTTTCAGCTTTCCTGCTTCTGTTTGTCTTTTTATGGTTGTTGTTTTTGGTATTTCATGGTTTTTACTGATTAACTGACTTTAGGGTTTTTAAATGTTGTTTTTCTTGGAGTGTTATTGTATTTTAACTTTTGTAAACCACCTTGGGATGTTTTATGAAAGGCGGTATAAAAATTGAACAATAAATAATAAATTAATTAAATTAATTATTAATTCCTACAATAACAAATACAATTGATTTTATAATGGAAAACATATAAATAAAACTGTAAAGTACACATCTTTCCTTCCATATTTTTGGTGTGTGTGTGTGTTGTATCTATAGTGGCACATAATAATACACATGTACACACACTATCTTGATACTGCCACCCAGAACTAAACTCATTCCGCTCATTGATGAAAAAAATGAGAGGGACCACTGGCCAGGGGAGGAGGTTAGTTTGTCACCTGAGTCCTCCTCCTGGCTTGCTGCATTCAGCCAATTCCCTCTCCTGGGGAATTCCCAGCTCCCACACTCAGAAGCAGCCCCTCATCATTGGCTGCCATGTCTTTAAATGCCCCAGTTGCAGAGTTGACAGGGCTTAAAGCCTACTTCCAGCCCTGCCCCCTCCCTGACCTTGTTTCCTGGCTGTCTCCCTGGAGCTGTTCCCTTCAGCTCTCCCTGCCTTGCCCACCAGGACCCAACCAGCCTGGACCCTTCTCATCCCTGCCACCCCTTGAAGGGAATAAAAGCGCCACAGGAGGGATGCCACGCCCTCCTTCAGACTCCACAGGGCCACACAGGCAACCAGGTAAGGTGGTCTCCTGACAATCTCCTGGAGAAGGCTTGTCTCTTTTGAAGCCAAGATAAGTCCTCCAATCAGCAGTCAACAGTATGCCAGTGAGTCAGGGAGATGGGAGGGGGAGAATGAAGAGTGAGGTGTTGGTCTGTCAGTGGGGTGCCCCCCCCACCGGGACATCCCCTCCACCATTTAATCGCTATGCCCTTGGCACCACCCCATATAGCTTTGCCCCTGGCACCACCCCATTGCTCCTCAAAAAGTTTCAACACCAGCATGAGTGAGCAAAGGAAAAGTACTCAAGAGCCAAGGACTTGCCCCAGGCTGGATTCACCAAATGTCCTTCTGCTAGGGTGCAAAGGAGGACAGCAGGGCTCTTCTACATTTAGTATGTGCATTTTTTAAAAGGAATTCTAATACCTAGCATTTATACAGCACTTGAAAATGCTCAAAGCATCTCACCTATGTTAAAACCCTTACAATATAACTCTGTCAATAGTACAATCCCTATGTTGCAGGTGAAGGAGCTGGATGAGATAAGCTGCAACACCACTCTTTCATTGCCTCCCCTGGTGGGGCTCCCCCCCATCCCAAAGCTTTCTCTCCAACAACACGCCGGTTCTTCCCAGGGGCGTAACTAGGTTGGAGTGGGCCCTGAGACAAGATTCTTAAATGCCCCCCCCCGAGAAAATATTTTTTTAATGACTTCAAAAGGAAGATCGCGTAGGCGCTGGGTGGGGGAGAGCCTCTGAAGGGCCCCCCCAAGGGTGGACTCACGGAGACAAACAAGAAGGAAATAGCGGGCGGTGCCAGAACAAGGAGGAGAATTTTTTTTTACATTACTTCAAAAGGAAGATCGGGTGGGGGAGATCCTCTGAGAGATCCTCTGGGAGATCCCAAGGCGGGGGGCCCCGAGACAACGGCCTCCCCCTGCCTAATTGTAGTTATGCCCCTGGTTCTTCCCACCACTCTGTTCCCTTCACTCCAGCAGCCCTCCTCCATCTGATCTCCCCAATGGCAGCACACACAATGTATTGCTCTCCCGCACCCCAACCTTGCCATGCTCTCTTTACTCTCCATTACTTTGCTGATTGCTGCCCCCATTCTCCTCTGCCTGGTCCTCCACTCCCACCTCTGGCATTTTCAAAGATCAGAGGGGAAGGAAGGAAATGCACTCTACTGTCTTCTTCAATATTTTGGAAATGCCAAAGGTGGAAGAGGAGGAGGAGTGCAGCAGTGATGGCTGGCACCCTACTGTCAGGTAAGGTTTGCAGGAGACTGCCACCAATCTGCTGTGATAGTCACTTCCCTCGCTTCATTACAGGCTACCTACTCTGCCCTTAAGTACTTGGGCCCTCAGTCTAATCTGTGCCCATTTGGCTCTCCTGTCTCTTTGGTGCCACTTTCAGCCAGCAGCATACTACCTTCCGATTTTTTTCTTTGTTCATTTCCTTTCATTAGCCCTTTGATCCCTCAAACACTTGTCTCTTGTTCCCTCCCTTTTTAAAGGCTTCTGCCTCATACATTTAGCCTTCCTTCAGGTTACAGCTTCTCAGACCATTGCTTGCTTTCCCTAACTTCCTTCAACCACTCTCCCTTTGAACATTCTTTTCCTTAGCCTCCAAGGACCTCTTCTCCTCAGACTGTCCTGTTCATGACCTCCTGCTAGGGGTGTGCACGAAACCGATTCCAGAGGTTTGGTTCAAATCTGACCAAACTTCCAGTCCACAAGCTGGTGCGAGTTAAACTGGCCCCTGGTTCAGTTCAATGGTCAAACTGGGTTGGAACTGGTTCGATTCAGTTTGAGGGGTATGCTTGTAAAGGGGAATCTAGTGAGGATTCTCCTTTACAAGCAAAGTGGAACCCTGCCTTTAAAATACTTCTAATGGCTGTCGATGTGGGGCAGCGAGAAGGTACTTTATCAGCAGTGGCAGCTCTTCTAAACTACAGACTGGGTCCAGTGCTCCCAGCAGCACGGCTCAGTTCCAGCCTCCACACATGCATGAAGGCCATTTGTGTGACCTCCAAGCATGCACAGGGGCTATTTTGATGACAATTTTTGTGATGAAAACTGCATGCGTGGAGGTCGCAAGAATGAGTGGAGGCTGGAACAAGGTTGTGCTGCTGGGAGCACTGGACCTGGTCTGGAGTTTAGAGGAGGCTCTGCTGCCACCACCAGCACTGCTGATAAGGTGCCCTCTCTTTGCCCCCACCCTGGCCACCATTAGAAGTGTTTTAAAGGCAGGGTTCCCCCTTGCTTATAAAGGGGAATCCTCACTGTATTTCGCTTTACGAGCATACCCCTCAAACCACCAAACCAGTTCCATTCAAACTGGGAACAGTTCAATTCAAATTCGGACTGGCCCCCCCTTTTGGGGAGGGGGCTGGTACGATTCGAGTTCAAACCAGTTGAACCGGCCCAGTTTAAATCAAATCAGGTTCAGCTAGAACCGGTTCCACACATCCCTACCTCTTGCGCTATAACTTATAGAGCTGAAGTCATGTGAAAATTCCATGGCTGGAACCATCCTTCAGCAGATGGAATGTTTGTCAGCATTCCAAGACATCACATCAGTTCAGCAAAAGCAGCCAAAGGCTTTCCATCTCCTACTGCAACTTTTGCAGCTCAACTACCCCTTAGTTTCAAAGTGCTACTACCAGCAAATATTTTTTTTAAAGGATACATCTGTTTGGGAAAGGTGGGCAGGTCAACACCTTCTGACACCTTATCCAAGTTGCTCTCATGTGGAGGGCTCCTTGTAGTGGACAACAGCCTGCAGTCTGACAGAAACAGGGCAAGTCATTGACACAGAACTGTACTGAAATACAGAAGACTGTATGGCATCTGTATGGAAATACAGATAAACCTTCTCACAAGGAGCAAGGAATGGGTATAACAAATGTGAACTCTAGTCTACACCATACCTTTATGAGGCAGGGTCTACTTGAAATGGCCTGGACCTTTTGGCTTATTCCCATTGCAATTGTAACATGTAGAACGTGGCAAAGCATTGTAGCAAGCACATGCCTCACTGAGTGATCCTGGCAATAGTTAGTACTGGGCATGGAGATGTTCCAAAAGTTTTGGAAGTAAACATGGTGAGCAGCTCATTGAATTATAGTGGTAACAAGCATCAGCCCAGAAGAACCCACCCAAGATATTTTGGAGAGCAAGGTGGAAAATTCAAATGGCACCACACACACAAACACCATACAGACACAAATTAACATTGTGCATATTCCCACTCAGAAATCCTGAGAAACCCATGTGCAACTTCTGGCATGATAAGTACTTCAGACAAGCTGAGTCATAAATGCATGCTGGCTGCCGCCACAGCTCTTGCTCTTTCTCATTTGACCAAAGAACTGGACGTGTCAGGATGAGGAGCTGTAGAGGTGGCCAGGTACAGTTCTACTGTTGCAGTTCCTTACCATGCTTCTTCTGCCACATGCCCAGCAAGATGAGAGGCAAACTGAGCAGTAGCAGCTAGAGTGTTACCAGCTGAAGTCAATGCCAGCACTAGTTTGTCCACACCTGTGGGCGGGGGCAGTGAGAGGCACCACTACTGGTCCACACTCATAAATAAATTAGCTCTGGAGTGACCCATCTGCTTTCATTTCCTCCACACCAGGGTAGACAACATCGGCCCTCCAGCTCTTCTTGGACTACAACTCCCATCAAACCTGTGGGTGACTATACAAGGCCGGAATGGGAACGTGCTACTAGGGACGTGCTATCGCCCTCCGGATCAAAATGCCGACAGTGACTGGGAGTTGCAGGAGGAAATCAGGGAGGCGTCAAGGAGAGGCAGGGCTGTAATTATGGGTGATTTCAACTACCCACACATAGACTGGGTAAATTCACATTCGAGTCAGGACAAAGAGGTCAAATTTCTAGATACGCTAAATGACTGTGCCCTAGAACAGTTGGTCATGGAACCGACCAGAGAGAAGGCAACCTTGGATCTAATTCTGAGTGACACCCAGGAACTGGTGCATGATGTCAGTGTCATCGACCCTTTAGGGAACAGTGACCACAGTGACATCAAATTCAGCATACATGCGGGGAGAGAGTTACCAAGGATGTCTAACACAGACACTTTGAATTTCAGAAGAGGAAATGTCTCCAAAATGAGGAGTATGGTGAAAAGAAAGCTGAGGGGGGAAATCAGGAGAGTCACTTCACTCCAGAGTGCATGGAGTTTACTCAAAACCACAATACTAGAAGCCCAGTTAGATTGTATACCCAAAAGGAGGAAAGGTACCACTAAGTCCAGGAGGATACCAGCATGGCTAATGGGTACCATCAAGGAAGCCATAAAAGGGAAGAAGACTTCCTTCCGAAATTGGAAGGCCTGTCCAAATGAAGAGAACAGAAAGGAACACAAACTCTGGCAAAAGAAATGCAAGGTGACAATAAGGGAGGCAAAAAGAGAGTTTGAGGAACATTTAGCCAAAAGTATCAAGGGGAATAACAAAAACTTCTTTAACTACATCAGAAGCAGGAAACCTGACAGGGAGGCAGTTGGACCATTAGACAATGAGGGAGTGAAAGGGATTATTAAGGAGGATATGGAGGTTGCAGAGAAGCTGAATGAGTTCTTTGCATCTGTCTTCACGGCAGAGGATACTGAGCATATACCTGTTCCTGAACCAGGCTTTTTAGGGATGGAGGCTAGAGATCTGAGTCAGATAGAAGTGACAAGGGATGATGTTCTAAACTGTCTGGAAAAACTGAAAGCTAACAAATCACCAGGGCCGGATGGCATCCATCCAAGAGTCCTCAAAGAACTCAAATGTGAAATTGCCGACCTCCTTGCTAAAATATTTAACTTATCAATGAAATCGGGCTCTGTACCAGAGGACTGGAGTAGCAAATGTAACACTGATTTTCAAAAAGGGATCCAGGGGCGATCCGGGAAATTACAGGCCAGTTAGCCTAACGTCCGTTCCAGGCAAATTGATGGAAAGCATCCTCAAGGATAAAATTGTAAAGCACCTAGAAGAACAGGCCCTGCTGGGAGTGAGCCAGCATGGCTTCCACAAAGGTAAATCTTGCCTCACCAACCTTTTGGAGTTCTTTGAGAGTGTCAACGAGTGTGTGGATCAAGGTGATCCAGTTGACATAGTCTACCTGGACTTCCAAAAAGCTTTTGACAAAGTTCCTCATCAAAGACTCCTGAGGAAACTTAGCTGTCATGGGATAAAGGGACAAGTACATGTGTGGATTGCTAACTGGTTGAAAGACAGGAAACAGAGGTTAGGTTTAAATGGAGAGTTTTCACAATGGAGGGAAGTAAGAAGTGGGGTCCCCCAGGGATCTGTACTGGGACCGGTGCTTTTTAATGTATTCATAAATGATCTAGAAGCAGGGGTAAGCAGCGATGTGGCCAAATTTGCAGATGATACCAAACTCTTCCGGGTAGTGAAATCCCAAACGGATTGTGAGCAGCTCCAAAAGGATCTCTCCAAACTGGGTGAGTGGGCGACAAAATGGCACATGCAGTTCAATGTTAGCAAGTGTAAAGTGATGCACATTGGGACAAAAAACCCCAACTTCAAGTATATGCTGATGGGATCCGAGCTGTTGGTGACAGACCAGGAGAGGGATCTTGGGGTTGTGGTTGACAGCTCGTTGAAAGTGTCGACTCAGTGTGCGGCAGCTGTGAAAAAGGCAAATTCCATGCTAGGGATCATTAGAAAGGGGATTGAAAATAAAACGGCTAACATTATAATGCCCTTATACAAAACCATGGTGCGACCACACTTGGAGTACTGCGTACAATTCTGGTCACCACATCTTAAAAAGGACATTGTTGAACTGGAGAAGGTACAGAAGAGGGCAACCAAGATGATCAGGGGCCTAGAGCACCTATCTTATGAGGCAAGACTACAACACCTGGGGCTTTTTAGTTTAGAAAAAAGACGACTGCGGGGAGACATGATAGAGGTCTATAAAATCATGCATGGTGTGGAGAAAGTGGAGAGAGAGAAATTCTTTTCCATCTCACACAACACTAGAACCAGGGGTCACTCCATGAAATTGATTGCCAGGAGGTCTAGGAGCAACAAACGGAAGTACTTTTTCACACAACGCGTGATCCACTTGTGGAACTCTCTGCCACAGGATGTGGTGACAGCCAACAACCTGGATGGCTTTAAGAGGGGTTTGGATGACTTCATGGAGGAGAGGTCTATCAATAGCTACTAGTCGGAGGGCTGTGGGCCACCTCCAGCCTCAAAGGCAGGATGCCTCTGAGTACCAGTTGCAGGGGAGTAATGGCAGGAGAGAGGGCACGCCCTAAACTCCTGTCTGTGGCTTCTGGCAGCATCTGGTGGGCCACTGTGCGAAACAGGATGCTGGACTAGATGGGCCTTGGGCCTGATCTAGCAGGGCTGTTCTTATGTTCTTATGAAAGGGAGACTAGAAGTGTGAGCACTGTAAGATATTCCCATCAGGAGATGGAGCTGCTCTGGGAAGAGCAGAAGGTTCCAGGTTCCCTCCCTGGCATCTCCAAGATAGGGCTGAGAGAGATTCCTGCCTGCAATGTTGAAGAAGCTGCTGCCAGTCTATGAAGACAATAGTGAGCTAGATAGACCAATGGTCTGACTCAGTATATGGCAGCTTCTTATGTTCCTAAGATTCCCCTATAACTGGGGTAAGTTTTAGAGCAGAAAGATGAAGAAAGTTGGACTAGTGCAAATCTTTGTGTAGCTCTGATTTTCTCTCCCGGGTGCGGGGCTGCTCCTCTCCCCACCCTCACCCTCATTATCCAGCTTCACGCCATTTATAGATCCAAGATTGGGGTAGTTAACCAGCTTCTTTCTATTAAGCTAGGCGTTTTCCAGATGACGATTTATCCCTGCTTCACTATGACTAAGTTTGTAGGGAGTTCCGATGAGAGAGGGATTTACAGCACCAGCAACATGTTGTTCTTTCAGCCAGTTGCATCATTCAGCTTTTTCATGACTGGCCCTTAATGCAGAATATAAGCATCTTTAAAAAGTTGTCCTTTGGAAGAGGGTTGAAAACTGTAGTGTGGGATATACTGGCCGCTTTGCAGAGCTGTGTGGAGAGACCTCTGAGATGGAGGTGCGGCTACCTCTCTGGGAGTGACTTTGGGGAGTGTCGGCTCTGCCTGCCACTCCTCTCAATTCAATTTTTGGGCAGACTTACTTCCTGTGTCTTGCAATCTACTTCTAGTTTAGTTCTCCACCTAATACTGATTTTTATTTTTTATTTATTTATCTATTTTAAATCCCATTGTTTTAGCATTTAACAGTAGTGCATTAGAACAAAGGGAAGCTCCAGGTAGTGCAAAACCCAAAGCAGGTTTTGTGGTCTGTAATAGGGGAATGTAGGGGACTGGGAAGATTTATTTATTTATTTATTTATTTCATTGAAATTTTCTTATATACTGCATCCTCCAAAGACTCTAGGCGGTGAACAACAATAATACCACTAACAATTAATTTTAAAATACAACAACAACAACTGCACCAGGCGACGATGAACTGCATGGCTTTTGGCTTAAACACCTAACAAGCCTTCATAAACAACTATCAAAACAGTTCAATCACATTTTGCAAGGAGGTGATATTGAACTATTAAACACCAATGAAACAAAACAGGCCTACAGGAAGGAACAAGTCAAGAACCGAACAGAAAAATGGAAAAATAAGCCACTGCATAGTCAATATTTGCACAATAGAAGTGGAAAATCAGACATCACCAAGACCTGGCAATGGCTTAAGAATGGCAACCTGAAGAAAGGAGGGGGCGGGGGATGATGTGATGACCTTTTTTTTTGTAAAATACAATATTTCTGGGTTGCCTTGCACAAAGCATTCAGGAAAGGACTGATCCAAACCAAAAATTTAACTGCAGCATTGCACCCTTGAACAAGCACCCCAGCAAAAAAACCAACACCCCCCCCCAAAAAAAGGGTGGAGAGGGTGGCAGACAGGGAGTTGGGGCAGCTTTCCCCCTTGTCCCCGAAAAGCCGTGAGCAAAGCAAGCCCAGGCAGAGCCTCTCGGAGGCCCTCTTGCAATGATCCTCCACCACCACCTTCGCTTTCAGCAAGCTCAGAAGAGCTGCCACCTGACCCTCTCCATGAGCCCTGGGGAGGCGGGGGGGGGAGCGCTCCAGAGGGCAGCGAGGAAGGGTGGCCACCCGCCTGCTGCTCCCCCTTTGCACAATGCAAAATAAGGAAGAATAAGGGGGAAAGGATAAAATAAAAAGATAAAAATGATATTGAAGTGGGAAGGGACAATGGACAGATCGACACACACCCCTCACTGAATGAGCCATCCACACCACTCCACTTGCACCATGGAAACATCATTGCAACTCTCCTACAACGGAAAAATACTGATACTTTCCGGCAACGTAGAAGCAACGCTGTACCACAGCAGTGCAGCAATAAAACCCGAAAGAGGGCATCAGAAATATGGACGGCGCCTTACTGGCAGTGATGTCAGAATGCAGGCAGTACGGAAGCACACTTAGTGGACACGTTGCGAAACTATTGTAGCGTGTAATCTGGAAACCGCCCTGGAGGACCAAAGTTGTGCACTCTTGCTTCACACCATCTCATTTCACACTTTGTAATGTAGTGATTTGGCAGTTGGTGGGATGCAGAGCTTGCTTTGAAATGGGGTGCAGGCCCACCTGAACATTTGAGGAGTTCCCCCCTCATGTTAATGAACTCCACCTTGAACAAAACAAATAGCCCATATCTTCAACTCCCAAAACATATTTTTCTACCCCCCTCGAAAGTGTCTTTCCTCTTCCTCCCCAAAATTCAAATGAGGCATTGCTCCTGCAGCTTTCCTTCTGCCTGCACCCCTGCATTGTAAAGCCATGTGTGTGCATTACATTGTAGAAAGCTTCTAAGTTTTGGAAAAAAATTATTTGTTGGGATGTGACAAAAAAACAACTTATAGAAGCATATTTTCCTGCAGAGCTTCAAAGTATGCCTGGAATTGTGCAGTTTGTATATGTGGCTAACAAATAAGAGCAGAGAGTAATTATAGTTTTTCTTTAGATAGTTAAAGGCAGTTTGAAAGAGGGACCACTGTTTGTGGTGTGTATGCCCATCAGACTTTCACCTCGTGGAAACAGCATTACAGAGTTTTGTATCATTTCAGAATTCTGCAAAATATGTTTGACCAGAAAAGACAGTGGGACAAAAACCATGGGCAGCAATGCTCCTCCTAAATCCATTTTAAGGCCTAGTTTACATAATCATTTGAATCTAGGTTTAAAGTCAGTAATTGACATTAGCATGATCATGTGAACCCATACTAAGGCAGAAATCATAGGCTCGTCTCAGGACACAAAGCAACTTCAGTAATCGTGGCATGGTTCACACAATCATGCTAATGTTGGTTACCAATTTTTAACCAAGATCAGAATGACTGTGTGAACCAGGCCTAACTGTTTTAAAACTATGGTCTGTCTCCAGCTCCAGGAAAGATTTCTTAAAATTTCTTACATGAACTTCTGAAAGCAAACTTACAAAAACTGCCCCTTAGCCATTATGTAGGTGTCTATCTCAGTCTCCCCATTATGTCTAGAGCTGCTTCTATTTAATAGACAGAAAAAAGGTATCACACAATCATGAGTCAGACTAAGGTTCTAATTAATAAGAAATTAAGAATCTGTAAGCTAAAAATAGCTTACAGCAATAAAAATGTGAGCTAAAAATAGCTTATTATCAAATGTTGGGCAAGTGATTGAAAATCGTCACTGAAGATGTTGAAATCTGTGTGTTCTTTCCACTGAGTATGTTTCAGTATTTTTGATCACATAATGAGAAACAGATTACTGACCAAAGGCTATACAGCTGTGGCAGCTTTATGAAGAGCTGAAATTAAACAATAATAATTCCTTGTAACTAAAGAAATGTTGGAACACTAGCCATATTGAACCATTTTCAGCATTGTTTTGCAAATGAAGAACAATAAATGCTCTACTAACTTTACTATCACTGGCTGATGTCCTAACTAAAAATGTGCATGTGTAGTCAAAAAGGCATGAATGCAGTGACAGTGAAAAACGGGGACTCACATGGAGAAAGCACAACTGTCACCCGTCTCCCTTTCCCTGAAAGTGCTCCATGCAGCCCTCAGCACCATAATTTCACACTGTTCAGAGCACTTCCAGGGGAAGGGGAGACTGGTGAAAATCCCCCCCCCCATGCAACCCTCCATACTTCAGAAGTGGGGATACTGTCACTGTGCACATGCCTTTTTTGACTGCATAAACGCAGCTCATATACATTAGTAATGGTATCAGTTATAAGCAGGAGTGTAGGGAGGCTGGCAGCGGCCTGTGTGCGGCCGCAGCAGCCGCCCCTTGACCCTGTCCCTATGTCTGATGTCAGATGCAGGGGCCTGGCTAGCCACGCCTCCGTGCCTGACGTCAGACATGGGGGACATGGTCTCCCTCCCAAATGGGGCCATGCGGACCCATTTGGAAGGGAGATCGGCCCACGCTCCATTGGGCAGTGTGGGCTGGAGCAACTCTTCCTGCCTTAAAGGCAGGGAGAGCCGTTGCAGCCATGCTACCCATGCAGCGCAGGCCGATCTAAATGGGGCCACGCAGCACCATTTGGGAGGGAGATCAATTGGTCCCATTGCACAGGCAGCGAGACCAGGAGCGGCTCTCCCTGCCTTTAAGGGGCCATGGAGCCCCGTTTGGGACCGAAATAATGCCTCCAGGTCTGACATCAGATGCGGGGGGCGTGTCTGGGGCCACGTTCGCGGTCCCTGATTGGTGGCGGCCCGGGTTCTTTGAACCCATTCACCCAGTGGTGGCTCTGACCCTGGTTATAAGTTTGCGGTTTGTGGTGTTGAGTTGATTTCCTTTCTTGAATATAAATCCCCTGCTAACTGGGCAAAGAGGCACCTTTTACCGTGGTGATTCTCTTTATTTAGCACGGGGAGAGTAACTGGCCCTATCCACCCCCAGCACAGTACCTCCAGTGACTGTTGGTGGTGTCTATCTTATGTTTCTTTTTAGAATGTGAGCCCTTTGGGGACAGGGAGCCATCTTATTTATTTATTATTTCTCTGTGTACACCGCCCTGAGCCATTTTTGGAAGAGCGGTATAGAAATCGAAATATAAATAAATAAATAAATAATAAAGTAGAACTGCACAGGTGTCCCATTCCTGAGAGGAAAATGCTTGACTCATTCATAATTAGTATAATGATTAATATTTAAGAGGTTTGGAATGTGGCTCTTGTAATATTATCAGACAATTAGTCTTGACAAGTTTAATTTCAGCACAGTTTTTGGGAGTCCAGTTAATACAAGAGCTGGTTTAACTAGACTTTCAGACTTCGGCAGGAAATTGTTTTGGCAGTGATGACATTTAAATCATCATTACTCTTGAGTTTTTGTGGCTTCTTCCAGGAACAGCCCTAACCCTAGGCAGCGGGGAATAGCCCACTTCAGGGCAGCAGGTTCTGGAGAACTATTAAAAGACAGCAAACTTTAAATTATTTTATTCATTAGGGCTGCAATGTTTAATTTATTGTAATTAATCCATTAAATTCCTTTCTATATTTTGACAGATTAATCAGGTAGCAATTTTTTTCTTTACAAAAAGTAATTATTACCTATACAAGTGCTTATAAAAACTGCAGATTAAGGTCCCATCTTAGAAGAGGCATTCTCCTTTCACATTCACCCAGAAAGGAAAGCCTCTTCTAAGATGGTACCTTCTGTGACACAAAGACATTTCATCTGAAAACCAAGTGTTTTTTCTTCAAACTAGCCACATGCAGAGATTTAATCAGATGATCAATTTAAACTCATATGATAATGCACCAAGATGTCATTCATTGGGTGACAGCACTATTATCTTTTTATCACATTGAGAGCGGGGATTAAATCTGAATTGTTATATGAACTGTTCCGTCCAATATGAACTGGTCCATCTCTAGTGTCTGCAGCAATCATGGTTATGAGATGCAATGAAAATGTTTTTCCATTAATTAAAACTTACCATCAATTACTGCTTTTCAACAACTGAAAATCTGGGCATATTAAAAAAACAATGGCTAACATGGAGAGCACTGCACTACCCATGGGAGAGGGACACATTCATGCGCCTTCTGCCCCAGCCAAGAGCCTGTCCTCTCAGCAAGTGCCAGTGGTGGCTGTTGCATGCACACGAAAGTGTGCATAATCATTGCTGCATCACCACCGCCATTATTCTCAGTGATGGCGGTGGCAAGTGCACACATCTTAGTGTGCATCTCGGGTGACTCCACGGTGTAGAGACCAAATGAAGCACACTGGTTGATGAAACTAGGGCCAGTTATAGCCCAAAATGTGCCCTGGGGCAAAATACCAGCTGCTCCTTCTTCCTGAGGAGGGAAATTACAGTGGATCTCAAAACAATCCATCTACTTTGTTGGGTCTGCTAGCTTAAGCACAATGGCATGAATAGATCAAGAACAACTTGTTATGTACATGGACTGGATGGACGTGCAAGGACTTATCTGTCCAGCCAGAAGGAACCAGTAAACCAATCAGTATTTTTAATGGGTGCATCTCCTGAGGTCCTGTGGCCCATCAACCTCTTTTGTTAGGGCGGGGGAGCCATGTTCACAGTGCCTTATCTGCTTTCCTGCTGAAGTGACAAGTTTTAGCTTGCTTGAGGCAGCCAGAAAGAGGGAGTAAACAGGGTCAGTCTCTTTGTAAAGAGACCTTGACCTTAACGAACAGCTAACTCGAATCTGCTTAGCTTGTAGTCCCAGACATAAGCAGAGAGGCTTCTGGGAGCGCACAGAATGGCAGTGCTAGCAAGAGTAATGACTGGTTCACATTCCTAAATAAATGTGTTACCTATTGTTAATTGTCTCTCTTCTTGCTGGCCTTTGGCTATAATAAAGGAATTCTGATTTTGATTCTAGGCATAAAACCACAGAGAATCCTTGCTCTAGTCAATATGCACCAAAAAACCCCTCAAATGCCATTTTGCCCCAGATGCCTCAGTTCATTTGGTAGATAAGATTATCCTCCCCCGCCATACACCATTTAAACATTTGAAATCTATTGTTCTTATATATAAAGATCAGGATATGATTCACTTTTGAAAAATAATAATATACCCACAACATCACATCCACTTGGAAATCTAGCTGCTTGGGTAGTCTCTTTCATTAAACAAGATTCAGATTCAGATTGTTTATTGATGTCCGAGACCAGAAAACAAACAGAAACAAGGGGGAAATGCAGAGTTACAGAAAAACCAATGCAGCTTATAGCTTACATCAGATCCATTTACAATATTACAGATACACTAAATCAATGCTCAGAAACCAATACTTCCCCAGGGAATCAGGCGCAGAGCCAGCCGAGCGGCGGCCTGCGTCCAGCCCCACTCAGCAGCCCCCTCCAATATGCCCGTGCGCGTGACGTCATGCACATGGGGGCGTGGCTCGGGCTCCATAGGAGCCCAGAGCGAACTCCCCCCTCCCACACCCGGGCCGCCAAGAGCCCAGGCGAACTCTTTGCCAATGATTTCAGGCAGCTCCGATTGCCCGATAGAAAGTTTTCCCCTTCTTCTCCCTCTCTGGAGGGAGAGAAAGGGGGGAACGTCCTATCAGGCAGCTAACACTGCCTGAAATGACGAGCTGAGAGCTCGTTTGGGCTCTTGGCAGCCCAGGCCACGCCCCTTGTCCTTTGTCACTTTGATTTTTAAAAGCACCCTGTCAACTTGTGTCAACTTGATGTGATGAATCTAATACGGAGAATCCCAACAAAAGACATTTTCACATTTAGAGATTTGTTTGACTCAACACTTAGTCATGTAAACAGGTCTGCACATTCAGCCGTGTCGATGACTACGTGTTTGATAGTTACCTGACCATATCAGTTAAAAATGCAGATTGAGAGAGAACAGCCACAGTAAGACCTCTGCCAGTGACATCAATTACTCCAAGCACAAAACTTCCTATACAGAGGGATCAATTTGGGGCATCCGTTGATAATAAAAGATTGCTTCAGGATGCTCTAAAACACTTTGTCCAGCAGAATTCTGTAAACATGGTCAGTGAAACGTACTTGAGTGGCCTCCTCCATGAAAATGGACCTTCTCCATCTCTGAAAGTCTGTGGTGGACAGGCAAGCAAGGTTGAAAATGACTTACAAGTGCCCATTGAAGACACAGACCTACGCTTGCTTCCACACATAGGAACATAGGAAACTGCCATATACGGAGTTAGACCATTGGTCTATCTAGCTCAGTATTGTCTTCACAGACTGGCAGCGGCTTCTCCAAGGTTGCAGGCAGGAATCTCTCTCAGCCCTATCTTGGAGAAGCCAGGAAGGGAACCTGAAACCTGCTCTTCCCAGAGCGGCTTCATCCCCTAAAGGGAATCTGTTGCAGTGCTCACACATCAAGTCTCCCATTCATATGCAACCAGGGCAGACCCTGCTTAGCTATGGGGAAAAATCATGCTTGCTACCACAGGATAAGCTCTTCTCTCCACATCCTTCACTCACTGAAGCATGGAATAAGACATTTAGTTGTCCTGTCTAATGACACTGATGTTCTAATACTTCTTCAAATTCTTTCATGAAAATGGACTTGAGCTGTATTTAAGAAAGTCGGCTACAGATGTTATCCCTATTCATACACGATCAAGAAAAATGGGCTTATCTCTTTGCGAAGTAATTCTTGCTACTCACTTCCTTACTGGATCTGATGTTACAAGCAAAATCGGTACAAAAGCAGCTTCTTTAAAAGCTAACCCAGAAATGTATTTGCAACAGTTTGGTCAGCTTCTTCCACCAAGCACTCATTCATTTCAGCAGGTTGAAGAATACCTGGTTCATGTTCTTAAACGAAGAATGAAGTGCACAACTTTTAATCAGCTAAGGTTTGAAATAATGACCCAAGGAAAAGCACCAAACTTATTAAATGTCCCATGTACAAGTTCAGTGTTACATGGGCATCTAAGACAATCATTTTACATGGTATACACATGTGCATCAGTTCTCACTATGACATCCGACCTCTTTAGTTCCAAAGGAGTACAGATGGGTCATGAGCGAAGAAAATTCTCTGATACCAGATACCAGATCCCTGTGCTAATGAACTTCCGGACGATTTGCTCACAACTTATGGATGTAAAAAGTGTGTTGGAGGACAGTGCCAATGCCATAGACATGGCTTCAACTGTGTATGTTTTTGTAAATGTAAATATAAATGTGGAGCAGGTTGTGAAAACAGTAAAGAAACTGAGGGTTAATTTCAGTGGCAAGTTACTGAGATTTTTAAAATATAAAATTAAGTATAATTTTTGAGAATTTATCAAAAATTGTTCTAACACATTTTTAAGTATACAAAAGCAACACAACTACTAATTTTTGTATTAATAAATAGAATTTGAAGGAGATACTTTTGTTCCTGACCCTGACTTACTCAATTACCGTATAGAAAATTGCATTACTCAGCCAAAGATTCAAATAAAAGGATGAAACTAGTTCATATTGATAGAAGATGTTTTGAGGAATTCAATGAACACATGTTATGAGGAATTCAATGAACACATTATATTTGGCGCTGCCTTAATGGGGGTAAAAATTAAAACTGCAGTATGGTTCAACACGAGTTGGTCAAGACCAATACCGTCGTAGCAAACTTTCACACCAATTGCCAGATGGGTACCCAAATTTTTTTCTTCATTTAGGCATGGCATTACAGGATCCAGTGAGATACCTCATCCTCTCTGAAATTCCTACAGGTCCTATGGCCAGGGACTGGACTAGATAACAGGGCACCAAACACACCATTGCCCAGATACCACCGTTATTACTTCTTTCTTTCTTTATGAAAAGATGTGTTGCTGAATTTTTCTAATGTACTGGTGTAGACCTGATGGCTCTATGAGCTTAATTGCTTGGGCTCCCTTCATAATATTCCAGAAACTTCACATGCACTGCTAGTAGGTGGGCAAAGGGAGTGTATGGATCCAAAAGTGGATTGTCTGAAATCCAAAGTAGATTTCTAAAGCGGGGGGGGGGGAGTGGGAGTGCTCTAACTGAAGCTCACCCTGCCCCTGTTCACACATTATGTTTAAGACTCGTACAAGTGCACACAAGTGGGAATCTGGACACAGGTACACATTATGTTGAACATAATGTACAGCAGAGCACTTCCTATTCAACTGTACATTTGATGAGCCTATACCTAGATTCACTTTCAGAATGAAGGCATATATGGTCATTCACACGAAAACACAAACATGTGGGCCTCATTATCCACGGGCATTCCATTCCTGCAGATTACTATAGGATAATGAGAAACTGAGTCTTTGAACATGCGGATTAGGTTTCCAAAAACAAAATCACACCAATTAAAGTGTCCTGCTGTGCTCCACAGGTCTCCTGGTGTCCAGCAATGCCCCCTCAAAGTCCCAAATGGTGCCAAAAAGTCAGATTTAAAAAAAATTATGAAGTGAGCCACAAAATGGCTCCTGCATACAAAATGGCGGCCAGAAATTACCTCCACAGTTCCTTCTAGGAACCAAAGATACATGGTAACCCTTTTGTATCTGCAGATAAGGAGGTCGGGTGTCTATTTGATACCCGCAGATATATGAAACAGTGAATAGTGGTTCCACTTATAACGAGGTTTGCCTGTACACATGTATAGACATCTGTACACTCATTATTGCATAATGCCTGAATAGGGCCACTGTGTAAGGGATTTCTACAAGATTCTGTGAAGCCGAAGAGTCTTTAAAAATCAGCTTGTCTTCTTTCTGGTTAAAATTATTGGCCTTGGGATACTGGGGGAGGAGTCATCTTTTGAATGGCAGTTTATTGATTGATTGATTTGATTTGATTTGATTTATATACCACCCTTCCAAAGTGGCTCAGTTGGCATGGAATTGCAATAAAGAGGAATGTAGAATAGAACAATATCGGACCTCTGAAAAGTATAAGCATGCATATGTATTCAGTACTTGGTTTGGGCCCCTTTTGCAGCAATTACTGCCTCAATGCAGCGTGGCATGGATGCTATCAGCCTGTGGCACTGATGAGGTGTTATGGAAGACCAGGATGCTTCATTAGCGGCCTTCAGCTCTTCTGCATTGTTTGGTCTCATGTCTCTCATCCTTCTCTTGGCAATGCCCCATAGATTCTCTATGGGGTCAGGTCAGGCGAGTTTGCTGGCCAATCAAGCACAGTACACTGTATACTTTTCGGAGGTCCGATATTGTTCTATTCTACAATCCTTGCCTTCTTGGTTCCATGTAATATTCTAATTTTCTGGGATTGTGGATTTGGGGTTTTCATGAGCTGTACGCCATGATCATCACAATTATAACAAATTAAGGCTTGACTTATCTTGCTTTGCATGTAATGCGTCTGTCTCATATATCAGTTTCACCTTTTAATTTGCATTACTGAAATTAATGGACTTGCACGATATTCTAATTTTCCGAGTTTCACCTGTATATATTAGAGAACCATACATTGTACCTCCCCAAGCAGCCAACTGGACAGGAACACAAGCTTCACAACCCCACTCCACCAAGCCCTGCCTTTTCTGTGAACCAGGTTTTGGGAGATGGTTAATTCATCTCTTCAGAAGGGGTTTGTTCCATCAGCCCTTAAAGAGGCGGTGGTCTACCCTCTTCTGAAGAAGCCTTCTCTTGACCCTCATAATCTGGATAACTATCTTCCAATCTCCAATCTTCCTTTTCTTGGTAAGTTTCTGTAGAAGGTGGTTTGTGATCAGTTGACGGAGAGTCCTGGAGGAAACTGATTTCCTGGATCCTTGCCAGTCAGGTTTTAGGCTGCAGCACAGCACTGAAATGGAATTGGTTGCCCTGTTGGACGGCCTGCATCGTAACCTTGATGTGGGAAGCACACCTCTCTTGGTTCTTCTTGATCTCTCAGTGGCCTTTGATCCCATCGATCATGCTATCCTTCTGGAGCGCTTAAGGGGGCTGGACCTTGGGGGCACTACTTCAGTGGTTCTGATCCTATCTCATTGGGATATTCCAGTCAGTGTCGATTGGGGGTGAGTGTTCTGTGCCCTGGTCCCTTTCTAGTGGGGTTCCACAGGGCTCGGTCCTTGCTCCCATTCTCTTTAACATCTACATGAAGCAGCTGGGCCTGGTCATCTGTTGGTTTGCTGATGATACTCAGCTTTATATCTGGCCAAAAAGGTGATGCCATCCATGTGCTGGCTCAGTGCCTAGAGGCTGTCAGGACCTGGATGGGCCAAAACAAGCTCAGGCTCAATTCCTCCAAGACCAAGTTGCTCTTGTTCAGTTTGCTATCTGGCCAATTGCTGTATGTGAGTTTATCTCTTGACGGGGTTGTGCTTTCCTTGAGAGAGACAGTTCATGATCTGGGGATCCTTCTGAACTCGCGGCTCCTACTTGAACAGCAGGTGGAGGCCATGGCCAGGAGTGCCTTTGCCCAGCTTCGGCTGGTTCACCAGTTACAGCCTCTTCTCAACCGGCAGGCCCTGGCAACACAATAGTAACTCATGCCTTTGTTACCTCTCGTTTGGATTACTGTAATGCGCTCTACCTAGGGTTGCCTTTGAAAACAATTCGGAAGCTTCAACAAGTCCAGAATGCAGCAGCCCACCTCCTTATGGTGGCCGTAGATTTGATAGTGTCAAATCTCTTTTACGGTTGCTGCACTGGTTGCCTGTTCATTTCCAGGTCCAATTCAAAGTGCTCGTTCTCACCTATAAAAACCTTATGGGCTTAGCACCTGTATATCTCCAGGATCACCTCTCTCAGCTGGTTTTATCCCGGCCTGTGAGGTCTTCTCAGCTGGCCCTCCTTAGTGTCCCAGGCCCTGGTGTAGTGTGTGGTGCCTGGGCCCATAGGAGGGCCTTCTCTGCGGCCGTCTCTCTTCTTTGGAACACTCTCCCACCCACCCAAATTCTTTCAGCCCCCTCCCTGGCTACTTTTAAGGCCCTTCTTAAGACTCACCTGTTTCACCTGGCATTTGCCCTTCGATTATTATCTCTTCTTTACACAGTCTGACAGGTGTTATTGACTGGTTTGTTTTATCCAGACATTGAGTCCTTCCCAAGGACCTGGGATGGCTGGATTTTATTATCAATAATGTTGCTGTTATTATTATAGGTATCGTCGCAGAATATAGGCTGTTCCCAGTAAAGTTGCTTTTTGTAATTGGCTGATGGTGATTTCTGTGGCCCCTGTGGTGTTGAGGTGCTCTTCAAGTTGTTTTGGAATTGAACCTAGGGCACCAATTACTACTGGGATTATTTTGGTCTTCTTCTGCCACAGCCTTTTAATTTTAATTTGTAGATCTTTGTATTTTGTGGTTTTTTCTATTTCTTTTTCTTCTGTTCTGCTATCCCCTGGTATTGCTATGTTGATTATTTTAACTTGTTTTTCTTTCTTCTCGACTACAGTGATATCTGGTGTATTGTGTGGCAGATGTTTGTCTGTTTGTAGTCGGAAGTCCCATAATATTTTTACATCTTCATTTTCTACCACTTTTTCAATTTTATGGTCCCACCGATTTTTGGCTACAGGTAGCTTGTATTTTTTGCAGATGTTCCAGTGTATCATCCCTGCTACCTTGTCATGCCTTTGTTTGTAGTCAGTCTGTGCGATCCTCTTACAACAGCTGATTAGGTGGTCCACTGTTTCATCTGCTTCTTTACAAAGGCGGCACTTGCTGTTTGTTGTTGACTTTTCTACTTTTGCTTTTATTGCATTTGTTCTTAGTGCCTGTTCTTGTGCAGCCAGTATTAAACCCTCTGTTTCTTTCTTCAAGTTGCCATTCTTAAGCCATTGCCAGGTCTTGGTGATGTCTGATTTTCCACTTATATTGTGCAAATATTGACTATGTTCTTTCCTGTAGGCCTGTTTTGTTTCATTGGTGTTTAATAGTTCAATATCACCTCCTTGCAAAATGTGATTGAACTATTTTGATAGTTGTTTACGAAGGCTTGGTAGGTGTTTAAGCCAAAAACCATTAAGTTCATCGTCCCCTGGTGCAGTTGTTGTTGTTGTTGTTGCTGTTGTTGTTATATTTTAAAATTAATTGTTAGTGGTATTATTGTTGTTCACCGCCTAGAGTCTTTGGAGGATGCAGTATATAAGAAAATTTCAATGAACTAAATAAATAAATAAATAAATAAATAAATAAATAAGTAAATAAATAAATAAACAAATAAATAAATAAAAATCTTCCCAGTCCCCTACATTCCCCTATTACAGACCACAAAACTTGCTTTGGGTTTTGCAGTACCTGGAGCTTCCCTTTGTTCTAATGCACTACTGTTAAAATAAAAATCAGTATTAGGTGGAGAACTAAACTAGAAGTAGATTGCAAGACACAGGAAGCAAGTCTGCCCAAAAATTGAATTGAGAGGAGTGGCAGGCAGAGCCGACACTCCCCAAAGTCACTCCCAGAAATGTAGCCACACCTCCATCTCAGAGGTCTCTCCACACAGCTCTGCAAAGATGCCAGTATATCCCACACTACAGTTTTCAACCCTCTTCCAAAGGACAACTTTTTAAAGATGCTTATATTCTGCATTAAGGGCCAGTCATGAAAAAGCTGAATGATGCAACTGGCTGAAAGAACAACATGTTGCTGGTGCTGTAAATCCCTCTCTCATCGGAACTCCCTACAAACTTAGTCATAGTGAAGCAGGGATAAATCGTCATCTGGAAAACGCCTAGCTTAATAGAAAGAAGCTGGTTAACTACCCCAATCTTGGATCTATAAATGGTGTGAAGCTGGATAATGAGGGTGAGGGTGGGGAGTGGAGCAGCCCCGCACCCGGGAGAGAAAATCAGAGCTACACAAAGATTTGCACTAGTCCAACTTTCTTCATCTTTCTGCTCTAAAACTTACCCCAGTTATAGGGGAATCTTAGGAACATAGGAAGCTGCCATATACTGAGTCAGACCATTGGTCTATCTAGCTAAGTATTGTCTTCACAGACTGGCAGCAGCTTTTCCAAGGTTACAGGCAGGAGACTCTCTCAGCCCTATCTTGGAGAAGCCAGGGAGGGAACCTGGAACCTTCTGCTCTTCCCAGAGCGGCTCCATCCCCTGAGGGGAATATCTTCCAGTGCTCACACTTCTAGTCTCCCTTTCATAAGAACATAAGAACAGCCCTGCTGGATCAGGCCCAAGGCCCATCCAGTCCAGCCTCCTCACACAATGGCCCACCAGATGCCACTGGAAGCCTACAGCAGGAGTTTAGGGCATGCCCTCTCTCCTGCTGTTACTCCCCTGCAACTGGTACTCAGAGGCATTCTGCTTTTGAGGCTGGAGGTGGCCCATAGCCCTCCGACTAGTAGCCATTGATAGACCTTTCCTCCATTAAGTTATCCAAACCCCACTTAAAGCTATCCAGGTTGTTGGCTGTCACCACATCTTGTGGCAGAGAATTCCACAAGTTGATTATGCATTGTGTGAAAAAGTACTTCCGTTTGTTGATCCTAGATTTCCCAGCAATCGATTTCATGGGATAACCCCTGGTTCTAGTGTAATATGAGAGGGAGAAGAATTTCTCTCTATCCACTTTCTCCACTCCTTTCATATGCAGCTAGGGCAGACCCTGCTTAGCTAAGGGGACAAGTCATGCTTGCTACCACAAGACCAGCTCTCCCCTTGGCATTGTGGTGTATGCAGGGCTAGCCCTAGGGTTTTCAGCGCCCTAGGCAGAGTATGACTTTGAGGGGGGGAACCCACCCCAGATTCAATATAGAGAAAAATTCTGAGCCACACAGCAAGGCGAGATTTAAGCAGGAAACCTCTCAGCTTGTGGTTAAAAAAAGTAGCCCACGATGCAATTTTTAAAACTTACAGCTTTGTTTCTGAACTTTTAAAATGACTATTATTATTAATTTTTTGCAGTTAATCAATGTCAGCTATACAAAACAAATGAAGGAAAGAAAAAGAAAGAGTAAGGAATTACAATTATGCTCTGTTTCTGTAACTCATAGAGAAACTAAGAGATGTATGCTTACTTGAAAGTAAAGTAAGCACTTAGTTGTGAATGAACATGCATAGGATTGGTCTGCGTTGGTAACCAAAGCTAAATACTCCTCAAACCCTTTTTATTTTTGTGGTAGTGAATGAAATTTGATACTGAACTTTGATAACTGAATTCAAAATTATTATTTTTTGTTAATCTCTTCCTGTCATAGAAGTTCAGCATGGGCTACCACATTTATGAGCAATGATATGATTCAGTGTTGGGGATGAGAAGAGGGAAACATGATATAAAGAATAGGCATGTGCCCGAAACGTTTCGGAAGCCATTGTAAAGGCCTCCGAAACATTTCGGCGCTGGGGCGGTATTCGGCGTTTCTGCATGGCGGGGGTAGTACTTTAAGGGTGGGGGAGAGTGTACTCACACACCCCAGCCGCATTTCCCCCACCGGCGCTCTGTAAACTTTAAGCCCCTCGGGGCGGCAGCGTTCCTCCCTGCCGCCCCGTTCCCACCGTCGGCCGGAAGTGGACGGAAGTTGCGAGTGTGCGTGCGCCCGTCGTGCGTGCACGTTTGCCGTGCTTGCACATGCGCTCGCAACTTCCGGCCACTTCTGGCCGACAGGGGGAACAGGGCGGCAGGGAGGAACGCTGCCGCCCCGAGGGGCTTAAAGTTTACAGAGCGCTGGAGGGGGGAATGCGGCGGGGGGGGGGTGAGTACAGTCTCCCCTGCCCTTAAAGTACTACCCCTGCTGTGCCGAAGATTTTTCATGCACATCCCTAATAAAGAAGAAGGACGTTTGACATCTTTGCATCATGAAGTAAGAGGCAATGATGAAGGGAAAATTCTCAGCAAGACAGGAATGCATCAAACAGGCATAGCGAGGTTCCCGGTGGCCAGGGGACAATGTTAGGCAGGGGGCCCGCAGTGCCGAAACCACACCCCCTTCATCTATGAGGCCCCCTATTAATTACCTCTGAGGCAGTATTTGAAGGTATTAATGTTTTATGTATTATATCTACTTTATTGTTGTTGCTGTTTCCCTTTTTTCCCTTGTATTTATGCTGGCCTTGGGCCAAAATAAACAAATGCATACATACATACATAACCTCTGAGGGTGGGGCGGCCTCACCGCTGCTGGGCCATTGCCCCCACCGCTACTTTCCATCTTTGCCACCAAGAGAGCAGTGGCAGGCTTCCCCCTGGCTTCTCCCCACTCCATTACCGGCCAGCGCGTGGGCTTCCCTTCTTCTGAACAATGCTTCTGTGCTGTTTGAGTATGCAGACCGTTGCATGCCGTGACGTCACAGCACGTGACGGTCTCCATACTCAAATAGTGCAGGCGCGCTGTTGGGAGGAAGGGAAGCCCACGCGCCAGCCAGTAGTAGTGTGGGGGGGTGGCAAAGATGGGAAGTAGTGGCGAGCGCGGTGGGGCGATGGTAGTGCAGGTGACTTGTGGACAAGGGGGGACTGCCCTGGGGGCCCTTGTGGGCCTCTCAAACCATGTGGGCCCAGGTGCAAGTGTCCTCCCTTGTCTAATGGAAGCTACACCTCTCGCAAACATTGCATTTCCCTAGTCTAGTCCAGCACATGAACCACTGCACCACTCTGGCTCAGAGTTCGTTGTTGTTGTTGTGTGTTATCAGTAGTATTCATTTTTGAAATAATCAGGCAGGCAGAGCTGCCCTGGTGACTTCAGAATGTATTTACTCTCCACAGGAGATAGAGGCGTATCTAGGGAAAATAGCGCCTAGGGCAAGCACTGAAATTGCGCTCCCTGTCCAAACATCTGACACCCATCTTTCAGATAACTTTACCATAATATCAACTGAAAAATACAAGTCAAGCTCGTTAATCTTTTAATATTGCAAAAACTATTTAGCAGTGGACGTAGCCAGACCAAGAAAATGCTGGAAAACTACAAATTTCAGTATGCTGGGGCTCATGAAATACCTAAATATTATGTGGAGGTATACTTGGAAAAACTAAACAGAAGTGCCTGTCTAATTCTCTGCTATACATTGTAGCATCACGAGTACATAAGTTTTAAAAATAAATCGAGAATTTGACTTTTACCAGGTACTCTGAAAATAATTAAACGATATGTAGAGTAAACTGTGTCACTGCTTGGAATATATTCTAGTATTTCAGAAAGACAATTAAAATGAGAGAAAGAGCAAGGAACTCCCAGTGGGCCTTAATACTAAGGATTTCACACTGATTCAAAGACAAACTCACCATTAATAGTCATATTATTAAGACATCACATTTAACTCACTTATCACAAGAAGCAAAGTAAGAGCAAATGAATACAATCTTAGCTCATAAACTTCAGCACAGTATTTACAAGCCCTGATTCTCTGTACATAGTGCCAATCTGAATATGTGTACAGTGGCCTATATTATATTAATTTAAAAAAAAAATTACCTGTAGCCCCTTCGGGGGTCTGCTGTGGGGGGGTCTGCAAAGTTTCCCCCTCCTCCCACTGGCCTCTAGGGCCTCACAGGCACCATTTGAGTATGTGCGGTGGTCATTTTTTAAAATAATTGTTTTTTTAAAAATGGCCGCTGAAAACAAAAAGGCCACCATGCTTGCTCAAATGGCCTCTGCAAGGCCTGGCATGGTCTAGGGCCTCACAGAGGCCATTTGAGCATGTCCAGTGGCCATTTTAATTTTTTATTTTATTTTATTTTAAGAAATGGCGCCCCCTTCAAGTGGCGCCCAGGGCATGTGTCCTGCCTGCCCCATCCTAGATACACCCCTGACAGGAGACTACTAGTGGCTTGTACAATTCTTTTCCTCTCTCTCTCTCTCTCTCTCTCTCTCTCTCTCTCACTCTCTCTCTCTCTCCACTTGTGCTTTCATCCTGCTGTGTTAGATACAAATCTACACACTACTGTAGTCCTGTTAAGCACTAAAAAGCAACTGGTGTTGTCCATATTTATCTGTACCTCTGCTGATGAGCAATTGAGATGTGTGTGTGTGTGTATTTTGATTCCAGTCATTAGCTACAAATCTACACTATGCCCATCTTATTGCTAAGGCACCCGCCTAGTCCTGGCTCTACCTCTGCAGCTGCCCACACCTGACTCCATCTCTCACTACCTGTAGCTCCACCTATCACCTGCCCTGCCTAGAGCTCCCCCCACCCCAGTCCCAGGAACCACCAGCTGCCATTGCCTCCTAACATAGGCACCCTTGCAGCTGCTCCTCCTCTGTTTGTTCCTACAGGTCTGGCTAAGTATGGGCAGAGGGGAGGGGATGGATTTTCTGCAGCAGTTGCTGCTGCCAGGTTCACATAGTAACTTGCCCCATCTATGCCACTGTCGCTCTGCAGCTGGGGAAGTTGCTGTACAGTCCTGCCTAGGATTGCATTACCAAATAGATGAAAGGCACAACGTGACTGAATGAACTAGAATCAGAATGCTCAAAAACTCAACCCCAATTTTAAATGGTACACGTATCTGGACAGAAATAACACACCAAATCTATGAAGCAAAATACATACACATGTCATGTTTCCTGGGGGACAGTTTAAAAAGGAGCAGCATGAGTATATCCATTTATCTTGTAACAGCTTTGAGAGCTGTAATCATGTAATTTGCAGGATCAGTAGGAAAGGAGGAAGGCACAGCAATTAATCATACAGAGCACAGCTGCCTTATATTAGGGCTCCACATGGATGATAATTGGGTAGTAGTTTAAAAGGAAGGGAGTGTTTAGAGTAAGGAAGCATGTCTCCACAGGTGTTGTACATAAGAAACTGTGGGAAGACAAGGCATTGAGATAAAAAAGCTAAGAAAGCTA
This sequence comes from Hemicordylus capensis, assembly GCF_027244095.1. Classification (NCBI taxonomy): domain Eukaryota; kingdom Metazoa; phylum Chordata; class Lepidosauria; order Squamata; family Cordylidae; genus Hemicordylus; species Hemicordylus capensis. Next base: position 177,717,378 of record NC_069658.1, read on the forward strand.
TATTTACATTTACAATGGTCAGTGATTCTAAGTGGATCTTTTTGTGGGAGGAACTAGATTTGGAAGATAAGTGAATGTTGATGTGTAGTATGATGCATAATATGATATGAATTGTTATTCCTCTGTTCAGGTTGAAATCTGATGAAATAACAGTGGTTTTTATGAAACAGAATCCTTATATAAAATTGGCAGCACAAAGAAATATCTGGAAAATCTATTATTTTTAAAATACATGGTTGGATGCAAAAAGATCTTAAGATCCTAGAAACACTGAATACAAATGAGTAATGAAGTTTAGAAGATTGAGAAACCATTGGCTTTCACTTATATAGTAATGGGAGTTGGATTGCATATATCATCTCCATTCCAATTGGTACTGTGAATGGGAATGCATTGCTTTACTATGATGAGAAAAGTTTTTTTCACCTTACCCAATTAGTATTGAACCTGCTTGTGGAGTATCTGGATGATAAAGATGATAACTGTTCTGATCACACCTAAGTGTTATAGAGGACTGCATATGTTGTGTAAGATCCTTTGCAACATTTGTATGTATTTTGCTTCATAGAGTTGGTGTGTTATTTCTGTTCAGATACGTGTACCATATAAAACTGGGGTTGAGTTTTGAGCATTCCGATTCTAGTTCATTCAGTCATGTTGTGCTTTTCATCTATTTGGAGTATATACTACGTGGCTCCTGTTAAGTTAATGAGGCTTTTAGGATTGCATTACTGCAGAGGTGGCTTTCAGAGGATGTCAGCTAGCAAGGCAGGCCACAGTCCCTAAAACAGAAAACAACAGCTGGCTGATGTGAGGTTGAGACATGCAGGCAGAGATGTATTGAATATAACCGCAGTCTCCACGGGGGTTAGTTGCTGCTTCTGGGGCAAAGAGATGGGGCACAACTCACAGATGACCAATGAGACAATGACAAGGGTGCATGTGTCCAAGCGACAAGGGGGGTGGGGTGGAGAATGCTCTAGCCGTGTACCAGTGTCAGAATAGGCTTTGAGGGTCACTTCATGTGACTCATATTGGGAGAAGTGCTGCCGCCCACTGCTGTGAATAGCTTCCTTGGAGGAGGCTGTTATTGGCAGCAGGAGGCAGCAGCAAGGGCGGCAGTGCCATCTCAAAAATTTCACACCCTAGATGGCTGCCTAGGTCAATTTAGTGTATGGGCTGACACGAGTGTACTGGGGAATGAAGTCTCCCATTTAACCCACTGGGGATGTGGAATGATTTCTTCATTGGGGATTGCGGGATTGCATTGGGGATGAGGAATGATCTCCACTGGGAATGCAGAAAGTGTGAATGATTCCTGGAGGTACTATTCTTCTCCAGGAATCATTGCTAATGGTTCTGGCGAAACAAATTGGCCATACTTTAATAGGAAATTTCCAACCTAAGAGCTCCCTGAACAGGGGATTTAGAATAAACATTTTATGGGGGGAAACCCTCTTAGCCCGCAGCCCAGTATCTTTGCACATCTGATCAGGCTGTTTGGCATAACAGCCATTCCTTTCTAGCCCCTGAAGGATTATGCATCTTTGGAATCCCATTTCCTGGAAGTGCTAAATATTTTAATTTACAGTAAAGATTGGAAACTCTAACTCTCAACCCCTTTGTCCAAAGTGTGAAGGGGAGAAAGAAACTGATATGCATCCTGTTACTCAAGCAAGTGAAATAGGTTGTATCATCCTTAACAACAGAGGCGTAACTAGGGAAAACGGCACCTAGGGCAAGCACTGAAATTGCGCCCGCCCCGCCCCCAACATACATCTGACTGAAACACATGTTTAAAAACCTTTATTTTAAAAATTAAAAAATTTCAAAAATTACCAAAAATTTCAAAATGCAATAAATAACCAAAAATACAATAAACAACCAAAAATCATCTGTGTAAGCCTGACACAGAGCAAGCTATTACTTTCAAGAAACCCAAGTAACTGTATTAGATGACACCCACTCACTTACCACTTGATTAAAAATAAAATGTAAAGGTCAGTTATCACAATTGTATTCTTAAGTGGGAAATTTAATTGGGGTGGGGTGGGGGTTCAAGGTAAAAGAAGAAATTCATTTTTTCCCCTTCTCCAGTCCCCAGCTCCCTTTTGCCTTTAGTTTCAAAACTTGCACTACACCAAGCAGTTAAATTATTCACAATGAGCCATTTCTGTATTGATCACCAAGTATATTTAGCCCTAGCTCCTGGAATTTCTCCATTACTTACTGGAAAACAGGCAGCTTCATTTCTTGTCTCCTAAACCACCTCCCTTCACCTCATCCCCCTCCTTAAAAAAAAAAAAAATATTAAATACTTTTCTCTGTATTCCTCTCTCTGGCATACTGCATATCGCATTTCCAAGACACTCAGTATATAACGCTAAGATTTAAACAGGCAAAGCTGCCAGCAAACTGATGTTTATATGGATTTATTTTTTTAAGTGAGATCCAAATGTTTGAGAACGAAGAGAAGCAATTCCCAAATGCCTTTTCAAAATTACCTTCTCTTCCCCTTGTGCAGGTAACACACACACACAATTACGCGTTACTCTGTGGCAGACCCTCCTCCCCGCCTCCCTCCCCTTTTGCAAAGCACACACATACGATACACACAAGATAGAGATCGCTAGGAAACATTTGCATAGATAAGCAGAACTGTTCTTGTCTCTCCACCACCACCCCCCGCCGCCGCCAAGCAAAAGAAATACCCCAAGAAAGATTTACCTCAGCAGTGCATGCAGTAAATCAATTCCATCACCCTTGTTTGTTTGTTTTTGTTAATGAGCCTTTTCCTTTCTCTCTTTCTCTGCTGTGCCTAATGACTGTGTGTTTGTGCACTGCAGTTGGTTATGGAAACTAAGGCAGTGAATCTGTAGCTAAGGGTAATCCTGTTTTTTACGTCCTCCATCTTCAGAGAGCAGGGTTAGCAGGGTCATCTGTCCACATATCAAAATCACATAAAATCATAAAAATCTCCTCCTCACCTCCTATTCGGGCCTCCCGGTTCACTTTCACGTGTAAAAAGGTCTGTGGGAGAAAAAAGCAAAGGGATAAATTAATAATAATCAAAAATTGTTAGGCATTGACTGACAGATTTACTAACTCATTCGCTGCCTGTGTCTGATGTCAGACGCACGCACAGGGCATGCTGGAGCTTCCGGGGGCCGTGTGGCTCCCAATCCTCCCAACCCCACCGGCGCTGTAACAGAGCTGGCAATCGTGTGGGCGGCCGATCCGGCCGTCCTGCTCGTCTGTGGGGAGAACAGGCTTAGCCCACTCTCCCAGCAAACGCTATGGAGGCGGGTCTCCTTGATTGTGAGACCCGCCTCATAGTGTTCCTGCCAGCATTTGAACTGGTTTTTCCCCTCAACAGAAAGGTAAAGCAGAGGAATTTTCAGTTCTTTGGTTGAATTTTAACAATTTATTGTAATAAAAAGGAATTAAAAAATAGTTCTGCTTGGTTGACCACAATAAACTTACTGCCTTTGCAACTGTAAGCATGCGTGCCACGGGGGCGAATAACATCTGAAGAGGGCTAGTGTCTCACTTGGAATGAGGAAAAGCTAGCTGTGGACAGCGCTGATTGCTTTGATCTTTTGAGATGTCACCCACACAAACAGACACGTTCCAGCAGTTTGCAATTGTTTCGAAAGAGTGTTTTACCTAAAGGATTTAATTCATTCATACATACATATATATATATATGAATGATGAATGTTTCAATGGATTAATGTCCGTGTGCATAAGGAGAAGAGCAAAACTGATGGCTGATTGTCTTGCTGCTATGCAAATTGCAAGCCTAGGATTACACTGCAGATACATATCTCACTGTGGCCACTGTATACATCCTACATCTACTGTCGTCATTTTAAAAAGCCAGGTGTTCTTTTAAATACATTTGTTCTAGCTTGCACAGAGACCTGCATGGAGAGACCAGGGCAGTGGCAGAGACCAGGGCAAAAGGTGAGGTGAAGTCGTTGCCTCAGGCAGCAGATTATTTGGGCACCAGCAGGATGGCAAGAGACCCTCCACAACTGCCATTGGTGTAGCTCTTCAGGACCAATCTGACCCTTGTGAGCATTATTATTATTATTATTATTATTATTATTAATTTCTTGTTTACACAGTCAGACAGGTATTATTGACTGGTTTGTTTTATCCAGACATCAAGTCCTTCCCAAGGACCTGGGATGGCTGAATTTTATCATCAATACTGTTGGTTATTATAGATATCGTCACAAGATATAGGCTGTTCCCAGTAAAGCTGCTTTTTGTAATTGGCTGATGGTGATTTCTGTGGCCCCTATGGTGTTGAGGTGCTCTTCAAGGTCTTTTGGAACTGCACCCAGGGCGCCAGTTACCACTGGGATTATTTGGGTCTTTTTCTGCCACAGCCTTTCAATTTCAATTTGTAGATCTTTGTATTTTGTGATTTTTTCTATTTCTTTTTCTTCTGTTCTGCTATCCCCTGGTATTGCTATGTCGATTATTTTAACTTGTTTTTCTTTCTTCTCGACTACAGTGATATCTGGTGTATTGTGTGGCAGATATTTGTTTGTTTGTAGTCGGAAGCCCCATAATGTTTTTACATCTTCATTTTCTTCAACTTTTTCAATTTTATGGTCCCACCAATTCTTGGCTACAGGTAGCTTGTATTTTTTGCAGATGTTCCAGTGTATCATCCCTGCTACCTTGTCATGCCTTTGTTTGTAGTCAGTCTGTGCAATCTTTTGACAACAGCTGATTAGGTGGTCCACGGTTTCATTTGCTTCTTTACAAAGGTGGCACTTGCTGTTTGTTGTGGATTTTTCAACTTTTGCTCTTATTGTATTTGTTCTTAGTGCCTGTTCTTGTGCAGCCAATATTAAACCCTCTGTTTCTTTCTTCAAGCAACCATTCTTAAGCCATTGCCAGGTCTTGGTGATGTCTGATTTTCCACTTATAATGTACAAATATTGACCATGCAGGGGCTTATTTCTCCATTTTTCTGCTCGGTTCTTGACTTGTTCGTTCTTGTAGGCCTGCTTTGTTTCATTGGTGTTGAATAGTTTTGCGTTATTGACCATTTGAAGTGCATCTTCTTCATTGTCCTTGATATATTCTTCAAGGCCTCTTTTCTCCTCCTCTACTGTTTGATGGACTTGCAGCATTCCTCTTCCACCTGAGCTGCGAGGGAGGTATAGCCTATCGACATCACTGCGGGGGTGCAGAGCATGATTGATGGTCATGATTTTCCTGGTCTTACGATCTAGCGTCTCTAGCTCTGCCTGGGTCCAGTCTATTATTCCTGCACTGTATCTGATAACAGGTATAGCCCTGGTGTTTATGGCTTGTATGGTGTTCCTGCCATTGAGTTTGGACTTGAGGATTTTTTGAACTCTCTTGATGTATTCATTTCCAATTTTTCTTTTAACTTCAGTGTGTGCGATGTTATCAGCCTGGAGAATGCCCAAGTATTTGTAAGGTTCTTTCTCTTCCAGGTTCTTGATCTTGTTTCCATTGGGCAGTTCTATTCCTTCTGTTTTCCTTATTTTTCCTCTGTTCATTATTAATGCAGCACACTTGTCTAGTCCAAACTCCATTGCTATATCGCTACTGAATATACGGACAGTGTTTAGCAGTGATTCGATTTCTGACTGGGACTTTCCATACAACTTCAGATCTTCCATGTACAGCAGATAGTTGATTTTACTTGATGTTTTAGATGTTTGGTATCCGAGGCCTGTTTTGTTTAGTATTTGTGAAAGTGGGATCATGGCGATTACAAACAAAGGGGATAGTGAGTCCCCTTGGAAAATGCCTCTTCTAATGCTAACCTGTCCAAGTGTCTCGCCACTGATTGTTAACTGTGTACTCCACATGCTCATTGCTTTTTTAAATAAATATCTGAATGTTTTTGCTGACACCAGTTGTTTCTAAACATTTTAGTATCCATGTGTGAGCCAATGAATCAAAGGCTTTCTTGTAGTCAATCCATGCAACACTTAGATTGGTTTTTCTTCTCTTGCAGTTTTCTAAAATCATTTTGTCAATCAGCAGCTGGTCTTTTGTGCCTCTGGTGTTCGGGCAATTTCCTTTCGGTTCAACTGGAAGCTGTTTGTTAGCTAATAAGTGTTGCATCACTTCATCTCCTATTATTCCAGTTAATAATTTGAACATGGTTGGCAGGCAGGTGATCAGTTTATAATTACTTGGAACTGCACCTTTTGCTGGGTCTTTCATGATGAGATGAGTTTTCCCAGTTGTTAGCCATTGTTCAATATCACCTCCTTGCAAAATGTAATTGAACTGTTTTGATAGTTGTTTATAAAGGCTTGTTAGGTGTTTAAGCCAAAAGCCATGCAGTTCATCGTCGGCTGGCGCAGTCCAATTTTTAATTTTCTTTGCTCTTTCACTTATTAATTCTGGTGTTATTATTAGATCTTGCATTTGTTGGTTACATTTTTTGACCTCTTTCATCCAGCCTGCTTTTTTATTATAATCTATTGGATTGTCCCATAATTTCCCCCAGAATTGCACTGTTTCTTCTTTATTTGGTGTTTCTAGGTTTCTTGCAGTTTCTCCTTCTATGCTTTTGTAGAAACGTCTCTGATTCGACTGGAATTGGAGATTCTGCCTGTGTTGTGTAGTTCTGGCTTCATATCTGCTAATCTTCTTTGACACTGCTGTTATTTGCTGCTTTATTATTTCCAGGACTTCTCTAATTTTCCTTGAATCTAGGTGGTATTTTTGGATCAGATACTGTTTGGTGTTTTCATTCTTCAGCTTCTTGTCTTTCATATCTTTCAATTTACTACCGTGTGTCCCCCAAAATAAGACAGTGTCTTATATTAATTTTAGGCCCAAAAAATGCACTAGCGCTTATTTTCGGGTAGGTCTTATTTTGCACACACCTCCCCCGCCACGGCAGGCAAGCACAGAACAACTTACTCCGAGGTAGTGCCCCAAGTTTCAACCCCGTCTCCTGCCGTTCTCGATCCCTGCGACCAGCACGGCCCCGAAACCCTGCCTCCCGCCTAGGTCTTATTTTCGGGGGAGGGCTTATATTAGCGGCACATCAGAAATTACTGCTAGGTCTTACTTTCAGGGTAGGTCTTACTTTCAGGGAAACACGGTAGCATCTGATGTAAGCCTGGAGATTTTATTTTCTAATCTAATCTTCCATTTAGGTGATGTACTGCTTTCTTTTTTGACAGGTCCACTGATCTTATAACCGAGCTCTTGTGTTGTAATTGTTGCTGCACTGTACATTAGTTGGTTTGTTTCTTGCAAATTCTTGGTTGTTGTTTCTGCAAGTGCAGCATTGACATCTTTTAATGCCTGAGCAAGTTGTCTTTTGGCAACTGTTTTTAGAGCTGGAAGTCGAAACCTGGTGGTTGTTTGGTTCATGAGCTCAGTTATTTTTTGCTTTAGTTCTTGTTGCTTTTCTGTTAAACGGCATTTGGGTTTTTGAGGTGAAGGCAAAGGGGAGGTTGCCTGGTCTTGATTTTGAAACAGTTCAGTAACAGTGGCATCCTCGATTTCCGACACCTCCTTCACCTGCGCCTTAGCAACTTCTTCAGTTGGTGGTAATTCTTCTTCCATATCTTGAGCCTGTGTTGCTCTTTGCAGTTTTTCCAGCTCAACTCCTGTGAATACTTTATTTCTTATTATGAATCTTCTCTGGTCTGCTAGCCTTTGTTCTGTGATTTCTGTATCTGGATGCTTCTCTTTCCAAATTTGGTACATTCTTTTTAAATAACCTCTTCTAGTTGGACTAGACTTGTAATAGCAGATCATTATTTCCTTGTTGGCATTTTTCGTATATATTTTTTCAGTTAAGCGACGTTTCTTCCAGTAACTTTGCTGTCTTCAGCCCTGGTTGCTCATCTGAAGATCCTGAGTCCTGTTGCTCACTTGCCACCAGATGTCCAGGGACTATAGCACCTGGCACGGTCCTTGTTGACCCGGGCGACGACCGATCCGGTATAGATTTATTAAAGTTACGTCTCACCATATTGTTGATGGGAGAGGCACTCTTTGTCTGGCTCCTCTGATGAGACACGTTCAATATGGTTGGACCTCTGGAATAGCTCTCACCTTCCTCAGAGCATGCAAGCCCCACAACCACGCCAAGTTAGTGCCTCACTGTGGGGTTGTTGTTGTTGTTGTTGTTGTTAACAATAATAATAATAATTCGATTTCTATAGTGCCCTTCCAAAAATGGTTCAGAGTGGTTTACACAGAGAAATAATAAATAAATGAGATGGCTCCCTGTCCCCAAAGGGCTCACAATCTAAAAAGAAACCTAAGATAGACGCCAACAACAGTCACTGGAGGGGTGCTGTGCTGGGGGTGGATAGGGCCTGTTACTCTCCCCCTGTTAAATAAAGAGAAACACCATTTTAAAAAGGTGACCCTTGCGAGCTTTAAGGAGTGCCTTTACCCTCACACCTTACAAAAACTTGCAAGAGGCATGAGGAGAGAAGAGGAGGTGGCTGGCAACCTTCCCTGTTCCCTCCCTACACTTCATAAGGGTCTGTTTTGAAAGGGGGTTTGGCCTCCACCAGGGTCATATGGCAAGGTAGCATTTGGCACCTTGCCTCAAGTGCTGCAACACCTTGGGCTGCCCCTGATAGTGTCCACATAGTAACTGACAGTGTCCCCCACAGTTTCTTTCATGTGCCTGTACACCTACCATTTCCACTGTCTACTTTGTGGGATGACTCTGGCTGGTAATGCAACAATTTTTTTTTTAGTCTTTGAACTGAAATTGGCCACTTTTGGACACAGCATGACAAGTAAAGTAAAGTTGTGCTGTCGAGTCAGTGTCGACTCCTGGCGCCCACAGAGCCCTGTAGTTGTCTTTGTTAGAATACAGGAGGGGTTTACCATTGCCATCTCCCCTGCAATATGAGATGAAGCCTTTCAGCATCTTCCTATAGCACTGCTGCCCAATATAGGTGTTTCCCATAGTATGAGAAACGTAACCAACGGGGATCCGAACCAGCAACCTCTTGCTCACTAGGCAAGTTACTTCCCCACTGCACCATTAGGTGGCTATAGGGGTTGACAAGCCCGAGGTTAATTCATTAACCTGCAAATCGTCCCACAGACAATTGCCCAACCGTGACCCAGCAACCTCCGGTCTCTGGGCAGAGGAGCCTCCCTCTTCCTGCTCCACCAAGGCTGAATCTCAACAAGCCACGGGCTGCTCGCATCGCCAGGCTGCAAGCAAGGCATCGGCACATGTGTAGGGCTGAAGGTGAGGGGAGCTGCTGTTTTCAGCTAAATGCTATGGGGTGACCAGACAGCCAGAGGAAGTGCTTTGTCTCCTGCTATGGCACAAGCCACTCTAACCGTGCATGGGGGACTGAGAGGCTTGACTGACAAGGCCAGGGCAGGACTTTTGGCCCCGTTTATGTTCTACATTAGAACAGCTTTTAGGTAACGTTCAAAGAGGGCTATTGCTTTAGCTTAAAAAGTAATTTTTCATTTAAATTTGTAGTGATGCTGAAGTTTGTGATTACTTGTAGTGGAATGCTCAAAACCAGTTTCCCCAGTTAGGTCTGAGTCCAAACCAGACTTGAACAGAACCAGGCATGTTTGGTTTTGCACACACCCCAGACACCCTCTAGCTCAGCTCAAATTAGAGCCAGTTTGGGGGGTTGAACTTTAAAAAACAAATTCAAATTTAAGACTCTCCACCGGTGGTGGGGGCACTGCTGGCCTCTCCCCCCCCATCTCAAAATGGCCCAGTTCAGGTGACTTTTGGCCCATTCTGGGCCTCTGAGTAGTAGCGGCAGCCATTTTGGCAGCCACTGTTTTGTACAGGTGGACCTTGTTATCCATGGGGGTTCCATTCTTGGCTACAACTGTGTAGAAAAGAATCGGGTCTCCAGCTGTCCAGCAATGCTCCCACCCCCCAAATCCCCAATTCCAGTGATTTACCACAGAACATTATGGGAATTTTATTTTTATTTTTTACAAATGTGCCACAAATAGCTCCTTTCCACAAAATGAAACCTAGGAACCACAGATACATGGATTTTAACTATTTATGTACCCATGTATACCAAGGTTGGGTCTCCATTGCCTGACTACAGATATGCGAAACCGTGTGTGTCAGGACCACATGTGACAAGGTCCACCTGTATCCCAATACACTGTGAATTCACTGTCTCCTATTTTGTTTTCTCTTGTAATTTTGATTCATATGGTCTCATCTTTTACTGTAATTCTGGTGTAGAACACCTAGTGCAAAAACAAAAAACAGCTAACCTGACACACAAGAGTAAAGCGATGGGGAGATATCAAGGCAGCACTGCTGTGGTTACAGAAACAGCAGCGTCACTGGGGAGCATGATGTCTGCACTACAGATATTATCATAGTTTCTCTCACTGTGGCAAATGGGAGAAACCATAGTGACGCAGGTAGCACAACAGGCATCTTCGCCACCAGTACCACCACTTCTGTGACCACAGCAGTGCCACCACGATACCCTCCGATTGCTGTCACCCTTGCACATCATGCCAGCCAGCCTCTTTAATTTGTTTCAGTAAAACCCATGTCTCTGGGTGTTTGGCTGTACATTCTCTTATCCGTTTAGCCCATCAAGACAAATAAAAGGACACGATTTCCACATATTTGGCGGCCATTCCTAATGCTGAGCAAAATAATAATAATAACACTTGTCCTCTTGCCAGACAGCAGCTAGCAACGAATCATGCGAGGATAACATCTGCATCCAGCACCACTCCATCCATGAACCGTGGGAAGCCATAGTTCCCAGGGGGTAATGCAGTAATGCGTATGCATATGCCACATCAGTGTATAGTATGAGCTAAGAGAGAATTTGCAGAAAACAAATGAACCTTTTCTTCATACTTACTGACAAAGTTCTCATGTCCAGGCAGAAAAAATTAAGATTCTTTTTATCCCAGAGCTAACATTAATGTTTCCTAAGCAACAAATTCCACCCCCAAAGTCCACTACTACACTGAGACAAGACATTCACCTGCTGCCTCTCTTCCACTTTGTGTTCATCCTTGGAAGCCTGGGACAGTGAGATACTGGGAGACTCGGGGACAACTGCAGAACACTAAAAAGGAAGCAAAGGAAAAGATGGTAGGCGTTAGAAGTAAAGTGCCTGTATAGTGGTTCCCGTCTCAAACTGTGTGACATGTGAGGGGCTGAAGAGTACATTGAAAAATTAACAAGAAAAAGCATGGAACAACTGCAAGTGCTTCACATATGATACCATGGGAGGGTGGGGCAGAAGTTGTAGAAGCACCATACCAATGAATGTAGGATGAAGTATAAAAGACTGGAATTCCCTGGCTGAAATCTCACCTCTGCTATGCACTTACTAAGAGTCCCTTGTAGGATTGTTGTTCTTGTCATGATTACAAGAAAATCATGTATATGAAACACTTTGAACACTCTAAAAGCACCATCCATCTGTGCTATTAGGATGATTCAGGTACTATCAGTTTTGGGGAGAAACCAACTGTACTGAGATCAGGGGCAGAATCTATAAGTATGCATTGTCAATAAAACTAACATAAACAGACCTTTTTAATTGTTAGGCTAAGTTTCTTTTCAATTGTTTTTGGAATTAAGAATGCAGCATAAATGCTTTGTTTAGAATTGACTGTTTTATGGATATGGTATATTCTGCAGCCTGGTTCAATCAATAATCTAAGCCACGGTTTAGATGATTGTGAATGAGCCGTGGCAAGTTTCAGGCTTATGTGCAAGTTTTGGGCAGTATAGAAATATGTTGAATATATAAATAAATGTGTTCCCCACTTTCCTTCCCCCTTCCTTCATGCACAAGGGAAGAAGATTGAAAGCTTCCACTCTTCATTTTGAATAAATTGCAGTTTCCCATTGTGTTGAAACTTGGGAAGCTGTGGTGTGTGTGTTCTAATTGTAGTTTGTAAACAAATCATTTGAAGTTCATCTGTTTTAAAATAATTTACACTTACATGTAAGTTGTGCTTACATTCTTCTGCTATTGCATTTCTTAAGTTTGTTAAAGATAGTTGGAATTCTTGAAAGTCCGTTTTTTAAAGTTTTGTTTCTGCAAGATGTGATCTGCATCATGAAGTCTTTTTTAATACCAATTTTGATGTGTTTGTTGAAGTGTATGGGCTTTTATATATTCATTATACAGGGAGTCTCCAACTTACAAATGGGTTGTATTCCAAAAGTTTGTTTGTAAATTGGATGTTCATAACTTGGAACAACCAAGTTCACCTCAAGTGGGGGGGGGAGGTGTTCCAAAGCCCTTCAGGTCCAGGCTCCAAAATTACCTAGGTGTGCCCCTGACTATATTCATTATAGATTCATAACCTTCAATGGGCAACATTGAGAATAAGCACACTTAGGTAATTTTAACCTGTTATTATGGGGACTTGATTACTTGGAAAATATGAGATGGGTGTGTTTCAAGCAAGCAAAAAACACTAGCCAAGCATGGAACTGAATTTTGGGGGATTTTTAAATTTTACAAGCCGACTTGATGGCTTGTAAAGGGGAATTCTTTAAATAGGGCTTGCTGGTGAGGGAGGTGCCAGGTGGCGGGTGGTGGTATGAGGCAACTGTAAAAATTAATGCTAAGGTGCTCTGCATGCAACTGACTTTTGTGTATGTGTGACCATGCAAATGGCCTCTGCGCATGCGCAGTGGCCAAGTGAGTCCAGAGCCACCACACCACACGGACTGCTGGCTGGGGAAAGTGTCAGTGCTTGGTACCTCTACCAGTAAGCACATTAGCATTTACTTTTACAGGTGCTTGTTGCCGTCCCCCCCCACCCACCCCAGTGCCACCCTTATTGGCAAGCCCTTTTAAAAGAATTCCCTTTTCCAAGCAAAGGGGGATCCTCAGCAGATTCTCCTGTACATAGTGGCATGAACCACCAAACCAGTTCAGATGAATGGACCAGGCCAGCTGGTCAGTTTGACCAAACTAGTTCGTGGACCCACAGTTCAGTACAAATTCAGATCTAAGGGCACAAAATGTTCCATGCACATCTTAAGTGTGAAGGATTATATTTCCTGGCTTTATGAAGCTTCAGCCAAAATGTCTCTTGTCTTAAACCGGCAGGTTTTTTAATCATACATACATACATATTTTTATTTACGGTCCATGTCCAAAACACAGCACACAACAGTTAAATAAAAATAAAATTGTTAAACAATACAGTGTCATATTAAACAGGAAAATTAAAACGAATTTGTTCACATCTTATTTTTCAAGCTGCTGCACAAAATCTTGCCCTTCTCCCGGTAATCTCCACATGACGATCCATTAAGAAATAAGCCACATAAAAATCATCTGAATGGCCTGGACTTTTTTTTAAAATAAGGCTCAATCCAGATGGAGCGAATAGCTTTATAAAAAGGACAGTAAAGCAAAACATGAGAAATTGTCTCAACCTCACCTGTGCCACATCGGCATAAACAATTCCTCAGAGGGACTCTCTTGTATCTTCCCTCTAAAACCGCAGAGGGCAAAAAGCTCTCCTCTGGCCTAGGGCTGGCAAGTGCGTAAGATATGCTGCAGGGCAAAGGTAATTTAAGAAACTACTACAGCTATTTCTGGGGTAGGGTGGAGGAGCAAACTTAGGTCTCTTTGCTTCTCTATATCCAAGATTTTCTGCTTGACAATCTTTTTGGCTACATCGGGACCCAAAGATTGTAAAAATTGGTCTGAAAAGCCACAATTACCCCAAATAGCCTGGACTTTCTTTTTCCAAGATGACTGGAATTCATCCTCTAAAACGAATGGAGCAAGGCCTAGACCAGAAGTATGGAGTTTATGCCAATAATTAACTGTACGCATCCATGTCTGAGCCACAATCGTAATTATTCTCGCTTCCAAGCGTAAGGCCACGTTTGGAACACATCGTGGAAGCTGGAAAATCTCATCTGGACGGCTTCAAGTGGTTGTAAATTACCTCTTACAAATATTTGAATTCTGTATAAGATCTGAGCCAAAATCTTCGCCTGAAAAACCCTAAGCACCACAAGTATATAATAAGCTCCTTTGGAATAGAAAAAATTTAATATCGCTGATACTGTACTTTGGGCACTTGCTGATCCGCATACTCACAGTGAGATCTCCATGAGCCCCATTCATGAAATACAAGGCCAAGATATTTTTAAGTTTTAACCTGTTGGACACTTCTGCCATTAATTGCCCATCTATGAATTTCCGTTCTCTTGCTAAAGACCATCACCTTAGATTTCTGAGTATTGATAACCAGGGACTCCTCTACACAGAATTGCGTGAGAGTTCTTAAAGCTCTCTGCATGCCGACGAGCGTGGTGGATATTATAGCTGCATCATCGGCATGCAATAAGATGGAGATAGGTCTACCTGCCAACTTAGGCTGGTGGAAAGCAGGGTCGTCAAGATAAGGGATTAGAAAGTTAATAGAAAAGTTAAATAAAAAGGGAGCCAAAATGCAACCCTGTTTAACCCCTTCCTGTGAAGAGACAGGCTCCGATAAGTGCCCATTGTTATCATACTTGACCCTTAGAGTATTTTCATACAATGTATGAATAAGTAGTAGTAGTTGTGGGTCTATGGAGGTCTTTGCGAGTTTGCTCCATAAGCGGGCCCTAGAAATTGAATCAAAAGTTGCCTTAAGGTCGATAAAAGCCACATATCGAGTGGATTTTTTTGTTACTTTTCTACAAGATGGGAAAGAACCAAGGCCTGGTTCAATGTAGAGCGGCTGGCTCAAAAACCAGCTTGTTCTTCTCCAAGAATGAAGTTCTGTTCAGCCCAGTCAATAAGCTTGAGGCACAAGTGCCTTGCGTATAGTTTACTAATTATACACAACAAACTTATTGGGCAGTAGTTAGAGGGGTTAGAATGCTGTCTGCTCTTAAAAATCGGCACTATAATAGCCGTATTCCAGTCCTCAGGGATACAACCCACCCGATCGATATAGGTAAAAAGCTTGGCTAAAACACGGGCCCACCAGTCGATTTCCGCCTTCAAAAGCTCCCCTGGGATCGAATCCTTAGCAGGGGCCTAGCTGGATTGTAACTGAGAGATCAGACTGGTAATCTCCTGCGTCGAGACCGGAGGCCAGGGAGGGAGACTATCTAAATTATATGGACAGGGAGAGGGCCGAAACAGCGTGTCTTCGTATAAAGTCCTAAAATGTGAGGTCCAGATATCTGCGGTAATATGACCACCCACACTAGAAAAAGCACCCTTGAAACTAGCCAACACAATTCTCCAGAACCATCTGGAGTCTTTCAGCTTAGCTGAAGCAGTAAGCCTTTCCCAAGCTGCCTTCATCTCCACGTTCTCTTTTTGCCTGATTAACAATGTATATATATTTTCTTAATCTCCAAGATTTCTCGGGCTAAATCATCATTTGGATTGAGCCTAAAATAATTAATTTTAGTGACTTTTTTGTTTGTCTGTTTGTTTTGCTGTAGTACAGTCTTGATCAAACCAGTTACGAGAGCTATTTCTTTTATGGATATCCCTTTTAATCGACTGACTCAGGCAAAGTTGTGTTTTCTGGATAAGATTACAATAGACGGCCAGTATATCCACATTAGGGGAGTCACTTAAAATAGAGGAACGAAGAAAGAGAATTTCCTCTGAGGCTAAAAGAACACTAATGTTTTTCCCCTAAGCAAGGGGACCACTTGACCCTTCTATAACATGGACCAGCATATGGAGTAAACTGAGAAGACCTCACAGAGGGCCTCTCTCCAACAATTGGTCCCAAAGTAAGGGATAATGGAAGATGGTCGCTTTCAATACGCCCATCTATTCTAAATTGTATCAACAGTTTAAAGGCTGCCCTCGAGACATATATATATATATATATATATATATATATATATATATATATATATATAGTCCAATACACTCACTCTCAACCTTGACCATCGTGTGAATTCGCCCTCCGGGTCATCAACCATTGTCCCATTTAGTCCAAACAAATCTAAGGCATGCATCGTTTGTGCCAATCGTAGCCCTGCAAAATTACAGCCAAGGTCTTTAGAATGCCATGGGAGCAATGGGTTCAGAAAACCGCTTTCTGGGGGAAAGCTGTGATAATATGTATAAAGGTAAATATCATTGGGTCCCATCCTGGCATTAAAATCGCCCCCTATTATGCACAGGGTGTTTGGAAATTGGACCTGTAGCGAGACAAAATAATCTCTTAGGCCCTCCCAGATCTCTTTTAAGATTAGTGGACAAATTCTGCGGTGGGATATACACGTTTGAGACCAGAAAGACATATTCTTTCAATTTGAATAGGATTGATTAAGCATAATGCAAGTAAGAGGCCAATTCCTCCACAGCCACTTGTAGCTTAGTAGAGAGTAAGAAACCTAAGCCCCGCCTTGGTCTACCTTGATGAGCCCCTGGAGAAGCCTCCAGCCCAACAAACAAATAGCCCTCCATAGTTATTTGGCCCAACATCCAAGTTTCCTGTAGTAAGATAATATCAAATCTATCTAAGTACTCTAGAAAGGAGATATCATTCTTCTTTGTCACCCAGCCAGCAATGTTCCAAGAAAGAATTTTCATTGCACTTAATTTTGGCAGTCATTGGGTGTTCTCTTCAGTCGGACGACTCAATATAATTAGATCAGAAGTAAATCCAATCTGAGAGTGCAATATAACAGGGCATACAATCAAATTCTGATCTTGCAAGAGGTATAAGGAGCTTTGTGGCAGAGGGGGTGCTGCAGGGGTAGGAAAAGGGCAGGCCTCCAATTCCTCCACTTCATGAGGCTCAAGCCCCGCAACTTATCTGCCTTCTGAGGGAGCAAAGCTATCGGGAGTGGGGCATTAGAAACGGAAGTGGGGCCAGTTTCGCCAGCTTACTCAGTCATCAACAGAGTACTGGATCCCTTGATCTCACCATGTGGTGTTGTCTCTGATAAGTCCATACTCTCATCTCCAATAGGTTTTGCATATGTCCCCTGTGACTGCTCGGTCTTGAACAAGTGGCCTTGCAGTATAAGATAGAACATCCCAGGGGGGCTTGTTTGCAGCAGAGCTTGATGCTGTAGAACTAATCAGTGGAGCCATTTTGGGATTCAGCCACGTATCCCAATCCTCGGCAGGGACAGGGTTTTCTTTGGACATGGACATCTCTGCCACATGATCGTCAGTCAAGGTTGTCTCTCTCCTATCAAATGCACAATTTTTTGTGGATCCCAAATCTATCAGATTATTAGTTGGCTTATATTTAAATGTCCCAGAACTATTCCACCTGCACCTTGGATCTTTGACCAAGAGGCCTGAGAATCCTTGAGAGAGTTGATAGCTTCCTTAACGCCCTCAGTTTCCTTAGATAAACTCTTTGTTAAATCAGCCCCTCTAGAAGATAGACTCTTCGTGAAATCTATCACTCTGGAAGTAAAATTGGCTGAACAAATATCTTCCAGTGTGGAACAACTTGATTTGATTAACAGAGGTGGCTTGGCAGCTTGACTTAACCTCTGATGATGTATATTTCTTGTCACTAGAGCCGCATCTTTCTCCCTCAAAGTCCCTGTTTTAGCCCCAGATTATTTATTCCTGTAGCCTTTGTAAAGTGGGAAAATAGTTTCATCTTGAAAAACTCTGGTTACAAAGATGCAATAACCCTCCAAGCAACTCTTGATACAAAACAGCCTAGTGGGAATTACCTCCTTATAAAATTCTACCACCAGTCTTCTATGAAACCCTGCGCTAGGGAGACAAACCACTGGTTTTATATCAAGGGCAGAGGGCTTGCACTTGAGGAACTGCCCTAGAGATCTCCTTATCTTTGTCTCATTAGACAAGCAACCATAACTCTGAGGGCGGTTCCCTACCGCTATTGAGATTTGATTTTTTAACAGTCTGTAAGCAAAATACCGGGAGTCATATGGCGGTTTAGGGATAAACTGACTTGCTAATCTTTTACTCCCACTTGGAGAACAATGATTATACACAGATGTCTCTTGTGCAACACACATCTTCTCAAGTGAGGTCATTGCTGAAGTGTATGGGCTTTTATATATTCATTTTACAGCGAGTCTCCAGCTTATAAATGGGATGTGTTCCAAATGTTTGTTTGTAAGTTGGATGTTCATAACTTGGAACACATATAAGCAGGGCTGAATAACATAGTGTGTTGGCTTTGCTATTAGGGACCCTTATCATTCAGCCAACCATATCATTACAGATTGTTGGCATATCTGTAATGCTCTAATCAGGACAATAATGCCATGGAGAAGCAGATTCAGTCTTGTGTAATGTGTTTTTTTGAAGGCAAGGAATTCTAGGACCAACAAAATCCCCCTCCCCTCTGCCTCGTGCTGGGGGAGGGAGTTTGTTCCAGCCCTGCACGGGCCCAAGAAGCAGCCTGATTGGCTGCTTAGCACGAGGGGGGCGTGGTTTCGGCCGAAAATCGGCCGATCCACGCTCCAAGCCAGCAGTCTGTTTGCAGATCTTCTTGGGCGTGTGGTGCAAGGGAGTTCAGGAGCGGTTGGCCTCGCCGCGGCAGCAGCGTCCTTTGCCCGGCTGGGCGCACCGCGCTTCCTGCTTCTTTGGGCCTTGGGCCCGCACGGTTTGACTCTCTCCCCTCTGGCCCCTGGCGGAGGCCTTGCCTTTTAAGGCAATTGGGGCTTGGGTGTGGGGGGGGGATTCCCCTTTCACTCTCCTGGGCGTTTTCAAAACTACTGTTGTTGGTTGTGTTTTCAATACTTGGGCTTGGGTGTGGGGGAGCGGATTCCCCTTTCACTCTCCTGGGCGTTTTCAATACTGTTGCTGTTGGTTGTGTTTTCAATACTTGGGCTTGGGTGTGGGGGGGCGGATTCCCCTTTCACTCTCCTGGGCGGTTTTCAATACTGTTGTGGTTGTTTTTGTTTTCAATACTGTTGTTGTTGGTTTTGTCTGTTTTTCTTCCTGCTTTATCGGTTGGGCTTCTTCCCTGTCCCCTGGCAATAGAGAAGGGTTTGGAGTGGTCTGCCGAGCTGGGTGAGGATCGGGATTTGGCCTTGGTGGGGGTGGTTCCCTCAGGCTGAGGTGGGGAATTACTTTGTGGTGCACATTGGCCTTATTGGGTTGGTGTGGCTTTGGGGTTTTTTTCCTGCCTTCCTGCAAGGTGTGTGTGTGCTGGCTGTTAGTTCTTTGGTTGACTGGCTGTTTGCTTGTGGTGAGTCATGCCTAGGAAGGCCAAGTGGAAGAAGGGGGGGAGACCCATCAGACAGCCTAAGAGACCAGCTGCTCCTCCTCCGTCTTCCTCTGAGGATGAAGACGAAGAAATGGGTGTTATTAGGGCCCTGATAGGGCGGATGGAGGCGTTAGAATGGGCCAGGGCTGTGCCATCGGATCCCGGGGCCGGCCTGTCTGGTGGCGGGGGCGTTCCACCCCCCAAGGTCCCTCGCAGGACTCGGGGGGCTACTAGAACCCAGTTATTGAACTCTATTTCCAGTAGGTTGGAGGCCCTGGAGAAGGCAGGGGCTCCTGCTGGACCTGATGCTCCATCTGAACCTGCTGCTTCATCGCTGCCATCGCCAGATCCGCCTGGGCAGCCAGCTCCTGCTCGACCCCCGGACCCGGTTCCTGCACTGCCTGGACCTGTTTTACCTCAGCCTGTGGCACCAGTGGAGCAACCCCCGCTGGATCAGTCTCTCCCTGTGGCCCCGGGTGAGCCAGCAGCACCCACACACCCCGGCGGCTCCGGCCAGTGGCCTTCCATACCCTGGCCTGCGCATGCCATGGGGGGATGGGGACCAGCCCCATACTGGTCCCCCTATGCACACGCTTGGGGTTCAGGGTTTACTCCTCCCATTATGGGTAACGCGTTGGGCCTCCAGGGCTCGGCTGAACAGGTTTGGGGTGTACATAGACCCGTGAGTGCGCCCGCCATCGCGGCGGCAAACAACACGACTGTCCCGGTCCCCACGCCTAGCGGCACGGGGTTCTATCCTATGGGCATTACCCCCACGCCCCAACATGCCCCGTATGGGGGGATGGGGCTTCCTTTGGGGGACCATTTGCTTCCTACCACAAGGGAAAAGATCTTGAAGGGAGAATACATTGACATCTTTAGCCTTTTGTTCCGGGAGGCCGAAGTTAAGCATAAAGAAGGGGAGTCCTGTAAGGAACATGAGGCTACGAAGCGTAAGCCTGTGGAAAAGACATAGAGCAACTGGCTCTCCGGGTTTACCATATATATGGGGGTTATTGTGCAGGCTCAGCCGGCAAGGGGCCCCTCCTTGCTGAAATACATGGACATAATCCACAGGGCCGTCTCTGATTTTGCAGGATCTGCTTGGATCCGTTATGACGAGAGTTTTAGGATGCGAGCCGCCCTTGATCCATCTTTGCCCTGGGATGCCCCGCTGCAGGAATTGTGGCTTGTGGTAATGTCCCCAGCCCGCCCGGTTGATGGGGACCGATCTGACAGCGGGCACTTGTTGTCTAAGCCGCTTGGCTCCGTTTCTGCTCTGGGGTCAGGCCATCAGTGGGTTCAACCCCACTTGGTCTGCTGGGAGTACAATGCCAATGGTAGGTGCTCCCGGTCACCCTGCCGTTACAGGCATGCGTGTGGCCTCTGTGGGGCCAAACACCCCAGTTCAAGCTGCCCTCGGGCCCGTTCCTCGGGTTCTGGAGGCAAGTTTAGGTCAGGGGGCAGTAGGAAAGGTGCCCCCCCTCCACCCGCTGCGGGTAAAGGGACCTAGCCCCATCAAGCTGGATGTGTTGGGCTGCCTGTTACTAGACTATCCCGATAGAGCGGCGGCTGCCTACTTGTTTTGTGGTTTCCAAGATGGTTTTCGTATCCCTTCATCTTCTCGACTGGGGTCCATCACAACGCGTAACCTCAAGTCCGTTATAGGTCAGGAGCAGATTGTTTTAAGAAAAATAGCTAAGGAGGTTGCGGCTGGTAGGGTTGCAGGGCCTTTTCAGACCCCCCCCTTCCCAGGGCTGCGTGTTTCACCTTTAGGGGTGGTACCTAAGAAGGTGCCAGGGGAATTCTGGTTAATCCACCACCTATCTTACCCCAAAGGGTCGTCCGTTAACGATGGCATCCCCGACACTTTGTGTTCTGTCCGCTACACTTCCTTTGATGAAGCGGGTCAGGTTGTTCGCAGTAAAGGGGTGGGGGCTCTCATGGCCAAGTGTGACATCGAGTCTGCCTTCCGCCTGCTGCCTGTCCATCCAGCCGATTTCGAGCTCCTAGGTTTTGCCTTCGCAGGGCAGTATTATTTTGACCGTGCGTTGCCCATGGGCTGCTCGATTTCTTGTGCGGCCTTTGAGGCTTTTAGCACTTTTTTGGAATGGGCAGTGCGGCAGAGGGCGGGGCTGGCGTCAACGGCTCATTTTCTTGATGATTTCCTCTTTGTGGGGAGGGGCAATTCTGGGGAGTGTGGTCACCTGCTGCATTCCTTCATGGAGTTGGCGGCGGATCTGGGTGTCCCACTAGCACATGATAAGACGGAAGGCCCGGCCACCCGGTTGTCTTTCCTTGGCATTGAGCTTGACTCAGTAGCGGGGTGCTCCAGGTTGCCCCCGGATAAGTTGCAAGCTTTGCTTGCTTTGGTTAGGACCCTGGGGCGGGTCCGCAAGGCTTCCCTTAGGGAATTGCAGGTGGTGGCCGGCCACTTGAATTTTGCCTGCAGGGTAGTTGCCCCTGGAAGGGCTTTCCTGAGAAGGCTTTGTGATCTCACGGTGGGCCTTCGGGCACCGCACCACAGGGTGTGGATCTCGGAAGGAGTCAGGGCCGATCTGGCCCTGTGGGAAACTTTTCTTCTTACTTTTAATGGAACCTCGCTCTGGCGGTCTGAACAACTTGTGGAAGCCGACTTGCAGGTCCATTCGGATGC
Organism: Hemicordylus capensis; assembly: GCF_027244095.1. Classification (NCBI taxonomy): domain Eukaryota; kingdom Metazoa; phylum Chordata; class Lepidosauria; order Squamata; family Cordylidae; genus Hemicordylus; species Hemicordylus capensis. The sequence continues at coordinate 177,739,213 of NC_069658.1, forward strand.
GGCTGGAGGGGCCGGGTTAGGGATCTATTTTAGGGGCCGATGGTGTGCTGCCCATTGGCCAGCATTTTGGGCCGAAAGCGGGTTGGTTCGGGATATGACCTTTCTGGAATTGTTCCCCATTGTGGTGGCTGTCCACATCTGGGAGGAGGAGTTTTCCAACTCTTCTGTGCGGTTCTGGTGTGATAACCAGGCCGTGGTACACATTGTCAATACCCAAACCTCGCACTCGCGGAGGGTCATGGGCTTGGTCAGAGCACTTGTGCTCCAATGCCTGCGAGCGAATATAGTCTTTCAGGCCTGCCACGTTCCGGGGATAAAAAATGAGATCGCTGATGCCTTGTCTCGTTTTCAGGTAGACAGATTCAGGGCGTTAGCTCCCGAGGCTGCGACGCTCCCGGACCCCATGCCGGAAGTCCTGTGGCAGCTTGGCAGTTGGAAGCCCAGCAGGCCATAGCAGCGTCGTTAGCGCCTAGTACCAGGGTGAGTTACACGGCCAAGATAGCGGCTTTTGCCCAATTCCGGATGGCTGAAGGTTTGGCAGAGTTTTGGCCTGCCCCGGTTGGTCACCTGCAGCAGTTTTTAGTTTTGCTACACAGGGCGGGGCGATCTGGGTCCACCTTGGGTGGTTACTTGGCGGCCTTGTCTTTCGAGGCTCAGGTGAGGGGGGTCGGTGATACCTCATCCGATCCGCGTATCAGGCGCATGTTGGAGGGATGGGCCAGGATGTCTCCGGCTCCGAGTGACAGCAGGCGCCCGATTACGCTGGACATGTTGGTTTCTATGGTGGGTTGCCTGGACGGCTGTTGTTCCACCCCCTGGGAGGTTTCCCTCTTTAGGGCAGCGCTTTTGGTTGCCTTTTTTGGCGCATTTCGCCCCTCTGAGTTGCTGCCGCGCAGCAGTCGTTCCCCGCGGGATTGCTGTCTCCAGCTTTCCGATTTAACATTTGCGGCGGGTACAGCTGTTCTGTGCCTCCGCCGCTCTAAGACGGATCAGAGGGGCAAGGGTCAATTGGTCACTTTGGCTGGTGCCACGGGTTCTGCGCTCTGCCCGGTGGCAGCCCTTAAGCATTACATTGGTCTCTGTCCTCGGCCCGGGGGATGTTTGTTCCTTCATGAGAGTGGCTGCCCATTAACGCAATATCAGTTTTTGACGGTGATCAGGAAGGTCCTTGGGGGAGCCGGGATCCCCACAGCCGGGCTCACCCTTCATTCCTTCTGTATAGGAGCTGCCTCTACTGCCTCAGGGATGGGCATGACCGAGGACGCCGTGCGGCGGATTGGGCGTTGGAGGTCCGTGGCGGTCAGGCGGTATGTGCGCTGACAGTGGCCAACGTCTCATGGTATCTTCTGTGTTCTCCCCACAGGTGCTGGTGGAGCGGCTGCTCCGGTCCGGATCCTGGTGTGTGGCCATTCGCTGGTCTTTTGGGCCTTTCGGCGGGCCAGCACCTCGCAGTGGGGCACACAGCTAGGTTTCGGCTGGAGGGCCTCTATATATTGGTTGGGCATATGTGGCATGCAGTGGGGCCAGTTGCTCCCCGCGGTTAGGAGCCATTTAGACAGTTTTCCTGCCCCGCAAGTGGTAATTTTACATTTAGGAGAGAACGACTTGGGCCGGCGAACTGGCCTCTCAATTATTCGGCAAGCCGCATCCGATTTTGAGGTTCTTAGGAAATGGATTCCGGGGGTATGCATCCTTTGGGTTAACTGGCTCCAGCGTAGAGTATGGAGGGGGGTGTCTTCGGGTCTTGGGGTTGAGAAAGCTCGCCGTAAGGCTTCAGTGGCCATAGGCCATATGGTTAGAGCGGCTGGAGGTGAGGTCATACTCCAGCCGGGGATAGCGGCCCGCCTTCCTCAGCTGTATCGTCCAGATGGGGTTCATTTGTCCGAAGTCGGGTGCGATTTGTACCTGGGCAACATTCGGAGGGAGCTTGCCGAGTTTTTGGAGGTTTATGGGGCAGGGAGGTCAAGCGTGGGCTAACCTCCCTGTGTGGCAGTAGCAGTGCGGGCTAAGGGGAAATTGAGGTTAGATCTCGGTGAGCACCCTTGGGTATTCTAAGGTTGATTGGTTAATCGCTCCTTTGTTGCCTGTGTGGCACGGGGAGAATGATTGCCAAGAAAACCAGCTTCAGGACTTCACCAACCTTTGGGCTCTGCGGTCCGGGGTGGTTGAAGTCCCTGAGGTATCCAGATCACTTCCTGAAAAGGGGGTGGTTGGCTGTGAAGGAATGGGGCAGGTCATTCCTGCCCTATTTCCTGAGCCAGGGTGTGTCGCCCATGCAGGCTATGTGCAGGGCTGTGTGTCCTTGCTCATGCCTAGGAGCCCGCACTATTGTTTAGAGGTGATTAATCACCTAAAGTTCCAGTTCACCATGTTGTAATTTTAATAAAGTTGTGGCCCTTTGCACCATATATATGTCTCCGTGTCTTCTTGGGCTAGGGTCTGGTAACAAGGAAGTACTTTTTCACAAGCACATAATCAGAATGTCTAGAAAATTTGTCTTCTTTGCCATTACATGACTGTGAATTTACCGAGTCTATGTGTGGGTAGTTGAAGACACCCATTATTACAGCTCTGATGCCTCCTTGATTTCCTTATGCAACTCCCAATCACTGTCAGCATTTTGATCCATAAGGCAACAGCAGGTTCCTAGTAGCACATTTCCTTTTAGGCCTTGTATTGTCATATTGTTTCTATAGAGGTCTCTGGTCTTCTTAGCTTTTCTCGCTTGTGAGATTCTATCCCTTCTTTAATCAACAGTGCTCCTCCACACCCAATTTGTCCCTCCCTGCCCTTTCTATAGCGTTTGTATCCAGGAATAACCATGTCCCACTGGTTCTCACTGTTCCATCATGTTTCCGTTATGCCAACTAAATCTGTTTTCATTAGCAACCAAACACTCCAGCTCACCCATCTTGGCTCGGAGGCTTCTGGCATTGGCATATAAGCACCTATATGCTGAATCTCCTACCTGCTGTGTGCTATCTTTATTCTGGCCATTTGATCTCTTTGACTGGCTAGCATATCCTTCTGTCTGCTTTTTATCTGGTTCTACTCTGTCCCTTTCTGGTTTATTTGAAGCATTTACACCCTCACACTTTAAGGGGTGGCATTTGCCGAACCAGATACTGCCCAGCTCCTGTCGACTATCCCGCAGGCATCATTTAAAAAGCTGCTTTGTTACCTTTTTTATTCTAAGCACCAGCAGTCTGGTTCCATCTTGGTTCAAGTAGAGCCTGTCCCTTTTGTACAGGCTCATCTTGTCCCAAAATGTACCCCAGTGCCTAACAAATCTAAACCCCGCTTCCCGGCATCACCGCCTCATCCACACAATGAGACCCCTCAGCTCTGCCTGTCTCGCTGGTCCTGCCCATGGAACAGGTAGAATTTCTGAGAATGCTACCTTGGGGGTCTTAGACTTCAATATGCTACCTAGCAGCCTAAATTTGTCTTCCAGGTCCTCCCGACTACATTTCCCAACATTTTTAGTGCCGACATACACCACAGCAGCTGACTCCTCCTCAGCACTGCCTAACAGCCTGTCTAGACACCACATTATATCCACAATCTTTGGACCAGGCAGGTAAACCACTGTGCAGTCTACAGGCAGATCGCGGACCCATGGGGCTTGCTTTTGCCAGGACTTATTTTGGGAGCTGTGTAGCTTTCAGTTCATCCCAGGCAAGAGAGAAGCCAAAACTGAAAGCTACACAGCTCCCAAAATAGGTCCTGGCAAAAGCAAGCCCCAGCAAAAAACAAACACAGACACACTGGGACTTCTCCCCTAAACAGAAGCTTCATATTTGCTTCATATCCATATTGCACACACCAAGGAAACCCATATGTGACTATTCAGGAGCCATGGAGGCTTCCCCCTCCACACATGCATGCGCGCGCACGTACACACGCACACACACACTTACTTCACAACTTCATGCACATTGCTGCCAATCAGGGGTTTTTCCAAATGTCGGTTTACTCCCACTTCGCTACCCTGGGGGGGGGGGGAGTTCATAGAAGAGAGGGATTTACAGAGACTTCAATACAATGTTGTTCATACAGCCAGCGGAATTATGCAGCTTTTTTCTTGAAAATTTACACTTTATGGGCAGTATACGTGTCCTTAAAATGTTGCACTTTGGGAGAATGTTGGAAACAATGGTGTGCATTTTGGAGAGATCCACCTCTCTGTGCTGCTCCCTGCCTTGCCACCTCCTCACAGCCTCTGCATTCCCATTTATTAAATAGCATACCCTCTAGTCTGCCAGGGATGACGACGACTACTACTACAAATAATAGGGGGGAGGCATAAAGTTGTTAGAGCCTGAAATTACCTGCACCCCTGTACAGAAACCTACCAAGCTCATACCTGATAGAGCTTTAAGAAGCTGGTCAAAGGCAGGCATTTGCTGCTCCGTTGTTTTGCTGAGGATATAAGTATAATGGATTGATAGGTTTTAGGTCATGGTTGTTAGTTTTATTGTGGTTCTGTTCTGCCATTTTACCTTTCTGTATGCTGTTTAGAGAACATTGGCAATAAACTGGGGTCTAAGTGTGAAAGTATGCAAAAATTTAAAAACAAAATAAAATTGTGCTTTCTGGTAAGCAGATAAATATTTTTTTGAAGCTAACTCTTTACAATGAGCCATGATGCCTGACACTCATGGAAGTGGCTTGCTCATTTTTCTATTACAGTGGTCTGCATTCCTTCCTTCATTAACCTGAAATGAATTCTACTTGGTTTTTTCTGTCAAACTTTAAGAGGAATCCTATATACAAGCACCAGAATGCAAACTCACCTCAGCTGAGCTCTGACTTGCTTCTGCAGCACTTGTCATTTCTCTGTGAAGAGAAAATGGAGAACAGGGAATGGAGAACTCCATAGTACAAAATGACTTCTTCCTGACCTTGCCATTTCCCACCTCTAAATAACTTGTTCGCATCACCTTTTTAAGCCTTCCTTTTGCAAATGTGCATTTTCTTTTATTACTAGTTCCAAGTGATTTCCATTTTATTCCATCTGACTGACTTCCACACAAGTGCAGAAGCCTGAAACAGCCCTGAACTGGCCCTGCCTGCTCCGGCACAGGTGGGGAGAGTCCACATGGCCACCCACCCCCATGGCTGCTGCCACCATTGCCAGCGGCAACTTTAAGGTACAATTTAACTCCCACCCAAATTCTCTTTAGCTAAGCCCCTTGGTCCCTGCCTTTACTGGTAAAGGGGAATCCTTACTGAATTGTATGTTACCAGTATGTTCCGAGCTGGTTCAAGTTGAACTGGGCTCGGTTCGGGTCAACCTGAACCCCTTCAAGCCGGTTCAATATCGAGCCAGCTCGCACATCCCTAATGGAAATGGGATAGAAACCACCCTACCATAGGGATTCCATTCATTTCTGGGGTGGTTTCTCTCCCAATTGACTTATAATGGGAATGGGAGAGAAACCACCCCACCACAGAAAGCCCATTCATTTATGGGGTAGTTTTCTACCCTGTGTCACATTTTTATTAATATTATAAATACTGTATCATAACTGGTGAGGGGCCATACTTGTGGATATATCATGCGCCAGAGTCCAGGTAAGAGTTTGACAATAAGAGCATAGCTGGGAGTGCAGTAATTTTCTTGTTTACATATCTTTACACAACTGGAGATGGAAACCCACCCCAAAATCCGGATGAGGGTTAAAAACACCTCCAGTTTCAAGTATAAAATTAATAGCAGCCATTACACAAAATAGTGATGAAAGGCTGTCAAAAATGATTGATTGATTACAATAATAGACCAACAGAATAAGGGTATGTGTACACACAGATATATATTTCCAGTCTTGTGATGGCCATTCTTATATTGGTCCCTGATGACGTTAGCACATGAGGTCTTTCTTTTTTTAACCTCACACCTGACATTTCATAAATGTAAATGCATCATGGGCTTGGTCAAAAGTTCCAGTTAAACAGCTGATTTAATGTGGGTGTTATTATGACCAGAGAAAAGAGAAGCTGCAGGTACCCCCTTCCCCCTTTAAGGCTGCAGTTATAAAACAGGCGATTCCAGAAATTTCCACCCATAGATTTAAAAATCTAATAGTAAGTTTTATTGAATACAAAGCAAGGCTAGAATAATCTAAACATGCAAGATATTCCAACATGTCATAAAACACACAAGATGGAAATGCATGTTCTGGTTTTAACACTTAACCTATGTTAGAGATTATGCTTTTATATGATTGAAATGCTACAGGAGTAGCAGAGATTAGGAGTATAAACCTAAAGAAGGGGGAATGGGAAACCAGGGTAGGAAGGGGTTAACCAATGAAATGCCCTAACTGATGCTGTAGAGAGCTCTAGAACCAAAACAGGGCATGTAAAACACACAAGAAAGGTAACTGAGTATAGATTCAACCCATTCTGAGTTCAGATTTCTAATATAGGCCAGGCCAGTCTGGGTTTCTAGAGCTGAGGCAGTGTCAACCCTGGCTAAGAAGGCCAAACTCACCCAGGAAGATAGCTGCATTTGTGGAAGGCGAAAGGCTGTTAACCAGCTTTCCTGATGTAACTGGTGTGATTATTCAAATGAAGTAATGGATACAAATTCTTATAACAGTGAATTCCCCAATATTCCTTAAAGATAAGTTATTTACCCTCAACCCAAGGAAGAGGAAATGGAAAGGTAGTAGAGGAAGGAGTTAACAAACAGAAGACTAATTGAAGCTGAGAGCACAAACATGATAGACTTAAAACCAAACTTGGAAGACCAAACAAGAAAATGCAGGAACAAGATCTCCAAGAAGGAGACAAATGTGGATCAGGCACAAACACAAACCTTAATACCACAATAGGAAACAAGCCATGGAAGGCAACAGGGAACAGACAATGCACAGTCCATGAAATTTGGCCACACAAAGTGAATCAGTCCCATTCATGCTTCCAGAGCAAGAACCCAGACTAACTGGACACAGAGAGCCAAGCACATTCAGGTATATAATATAACAGGAAATGTCAGAAAGAAACAGAGGCTATTATCACAATGGGGGGGAAATCGGGCTAAAGGAGCCTGGTTTTCTTCCATCGTGAGACCCAGGAAATGACCACTGACTCCCTAACCTACCTGTCTGGAGAGCCTGCAATGAAGCCAAATGAACAACAGTGTGCTCAAATGAGCAGCAAGGTGAGCAATCTCAGCCCCCACCACCACAAGATCTCACTCCCAAAAGGTAGAAGGAAGGTCTGCATATGTATGTAAGAGTGATTATAAGAATGAGAGTAAAAGTGTAGGTCTTGAATGAAGGTATGAGGACCCAGAAAAGGTGGGTTTGGGGGGGGGCATTTATAGAGGCAAAAATGGAAACTTTCAAAACTAAAATCTCTAAAAACTGGATCAAAGATAAGATTATCCAAGAAGTGCAGATGATTGACAAGGTGTAACACCCTCTAAGCCAATAGTCATCACCAATGTAGAATGGACACATAAGCCTGACCCTGGAACAGTCTGGAACACAGCACCTGCATGCCCACTTCCTTTGCTGCATGTGCACTGCATTAATCAGGATGTCTGTCAGTCTATTTCATTTAGTAGTCAGTGGATGAACTGGTCTGATTGATCAACTCACGCATGCAGCACAATGTAAGGGCTGATTCTCACAAATCTCACTCAGGGTTCCAGCAGTGCTCAGCACGGGAGCAGAAGTACATCCCCTGGAAATAGTGGCCTAGGCTAGCTGATCATGTTTCGTGACACAATTCTTTACCTGTCCAAAAGGTGGCGCAGTCTTCCAATCTCATACTGCAGGTGCTCCCCAAGTTCTGCACCCTGCAGTTCCTGCTGACACGCGGGACAAAGAAGTGATGAGACTGTCTCTGTTTCCTTTCCCCCTAGAAAGAAATATAAAGTCCTTTCCCCCTAGAAAGAAATATGAAGTCAACTTTGATTAGTCTTTCAGATGTACAACACCCAGCAACTGAAATTTTGAATAAACATGAAACCAGCACAATCTGAGTCTGGTGCAGATTTCTTTTAAAATATAAATTACTAATTTTCATAGACTGGGTTCACACAATCAAAGGATACTGGTTAAAATGTTAATCAGGATTAGTGAGTCCTGCAGAGCTGATGGTAAGAACCCAGAATTTCAGGGCAATCCTGATCAAACAGTTCCAGGTAACCAGAATATATAACCAGGCATATTAATCCTAATTAACTTTTAAACAATATTTGACAAGTAAATCATCACACATTATTATCATAAAAGTATTGTCATATACTTTCCTCTAAAGTATATCCTTATTTTTTTCCCCATAAAGAAGAGAAGCCATAGAAAATGAAAATTAACAAACATATTAACAAGCAAATTAACACATCTCTTCACCCAGGCTTTTAATTAATGTTGTTTTAATTGGTTTTAATGCTGTTTTAAAATATTATTTTAAAATTTTAAATTGTTGTAATGTGTGTCCCCCCCCCCATTTTTGTCTTAACAAATGTTTTATTTTGTTTTTATTTTGTTGTAAACTGCCCAGAGACATAAGTTTTGGGCGGTATAAAAATGTATGTATGTATAAATAAATAAATAAATATTAATTAGCCGATGTATAGCATAATTTTGCATGTAGCTATTATAGCAATAAATTCATTTATCTATTGTCTATAAGTGTTATTATCGGTTCCCTTTCACACATAATACATCTGTTCATACTACCTACACAGCCCACTCATGTATCACTCCCTTTCTGAATTACACCCACCCATTCATACTACTCAGTCTCTCAGATGACTACCCAAAATACTGCTTCCTCCCTCCTCTGTATTCTTGGCTGCAGAAAACAATCTCTGTCCCTGGGCTCCATGGGCTGATTTCTGAGCAGTTGCACTTTTTATAAACATTCCATAACACCTCTGGCTATATTAGAAACAGCTACTGTGCCGCTCTGAGGGTCAAACTAGATCAGATGGTGGCATGTCCATGTGTTTTCAACCCAGATCTGTCCCAAATCACCTTGAAAGTATATATGCATGTGTTTGTGTGTGGCAGTGTTTAATTTAAATGGCAACAAAGCTTGGTAGTGAAGAATGCAGAACCTTCCCCCACTTGCAATTTACCTTCCCACAGTCTGTCTTCAAGATTCTTTTTTCCCATCTGGGCTTACTGGTATTGCAGCTTGTTTGAGAGAGAATCACAAGACAAGCTGCTGAAAATGGGGGACACATCTCCCTCCCCCATCCATTCTTTTTGATCTTTAAGTCAGATTATCATCCTGTTTTCCAAGCAAATGAGGCAGATACAGGTTTAAATACATAGATTTGTCACCATATAGGTATAAATACACAGATGTGTTGTTTTACCCTTAGCAACCCTGAATACTTGTATATTTATGCAAGACACCTTGGGCAGAAGCTTATTTATTTAAGCTGTTGTTTCTTATACACATGTATGAGAATTCTCACATGTCTACTACTACTACAAATATTTATATACCGCTCTTCAACCAAAGTTCTCAAAGCAGTTTACCTAGAAAAATAATACATAAATAAGATGCTCGCCTGTCCCCAAAGGGTTCACAATCTAAAAAGAAACATAAGGCAGATAGCAGCAACAGCCACTGGAGGGATGCTGTGCTGGGGTTGGATATGGTCAGTTGCTCTCCCCCTGCTAAATATAAGACTCGCCACTTTAAAAGTTCTCTCTGCTAGTTAGCAGGGGTTCGCAGTGTTCTGACAACACTGTCAGAAATTACGGCCTGTTCATGGACCTCTTTCCTATTCTCTGTGGCCCTTTGTGACATAGGAAGGAGGCCTCACGCATATGTCATTCACACATATATCATGGAGCGTGGATGAGCAAATTATTTCTGCATCTGAAGCTTATACACTTTAGCATGGTGCTCCTAAGTAGCTGCACAAATCCAGCTTTGAGGTCTTACAAAAATGCCTGGAGAACCTGCAGGTTGTCATATTGGAAGCTGCTCTCAGGCAACTACAATTCCTCCTCCCCACTCACTCACTGTCTTAAGCACCTTTCTGTTGCAGCTGCATTGCCTGAAAAGACTATGGCTATCAGCCAGAGGCTCTGATTCCTTTCTGACCTGGGATGTGACCTTGTGTGCATTTGCTCCTTGCCTAGGATACGGAGGTCAGGCACTGGTTAATGAGATATTCACCAACCCCACTGACTCGTTGTGAGCCTTGCCTGTTTGGGTTATTGTGCAAAAGCAAAAGACAGAAGGGCAGCTGTTTACTTGGAGAAGGGGGTGGAGAGGGACAGGGCAAGCAGAGCATGAATGGAGAGGAAGAGCAAGAAGGGGGTGGGCCAAATGAGTCAGACTGGGATGCTGAAGGGCCTTCCCAGTTAGAGAAAAGAGTCTCCTGTGATTGGAAGCCTAGGATGCTGGCAGGTCCTCCATCCCAAGCCTTTTTGCCACCCCAAGCAGTTGCACTGAATGATCTCAGAGTCAAGGGTCCCTTGAATGGGTCCCTTGCAGAGTTGCTGGGGCACAACACTCAGATCTCACTCAGCTGGGATCACAGAGCTCCAGTCATGCCATGCACCACTTCGCAGGTGCCCATAAAAATGGTAATATTGCTGCCAAGGGTGTAGTGAAAGGGGGACATGCGGGGATGGAGCACTGGGACATCTCAGCTTCTCTGGCTGTTGGGCTGGGCATGGCCATGGGGGCTGTCATGGATGCATTTGCAACTACATCATTGATCACTGCCTTGGGCTACTGCTTGGGTTGCCTGACAGGCTGGCCCAATTGCTGACCTCAGAAGAAATATTGGATCATGATGTTCTGTTCTGGAAGCTCAGTAGAACTGCTTTGAACCGGAAAAAATTGTGAATATGTAGGTGAGCTTAATCAGCGGCATAGAGTGGGGCCTGGGACAGAATGCAAAGGAGGACTTCAGCTCACCCCCCCCACCCCCAACTCCCCACACACACACCTTTCATGAGGAGCAAAGCAAAGAGCAAACTCTCACCCAGCCAGCATCCCCCACAGGGGCTCAGGGACATTTACCACCCCATGTTCAATAGTAGCAACACCCCTGAGCTCAATTCCAGTGTGGATGCCTATCAATTTCCCCACAATAGTTATGGATGGGCAACCCATTAATGCTATGATGACAGTTGTTGATGGGCCTCTGCCTGCAAGCAATCTGGGGCTAGGGTTGCCATATTCTGGCTTTCCAAATCCGGGTGCCTAGTTTGCATATTATGTAAACTGGCTTGAAAATAATTTCTGAGCAGAATAGTGACTGCACGTTTTGTTCCATAACTCCGCTTCTACAAGGGCTAGAACTTAGCTTTTTTTAAAAAAAAAGAAAAGAAAAGAAAAGAAAGAAAGCTGAAATCCAGGCACATCTGGATGGGCTAAGCAATTTCAGGTGAAACCCAAAATTCTGGAGGGCATGGCAACTCTATCTGGGGCTACTGGGAGGCTTAAGTGAACACTAGATCGTGCTTACTTATAAACAGAAAGTGAAATTAATTAATTAATTTTTTAGTAGTAGTAGTCGTCGTCGTCGTCGTCGTAGTATGGACCTATGCTCTGGCAGTACGGGTGGCAAAGAAGCAGTTCTTTTCTGCCCACTTCCGCAAATTCACATCCAGCTGAGTTGTCTAGGGTTGTGAGGGGGCTAGTATGCACCCCTCCCCCTTAAATTTAAACTTGCAACCATTGGTCACTCACTGTGATGTCTTTAACAACTTTTTTGCGGATAAAATCTCTCAGATTTGGGCCGAGCTGGATTCCACAGTTACTGCAGAGTCTACTGTGGAGGTGTCCAGCAACTCCTCTAATGGGATTAGATTGGATCACTTCCAGTTTGTGACTCCTGAAGAAGTGGACAAACTGCTTCGGACTGTGCAGTGCGCCCTACAATCTGTTCTCTCGACCCTTGCCCAACTTGATTTATTGCATCTGATAATCACATTATCAGGGAGCGTCTGGTTAATATTATTAATTATTCTCTGAGGGAGGGCAGGATGCCTCCTTGTCTTAAGGAGGCTATTATTAGACCACTCTTGAAGAAAGCTATGCTGGATCCCTCAGAGTTAGCTAATTACAGACCTGTTTCTAAACTTCCATGGTTGGGCAAGGTGGTTGAGCGCGTGGTGGCCTCTCAGCTCCAGGCAGTTTTGGATGATGCAGATTATCTAGACCCATTTCAAACTGGCTTTCATGTGGGCTATGGGGTCAAGACTGCCTTGGTCAGCCTGATGGACGATCTCCAACTGGCTATCAACAGAGGGAGTGTGACTCTGCTGGTCCTTTTGGATCTCTCTGTAGCTTTCAATACCATCGACCATGGCATCCTTCTGGACCGCCTGGGGGAGGTGAGATTGGGTGGCACTGTATTACAGTGGTTCCGCTCCTATCTCTCTGGCAGATTCCAGATGATGTCGTTTGGACACAGGACAGGGCTCCATACTGTCTCCAATGCTTTTCAACATCTACATGAAACCACTGGGAGAGATCATCAGGAGGTTTGCTGCTGGGTGTTACCAATATGCTGATGACACCCATGCCGACCTCATCAGGAAATGGCATATCTTCCCTAAATGCCTGCCTGGAGTTAGTAATGGGCTGGATGAGGGAGAACAAACTGAAGTTGAATCCAAATAAGACAGAGGTACTGACTGCTGGGGGACAGGACCTGAGAGATGGTTTAGATCTGCCTGTTCTGGATGGGGTTACACTCCCCCTGAAAGATCAGGTACGTAGCCTGGGAGGAGTGCTCCTCGTCCCAAAGCTCTCCCTGGTTTCTCAGGTGGAGGCAGTGGCCAGGAGCATTTTTTATCAGCTTCGGTTGATATGTCAGCTACATCCATTTCTAGAGGCGTATGACCTTAAAACAGTGGTACATATGCTGGTAACCTCCAGGCTTGACTACTGTAATGCACTCTATGTGGGGCTGCCTTTGTACAATTGATACACAATTGGTACAGAATGTGGCAGCCAGATTGGTCTCTGGGACAACACGAAGGGACCACATAACACCAGTTCTAAAAGAACTGCACTGGATGCCAATATGTTTCCAGGTGAAAGACAAAGTGCTGGTTATTTCCTATAAAGCCCTTAATGGCTTGGGTCCAGGATATTTGAGAGAGTCCCTCTTTTGTCATAATCCCTGCTGCCTGCTACGATCTTCTGAAGAGGTCCGGTTATGGTTGCCACCACCTCGTTTGGTGGCGACCCAAGACCGGGCTTTTTCTGTGGCTGCCCCAGGGCTCTGGAATAAGCTTCCTGCTGAAATAAGAACATCTCCTTCTTTGTTTGTTTTCAGGAAGAACCTCAAAACCCTCCTGCTTTCTAGGGCTTTTAATTAGAATTAATTTTAATAATTTTAATAATTTTTTTAAAAACTTGTTTTAATAATTGTATTCTATTGTTTTTATTGTCATGTATTTTAATTTGTGACTTTTAAATATTTTAAATTTTGTACACCGCCTAGAGATATACATATCAGGCGGTATAAAAATATGATAGCTAGATAGCTAGATGGATAGAGGGCAGGGGTCTGCAAAGAGGGGGGTCGTGAGGGAGGAAAGAGCCCCTTCAGGAGAAGGAGGCTGCCGTTGTGTGAAATAGATGAGGAAACAAGATGAACAAGATCTGTTAACTGAGGAAAGGGGGAAAGAAAGACAGGGGAAGAGTGGGTGGAAGAGAGAGGAAGAGAGAAAGAAGGAAGGGCGAGGGATGGGTCCGAGCCTGTCAGCGGCCTGAGGGGAAGGAGTGGCTATGGTGGTGGAAGCAACAAGGAAGGACCCAATCAACCACTGCTACTGTTTGGGACTACCAAGGCCATTGGCACAGGCAGGCAAGGGACGGGCCCAGGCCTGTCAGTGGCCTGAAGGGAACAAGCGGCCATAGCAGTGGTGGCAGCAAGGAAGGGCCCAGTCAACCATTGTGGTTGCTCCTGTGGGGAGGAGCAGAAGTAGGGCTCGGGTGAGGATGGGGAGGTCTCTGGGGATAGGGGGCTGCAGCTTGGCCAATAGGTGCTGGCAACGCTGCAGCCACGACCAAGAGGGGTGAGGGGGTTGGAAGCAATGGGATGGAGGAGGAGCAGGAGGAGGGCAGCTCAGGTGATGGTGGAGAGATCTCTGAGGTGAAGGGGGCTGTGGCAGGGGGTGAGGGGAGCAATCAAGTACTAGCGCGCAGATGCTCTGAATGGGTTAAGCTAGTTCATTTTATTGCAAAATTTGAATCATAGTAAATTTGAATTTGAGAAAGATCTGCTTTTCTTGGGCATTATGTTGTTTTGGAATTATTGATATGTTTATTATCAGTGTTAAAATCTGTTGAAAACAACAGTTAAAATATGATTATTCAGAATGTCTGCTTTTTTAAAAAAAACCAAAATTATTTAAATTTGTCCAGTGTGGAAAGTGGTGCATTCATCTATTTTAAGAAGCAGGAGTGTTCATGTAGAATTTGGTATCTGTAGATAATTGGAAAGTATGATAGTCACAATTTATTTTTTTTTTAACTACCAAAAAATTATTTAGATTTTCACCAAGCATATTCCAGTGTAAAAAGTCGTGCATTCAGCTACTTTCAGTGGCAGGATTGTGTATGCAAAGTTTGGTATCAGGAAGTATGACTTTATTTCAAGCAAACAAATTCAGTTCTTCTCTCTCTCTCTCTCTCTCTCTCTCTCTCTCTCTCTCTCTCTCTCTCTCTCTCTCTCTCACACACACACACACACACACACACACACACTCCAGTTATGAGATGGGCTACTCCAGTCACTGGCTAACATCCAGATTAAGGTATTCATAAGCAGTCTTACTAAAATTAATTGGATAAGTTTACTTGGGAGTACTCATGAGTACTCCCGGGTAGTGAGGAGTCTAATCTCTACTCCTTCTGTTTCTAATCGGCTCCCGGAGGTGCTCTGCTGTCAGAGGCGTAACTAGGGAAAACGGCGCCTGGGGCAAGCACTGAAATTGCGCCCCCCCGCACGCCCCCCAGCATACATACATCTGACTGACACACATGTTTCAGAAAACTTTTATTTTAAAAAATTTAAAAATCACAAAAATCACAAAAAATTTCAAAATGCGATAAATAACCAAAAATGTGATAAATAACCAAAAATGGGATAAATAACCAAAAATGCGATAAATATCCAAAAATATATAACCTAAAATCATAACTGGGCCGTCCTTGCTTTCATGGATGCAAATTGGTCTATGATGCCATCAAAGTTAGTTTTGTCCGTTTCCTCTCTCTCTATGCTCAGCAGAGCAAGATCACAGAGTCTGTCTTGACCCATGGAAGCTCTCAGACAGGAAAGTATCAGCTTTAACTTGCTGAATGATCTTTCACAGCTGGCAACGGAAACTGCAACAGTCAGCATGATCTGTAGAGCAATGCGGAAGTTGGGGAAGGCGGCGTCATCTCCATATTCAACTATAAATTCGAGAAGCTGTTCTGGTGTTGCTACTCTCATGTTGGTCCGTGCTGCTAGCAACATTCCGACGTCCAAAATCTCGTCATATAGCTGCACATCAACATCAGTCCTGTACATTTGGCAGAAATTTTCACAGTTCGTCTTTAGGTTCTCTCTGTCAGCACTGTAGCACAGTCCCTCGATATCAAGAAGGAACCCAAACTTGGCATCAGTGTCATGCAGGCGAGTGAACCTTTCGCCCAGTTCTCTGTTAAGACGGTCGAGTGTTCCCTTCATGACTCTTTCCATCTCCTCCCTTGCTGTTAACCCAGCATCTCTTGATTTCTCACCAGGCATTCGTTTTTTCTGTCTCGGACGTCTTTCAAAGTCAACATCCCATTCTTCACAGAGACGATGTCCTACGTCGAGTGCCTCTCTGACCAGCACTTCTCTCTCACCATCAAAACGAGCCTGGAGGCTTTTCAAATCCACAGCAGCATTGTGGAAGTTCATTTTAGGATCCTGCAGTCTCTTTTGAACACTGTCAATTCGAGCGAGGATGTTATTCCAGAAACCTAGAAGAGTCAGAAAACAATAGGTCAACAAGTGGCTGCGCAGCTGCTCTGCATCACTTCTGCTTTCCTTGCTCTCATCTTCATCATCTATCATGTCCTGAAGAACTTGAAGAATCTCCTCCAGGTGGTTGTTGACTGGCTTCACTGCTTCCGTCCTTGAGCTCCACATTGTTTCAGACTCTGACTTAAGAGACACGGGCATGGCGTTTTTGAGTCTTTGCCAGCGCTGTGTTGAGCGAGAAAAAAACACGTAGATGGAATCAATGGTTCCAAAAAATGTCACCATCTTCACATCCTCTTGGGCTGCATGTACACCCACCAAGTTGAGTGAATGATTGTCGCAATTCACAAACACAGCCAGGTTGTTTTTCTCACGTATCCGTTGGGCAACACCGCTTTTGTGTCCAGCCATCACAGCAGCATTGTCATAGCACTGTGACCGAAAATATTTCAGCTCCATTCCGTCCTTCTCTAACTTATCCAAAATGTCTTTAGTCAAGCTCTCAGCATCCTTCCGGCTTAGCTCGATAAAACCAAGGAAGGACTCTCTCACACGGACTGTATGACTCTCATAATCAATTTCTACATATCGAACTACTTGTGACATCTGCTCACGGTGTGCCAGGTCAGGAGTCGAGTCGAACATGAGGCCATAGTATCTTGCTTTGCAAATGCCTCTCAGTAGACTCTTGCGAACAGTGGATGCCATCAGGTGGATGAATTCATTCTGGACTGCCGGTGAGAGATAAGAGGGGGATCCAGGATGACTTTCCACATAGGCCAGGTGTTCTCTCATGACTGGGTCATGAGTAGCCAGTAATTTCACTAAGCAAAGGAAATTCCCTACATTGGTGTCATCCTTGTCTAGATGAATTGACTCCCTATGTCCTCGCAAAGCCAGGTTCTGAGTTGCAAGGTATTTGATGCAGGAAAGGATTCTTGACAAGATTTCGCGCCACCTCTGCTTCTCCTTCTCAATCTGTGATCAAAGTTCCGCATCAATGAGTCCTCTGTTTCCAGCTATATTTCTTTCCATTTCTTTCCACTGTGTGAAGCACTCCCGATGATTCTTGGCATTCTCATGCACACAAATCCTTTCAGGTGCTTTCCAGTGGTTGAATCCACTTTCCTGCTCCAATGTCGACTGATGCTCTGATCGGGAAAAGAGGAGACAGCAGAAGCAAAATGCCGACCTCTTAGAAGGGGAATAGAGCAGCCACTTACGAGTCACCTCTTCACCATGGCCACTTCCCAATCTCTTCCTGAACCAAGTCTTGTTCATTGCACGGTTTCTAGTTGGTAGGAAAGGCCCCTCAGAGTTCTGGAAAAACTTTGCACCCAGCTTTATCATTTCTGTTCTCAGCGTGTCAGGGATAATCGGTCTTCCAGTATCCTGGTCAAACTGCAGAAGTCCGATGTCATGCCGCTCAATCACTTCCGGCCTAAGAGTTAGAGGCTCTTGGTCAGCATCTGGTTCAATGCACATACTGTCCTCCTCCTCCTCCTCGGGTCCAGTCTCACTCTCATCAGTAGACTTGACATCAGCAGCAGCTTGCCCTCCTGTCACGTCCACACTCTCTGTGGCAGCCTCTTCATCTTGCTGGACTTCCTCCTCCACTTGTGGTGGATGTGCACTTGATCCACCGTCATCTGGCTGGACTTCCTCCTCCACTTGTGCTGGCGGTGGTGCCGGAGGTGGTGTGGAGCTACTTGTCCCGGGCCTTGTAAGGAATGACTCGAGGAACCTGCTCGACCTCTGGGCTTCCTCTGCCTCCAGCCGCCGCCTCTTCCATCCTTCAGCTCCACTTGCCTTCTTCCGTGGCATCATGATGTTCGAATCTCTAAGGGAATTTGTTCATTATGTCAACGTCCCACTCTTCCTCCAAGGAGCCCAGAGCACCCCCACACCTGTGTCTGCATTTGACACCCCTGGTTACACAAAAATGCTTTCCAAGATACTGGAATTCTTGAGAGCCAGCACACCCCCACAACTGTTCCTGTATTGAAGTCTAGGCGTAGCAAGGTTGTAGTGGGCCCAGAAGAGACAACATTTTAAATTCCTCACCCCCATCAATGAAGCTCAGCACATGAAGCCAAGCAATATTGACTTCATTAATATCAAATTAACTCATTTACAATAAATTACACTGCTTAACATCAGATTGCTCAGCTCATAAAGTCAAGAAACATTAAATAGAACATCATCCTTAATTATATTTTAACAGGTTTGTTAAATTGTGGATGATGCAAGTCAATTAATAGCACTAGAGAAAGACATGAATGAAATGTTCAGATTAATCCATTTACAATAAATTACACTGCTTAACATCAGATTTCATTTGACTTAGAAAGGTTTGCTTTACTCACAGTAGGCTGGTTCTAAGCACTGGTTTGTGGTTGGTTGTGTGCCTGCAGTTCCAGTCAGCAGAGTTGCTATTATTGTTTTTTGAGAGAAAATAGTATTACTTTTTTGTATTTCAATTTATTTGTTTTTACATGTTATATCCCGCTCTCCCTCCAAGTAGCCCATTGTGGTGCACTACCTTTTTAGGTTTTTCCTCACAACAACCCTGTGAATTAGGCTTGTGTCCCAAACATCAAAATTACGACTGTGAGATAGCAACTTCATGGTAGATCTCAGGCCTACATTACTGTATCATTGCAGATGAACATCCAGGTCCACTCAAGCCATGAGGTTAGCTGTATCATTGCCCCTCAGCTTTTGACATTAAAATGGGCAAAATTAATCCAAATTCTGCACACATAGTGTAAGAAATCCTGTCCCATGTGTTGAGTGCAGGATGGATAGTATTTTTGGGGATCACTGGAAAATGCATTGATGAATCCCCTGCTAACTGGGCAAATAGGCAACTTTTAATGTGGTGAGTCTCTTTATTTAGCCATCATCTTGTTTATTTATTGATCCTTTATTATGCCATTGCATGGTTCTGTAATAAAGCATGTTAAAAACCTGCTTGATATTTACTGTAAATGGGAAACAGTTCACTGGCATTTATTTGTTACATTTTTACATTGTATTTTTTTCCAATCAGGGAGCACAAAGTGGTGAACAACAATGGCACAGATAGTTTAAAGCACCAACCATTAAAATTTGTTTCCTGATACAAGAGCAGGTAATAGAGAATACAGATGGAATATTAAATTGCAGGGTAGGCATAGTGATCCCTATTTGCTTGTACTGGAACTTTATGTTCAAGCCACCATCTTAAAGGCAAAAACATGCACAATAAAATGGTCACTTTTAATTTGAAACTCACACATCTTAGAAATAATGGCCCACGAGATTTACTCTGAAATGAGTCCAATTGCAGTTGATAGGACTAACTTCCAACTTAGTAAAACTGCACAAATTGCAGCTAAAAATTTGAAGAAACAGAAAAATTGAACAAGAATCAGACATGTTGGCATTGAAGAAGACTAGGCAATCTTAACTCGCAACAGCTTGTTGGGTTATTTCAAGATTAGTGTTTTGCAAAATATGTTTTCAAAATATGGATTTTTTTAAGTTGGGGTCTTTATTTAGACAGTAGGGGAAATGTGCCAATTTTACAATCCACATTGGAAAGAGAGAGGACTGAAGATATAGTTATTTGCAGACTGCAGATGGTAGTTATTTATTTAAAGGACATGAATGCACTTTGTTCCAGGACTGAAGAGCACACACAAACACACTCACAAGAAAAATGTACCACCAGAGACCAACTTGGTATACCTTACTCAACTCAGCTGGCAAACAGTAATCTTTGTTTCTGTGTGTGTAGGCTGAAATCAAGAAATGGATGAACATTGAGGTGCAAACTAGAGTTAAAATTAGTTTTTTGCAATCCCTTTTGGAGTGTATAAACAACCTCCCCTTTTCATCACTTGTTGAGAAGATGTTTGTTTTACATGTTTACTAGTGTGCTTGTTTACTAGTTTGCTTGTTGAGAAAATGTTTGCACACACTCATTCTCAAATGGTCTCAATAGATCTCTTTGATCTATCACCACAAGAGAGAGAGCGAGAGAGAGAGTGGGAGGAGGAGATGGAAGCAGCAGCAGCCAGCGTGAGTGCGGTGGAGAAAAGGAGGAGGGAGGACTACTGGCTGCTAGGCTAGGCAAAGTGTGTGTGGTGTGTGAATGATGTGTGCTTCTATGTGGCTGTGGATGGGACGGGAGGACCATGCGGAGTGCCGAGAGAGGGGTGGGGGAGGGGCGGGGCACGAAGGGGAGGAGGCGAGGCGGCCGAGTTGCGGGATTAAATATTGTCACACTGACTCACTGACTCACACAGGAATGCTGTCTGTTCTGCATGCTATGCTGCTGCCGTGCCGATGCTCTTGAGATGGGTGGGGAGTGGACTGGAGTGAGTAAGCAGTTCCAACTGCGCAGGCGCGCGCCTCGCAGTTGGGCTGGGCTGGGCTGGGCTCCTTAGTTTCGGCAGCACGCGGCAGCAGCAGGGCCTGCTGCCCTCGGGTCATCGTCACTGCCTGGCTGGCTCACTGGCTCGCCTCTTGGACTCGGTCAGAGAGGCTCAGTCTCTTGCGACTCGCAAGAGACAGAGGACAGAGAGGACAGAGCCGAGCCACCAGGTAGAGAGAGGCGAGCGGAGCGGGCGGCGGTTGGCGAGGCCAGGCCCGCCAGCGAGCTCTCGTTAATCCACCGCTGCGCCGGGGATACGGGGGCAACAGGCTGCAGCTGCCTTACTAGCACGGGGGGGGGGCAACTCCTGGCAGGACTGACTCGGAACCGAACGGGAGACGGGGGAGAGAGACGACAGACACTGCGTTGCGGCGCGCCAACAAGCAAAATGCCCACCCGCCCCTGCTGCCCAAGTTAAAAAAACACATCTCACTGTCTACACTAGCAGTTAATTCAAACAAATACACATTTTATTTAGATAATCGTCACACAGACACACCTTATTCTCTGGTTTGCAGGTCAGGTCTCCCCTCCTCTGGAATCCTTCTTCCGACTCTGAGTCCGTCTAGTGTGCAGCGCTCACACAGCCCCCAGGCCCAGCCAGCAACACAAATGATTGCCTGCCTGCTGCTGCGTCTGACGCTGCGTCCTTCCCAAACAAACTCTGTGGATGGACTAGTGCACGTGCAGGCGGCAACCGGAAGGACACTCACGCATGCGCGAATGGCAGAGGGGCGGGGAGTGAGCGGAGGCAGAGCGAGGCAAGCAAGCCCGCCCAGGCTAGTGTGAGTCAGTCAGTGATGAATCAATGAACCGGCCGTTTTTGCTGCTCAAACCGCAGCAAACTTTAGGTGCCCAGTGTGGTGAGCAGGCGGGGCCAGAGCGGGGGGGGGGGCACCGGGGACCACCCAGGGAAGAGCGGCTTGACTGCAGCCGCTGGTGCTGTGCGCTCTCAGCGCTGCGCCTGCAGCGGGATGCAAAAAAAAAAAAAAATTTTTTAAGGAAGGGGATCAGCAGGCAGGGGCACTTTTTGGCGCCCCCCACGTGACCTGCTGGGGTGGCGCCCAGGGCATGTGCCCTGCCTGCCCCCCTATCGTTACGCCCCTGTGTGCTGTGATGCCCTCAGTGGGTTCTTTGCGGACAAAATCTCCTGTATTTGGGCCGACTTGGATTCCACTTTTTCTGCAGGGTCTACGAAGGAGGTGTCCAGCAATCCTTCTTGCAGTATTAGGTTGGATCAGTTTCAATCTGTGATTCCTGAGGATGTGGACAAGCTGCTTGGAGCGGTGCGGTCCACCACTTGTTCTCTGGACCCTTGCCTGACTTGGCTGCTTTGATCTAGCAGGAAGATTATTCGAGGAGGTCTGGTGAATATCATAAATGCATCACTGAGGGAGGGTAAGGTGCCTCCATGCTTGAAGGAGGCAATAATTAGACCGTTTCTTAAGAAGCCTTCCCTAGATCCCTCGGCAATGGGTAATTATAGGCCAATCTCTAATCTCCATTGGTTGGGCAAGGTGATCGAGGGGTCGTGGCCGACCAGCTCCAGGCGGTTTTGGAGGAAATTGATTATCTAGACCCATTTCAAACTGGCTTTAGAACGGGCTATGGGGTTGACACAGCCTTGGTCGGCCTGATGGATGACCTATACCGGGGAATCGACAGAGGGAGTGTGACTCTGTTGGTTCTCTTGGATCTCTCGGTGGCATTCGATACCATCGACCATGGTATCCTTCTGGGTCACCTGGGGGAGTTGGGGATAGGAGGCACTGCTCTGCAGTGGTTCCGCTCCTATCTCTTGGGCAGATCCCAGATGGTGGAGCTTGGTGACAGTTGCTCTTCTCAACGAGAGCTGTTATATGGAGTCCCTCAGGGCTCCATTCTGTCACCAATGCTTTTCAATATTTACATGAAACTGCTGGGTGAGGTCATCAGGAGATTTGGTGCTGGGTGTTGTCAGTATGCTGATGACACCCAAATCTACTTCTCTCTTTCATCTGCTTCATCAGGAAATGGCGTTCATTCCCTAAATACCTGTCTAGAGGCAGTAATGGGCTGGATGAGGGATAACAAATTGAAGCTGAATCCAAGCAAGACGGAGGTGCTCATTGTAGGGGCTCAGAATCTGAGGGTTGAGTTAGATCTCCCTGTGCTGGATGGGGTTACACTCCCCCGAAAGGAGCAGGTATGCAGCTTGGGGATACTCCTGGATCTAGGCCTCACTCTGGTATCTCAGGTGGAGGCTGTGGCCAGGAGTGCTTTTTATCAGTTTAGGCTGATTCAACAGCTGCGTCCATTCCTAGAGAAGGATGACCTCAGAACAGTGGTGCACCAGCTGGTAACTTGACTACTGTAATGTGCTCTATGTAGGGCTGCCTTTGTTTGGAAGCTTCAGTTAGTTCAAAATGCAGCAGCAAGGCTGGTCTCCCAGCTGCACTGGCTGCTGATATGTTTCCGAGCAAAATACAAAGTGCTGGTTATTACCTTTAAAGCCCTGAACGGCTTAGGTCCAGGTTACCTTAGAGAGCGCCTTCTTCGGTCTGATCCCCACCACATGCTAAGATCATCTGAGGAGGTCCGGCTCCAGTTGCCACCAGCCTTTTAAAGCCCTGAACGGCTTAGGTCCAGGTTACCTTAGAGAGCGCCTTCTTCGGTCTGATCCCCACCACACGCTAAGATCATCTGAGGAGGTCCGGCTCCAGTTGCCACCAGCTCGTCTGGTGGCGACCCAGAGGCGGGCCTTCTCTGTAGCCGCTCCTGGACTGTGGAATGCGCTCCCTGCAGACATCTGTAATTTGAATTTTTTATTGGAATTTAGGAGAGCCCTAAAGACCTACCTGTTCAGCCTGGCCTTCCAGTGCTCTTAAATTGTTTTAAAGGGTGTTTGATGTTTGTGAACCGCCCTGAGCTATTTTGTAAGGGCAGTCTACAAATCGAACAAACAAACAAACAAACAAATAAATAAAGTTGTGCCATTGAGTCGGTGTCGACTCCTGGCGATGATGATGATGATGCCTTTCAGCATCTTCCGATATCACTGCTGACCGATATTCCCATACTTTGGGAAACATACCAGCGGGGATTTGAACCATCAACCTCTTGCTCCCTAGCAAGTTACATCCCTGCTGCGCCATTTGGTGGCTTAGTCTCAATGTAAGCCAGTGACTGGAGAAGCCTGTCTCATAACTGCAACATTTAAATGTGTGTGCACACATCTATTATATATTTTGAAAGAATTGTGTGAAATAAAGCCGTACTTCCTGATGACCAGATAGCAAATTTTGCATACACACACCCCCACCACCGCATGGCCACCTGAACTGAAGGTTTGTGACAAAAGTTGGGAATCCCTAGTCAACTCTGATTGGCAGGAGTCTTCCCTAGCATTATGTGGAAATACCAGGGACTGAATCTTGGACCTTCTGCATACCAAGCCACGGAGCTATGGTATGGCCCCAGTGAATTTGTCTGGACCCTTGGGCATTGCCCTTTGGCAGCAGTCCAAAATCTGCTCCCCTTTTAAAAAATCTGATTCGCATGCCGATTCTTAAAAAATGAATTTTTAGATTTTAGCTTTAAAATAAAAATTGCCTACTGGGATCTACATTCACTGCAGACCTGAGATGGGACTCTTGCCAGTTACAGAGTCAGACCTGAGTGCCACAGTGGAAATGGATTCCCTGGATTATTTCTATTGACTTCCCAAATTCAAATCCACGTTCTGTCTTGATGATGAACATACTACACATTGAATGTTCGCCAAAACGTTGAGCAGATGAGAAGTAAGAAGCTTATGTTGATTTAAAAAATCATCATTATTATTATGTTTTATCATAGATTTGTTGAGATGCTGGCACGTAGCTTTTGGATTTGCTGTCCTGGCTCAATTTCATAAATGAGTGGGCTTAAAAACATGTTTTAGCTGTGCCTTCCCACTGCCAATTTTGAACTGGTGCACATCTGGCAAGCTGGCCTTCACTTCACATACACATTAGCAACCCTTAGGTCATAGCAAAATCACAGTCCTCCCTCACTGTCGGTCCAACATTTGACTTGGAAGAGTGGAGGTCAGCTTCTGAATCCATTACATCCCACATTCATTCAAAGGCCTCCAAAGGAACGGGAAAATGCCAGTTTTATGCTCAGTGAGCATCCTTCTTCTCCACCCACCCCCACTGTGATGAAGAGTGAATCTTGCAACCTCCCATCAATCCAACAGGAAGGAAATGTTTACACACAGTGATGGGGTGTGGGAAAGGACAAATTAGTGGAATTGGTTATCATGAGGTAAAGGAAATGTCGTGAAAGCTTCCTCATGCCTTCCAATGCAGGGAAGCATCTCAAAGAGATGGTCTAAGAGAGAGACCAGTAGAAACAAAAAATGATGTAAATTTTAACCTTGATGTGAAAATGACCTTATCCCTTGAGGTGGAAAATCAAGTCATTCTTATTCGATGAGGCTTTTGGTTCCATGGTCTGATCCTGAGGCTTTATTGTTGCCACATTACTGTTTTAATTTTGCTGGTTTTATATTGTGTTTCTGTAAATTTTTTACTAAAAGAAGAACATAAGTAAAATAAATAAATAAAAATATTCTCCAATGGAGCTGTATGGTTTGCCTGCAGGACTGGATGAGGAGGACTAGGGCATCTCTTGCAGGGTGGTGCGGCATTGATTTCAGGAGGCTAAGCTTCATGGCCCATTACAAACTCCATTCTGCTTACAAACTCTTTCATGGACACTAGCAGATATGGGAGAAATGGGAATGGTAGTGGTGGAGGAGTAATTTTCATGACAAAGAGAAAGAGCATCCAGAAAGGGAGCATCCAGGAGGATGGAAAAGCAGGCAGAGGGTGGGGTTGCTCAATTGGGTTAAAAAGATTGTATTTGTACCATGCGTCAGACTCCCTGGCCGCTTGGAGATTTATAAAGGCTGTTTCCGGCTCTGCCTGCCTGTGTGTGCGTATGTGTGTGCGCTCACACACACACACATGCATCAAGTCTCATGCCATTGCCAAACAAACCTCATACCTATGCGGAAGAGCATTTTGTGGCTTTCCTGCCAAAAATATGGGACAAGACATCCCCTCTAGTTATTTTTCTTTATCATCTGTGAGTATCAAATACCCTATTTGATACTCACAGATGATAAAACTATAACACACAAAGGTGAACTGCCTCCTCCTAACCAGTGGGAACAACCAGAAGACAGCATTTTGCCATTGAGGAGTATCTCCCCCCTTGGACCTACTAGGTCTCTCTGGAGGAAGGTGGCAACTCTGGCATGGCCATCTTATGAATCATATCTTTCTTTTATCCTAAAATTGTGACCCTCCAACATGAAGAAACTGCATTGGCACTTTTTATAATGTTTGAATATATGAAGTTATGAGAGCTGAAAACATAACAGGCTTGATTTCCACAGTCCTCAGCACAGCTCTGTTCATTACATCACATGCATATAGGCATAAAGTGATATTGTAGTTAGGGATGTGTAAATCAATTTGAATTTGAATCAATTTGACTCATATCTGGGTGGTTTGAGTGATTCAATTTGAATTTGAATTTGAATCACCCCTTAAAAGGGTAATTTGATTTGAATTCAAATCAGATTTTTGAAATTCGATTCAAATTTGATTCAAGAGACACTTGGCACCTTTTAAAAACCATTCATGCCCCCTGATTGGTTTAAAAAGGCACCAAAACAGGGTCAAATTGATTCAAATTCAATTCAAATTTGAGACAATTTTTGGACCAGATTCAAATTTCAATATGAGAGGTATTCTTTACCCCCTGCTGCCCTCCCATTCTCTGCTCACACTGCCTGTGTGCACACTTTGCACTGGGGTCTGGGGTACAAGAAAACAGGCAGGACTTCTCCACATGTGGGCCCAGTGCCTGCAAGAAACTGGACCAAGCAACTGTATTTGACACTTATAAAAATTTTAAAAACTGAAACATTTTATTTTCCCTATCCCTTCCCCCCTGAAACCATCAGGTGCTCAGCACCATGGTCACCACAAGCCACAAAGAGTCTCTGGTGAGAAGAAGCAAGTAACAAGAAGGCAGGATATGCAGCACGGGGGGGGGGGCAAGAGAGACTTGCACATATGAAGAGCAGCTAGGTGGCATCACTAGGTGACCTATTGCCAGGACTCATAGATTTTCTTTCAGTAAAATTTCCCTCCACATGCATAAAAGTTCATTTTTCCAGAACAAAAATGCCCTTCAGAGTTTTATTATCAAAACAAGTTATGTATATGAAAGACACAAAAGAGGCACACAATATGCCAAGTACAGCCCTCAACCTAGGCTAAAGGCTAGCAGCTAAGCCTACCTGCTCACCCTTTTAAATAAAGTATTTCTCCGTCTGAGCTGAGCAGTGCCCCAGCACATCTGTGCGTGAGAGAAAAGGGAAGCATTTTTTCAACCAGTAAGGAACCTTCACTCTAACAAAGTACATTTTATAGCCACTTTGAAGACAAAGAAACAGGAAGACCAGCCATTGTGAAACTGACAGAATCGTGTTGCCGGCTTTTAAAAAATTAACCCTCTTCCCATCCTTCTCACAAATTTTCCCCAGGCTAAAATATACTGGGTATTTTATTCTGAAGAATAAAACTGCAGGCCCAAGAGTTTCTATAAGAAAACAGGTAATTTGTAACTCCTGGTCATCTGATGGGAAGATTCTGCAGAAAGGTCTCCACAGAGCTGGAGAAGCAAATCAGAGAGGCGTCAAAGAAAGACAGAGCTGTAATAATGAGTGACTTCAATTATCCTTACATAGACAGGGCAAACTCACATGTGGGTATTGACAGAGAGGCCAAATTTCTAAACATGCTAAATGACTGTGCCTTAGAATAGATTGTTGCAGAATCAACCAGAGAGAAGGTGACCTTGGATTTAATTCTAAGTGGTGTCCAGTACCTGGTGCAAGATGTCAAGAGTTGTAGAACTATTGGGAAACAGTGACCATAGTGTCATCCAATTAAACTTATATACAAGTGGAGTATTGCCAAGGAATTCCAATGCAGATGCGATGGACTTCTGAAGAGGAAACTACCCAAAAATGAAGAAACCAGTAAAAAGGAAGCAGAAGGCCAGAAAGCATGAAAGTTATTTAAACCCACGATAATAGAAGCTCAGTTGAGATGTATATCAAGACATAGGAAAGGTACCACCATGTTCAGGAGAATGCCTGTGTGGCTAACAAGTAGAGTCAGGGAAGACTTCCTTCAGAAAATGGAAGTCTTGCCCAAATGAAGAGAACAGAAAGGAACATAAACTCTGGCAAAAGAAATGCAAGGAGACAATAAGGGATGCAAAGAGAGAGTATGAGGAGCATATAGCTAGAAGTGTCAAGGGGAATAACAAACAATTCTTTAAATATATCAGAAGCAGAAAACCTGTCAGAGAGGCAGTTGGACCCTTAGATGAGAGGGTGTGAAAAGGAGTATTAAGGAGGATAAGGGTATTGCAGAGAAGCTGAATCAGTTCTTGCATTTGTTTCATGGCGGAGGATACTGACCATATACCTGCTCCTGAACTGAGCTTCTCAGGCCTGGAGGCTAAAGACCTGTGTGGATTTGAGGAGATGAGAGAGGATGGTCTAAACCAGGGTTTCTTAACCTTGGGCCCCCAGATGTTGTCCAACGACAACTCCCAGAATCCCCAGACATGGCCTTTGTGGCTGGGGATTCTGGGAGTTGTAGTCCAACAACATCTGGGGGCCCAAGGTTAAGAAACCCTGATCTAAACTATCTTGAAAAACTAAATATTAACAAATTGCCAGGGGCAGATGGCATCTACCCAAGAGTTCTTAAGGAACTCAAATGTGAAATTGCTGGTCTCCTAGCAAAAATATGGAACTTGTCCCTACAGTCAGGTTCTATACCAGAGGACTGGAAAGTAGCTAACGTCTCTGAATAATAAAGGGGTCCAGGGAGGATCCAGGAAACTACAGGCTGGTTAGTTTTACTGTGCCTGGTAAACTGATGTAAAGCATACTTAAGGAAAAAACTGTTAAACATATAGAAGAAAAGGCCTTGCTGAAGGAGAAGCAGCATGGCTTCCACGTATCTTGCCTCACTAACCTTTTGGAGTTCTTTGAGCCTGTCAACAGGCATATGGATAAAGGTGATATGGTTGACATAGTATACTTGGACTTCCAAAAAGCCTTTGACAAGTTCCTTACCAAAGGCTCTTGAGTAGAGGTAGCAGTCATGGGATAAGGGGACAGGTTCAGTTGTGAACTGGTTAAAGACAAGAAACAGGGTGGGAATGAATGGACAGTTTTCACAATGGAGGGATGGAGCCCCCTCCCCCACCCCTGGATCTGTATTGGGGCCAGTGCTCTTTAACTTATTCTTAAATGATCTAGAAGTTGGAGTAACCAGCAAAGTGGCCAAATTTGCAGATGATACTAAACTATTTAGGGTAGTGAAATCTAAAACAGATTCTGAGCAGCTCTAAAAAGATCTCTCCAAACTGTGTGAGTGTGCGACAAAATGGCAAATGCAGTTCAGTGTTGGCAAGTATGTATTGGTTTATTTTGGCCCAAGGCCAGTGTTGGCAAGTGTAAAGTGATGCATACTGGGGCAAAAAACCGCCAACTTCACATATACACTGATGGAGTCTGTGCTGTCAGTGACTGACGAGGAGGGAGATCTTGGGATCGTGTTGGACAGCTCATTGAAAGTGTCAACTCAGTGTGCAGCAGCTATGAAAAAGGCAAAATCCATACTAGGGATCATTAGGAAGGGAACTGCAAACAAAAAATGTTAATATTATAATGCCCTTATACAAATCTATGGTGTGGCCACAGTTGAAGTACTGCAAGCACTTCTGGTCACCATATCTTAAGGAGGACATGGTAGAACTGGAAAAGATGCAGAAGAGGGCAACCAAGATTATCAGGGGCCTGGAGCACCTTCCTTATGAGGCAGGGCTACAGCATCTGGGGCTTTTTAGTTTGGAAAAGAGGTGACTATGCGCAGACATGGTAGAGGTAAATGACGCATGGAATAGAGAGTGTGGGCAGAGAGAATTTTTTCTCCCTCTCTCACAATACTAGAACCAGGGGCCATCCCATGAAACTGATAGCCAGGAAATTTAGGACCAATAAAAGGAAGTATTTTTTCAAACAACACATAATTAATCTATGGAATTCTCTGCCACAGGATGTGGGAATGACTACTAGCTTGGATGGCTTTAAAAGTAGTTTGGATAAATCCATGGAGGGCAAGTCTATCAATGGCTACTAGTTTGGTGTTTATAGGCCACCTCCAGCCTCTGAAGTAAGATGTCTCTAAATACTAGTTGCGGGGAAGCAAGAGCAGGAGAGAGGGCATGCCCTAACCTCTTGTCTGCGGGCTTCTCAGAGGCATTTGGTGAGCAATGGTGTGAAACAGGATGCTGGACTAGATAGGTCTTGGGCCTGATCCAGCAGGACTGTTCTTATTTGTTGTCTGCCTGAAAGAGCCTTCAGTCCTTATCCTTACTCACTGCGAGTAAGGAACTGGGGCTTAGCTTCTGGTTTGAGCTCCCACGGTTTCTCACACAAACCTGAGGATTCAAAACATTAACATGAAAGCTGAGAACCTCAGGAATGTACCAAGGCCCTTCCCAACAGGAGTGTAACAAGGTTGGCTTGGGCCCAGAGACAAGTTTTTTAAATGGGCCCCCACCACCACCCATCTTCCGTCACCGCCTTCCTCTCCTTCTCCTGGCCCAATGTAGACTCTGCTAACTATCCCAACTAGTTAAAAGGTGTAAATTACAGCACAGCAGAACCAAATTTATTGACTGCCTGACTCCCTTAGACTTGAGGAGGTTTACATAATTAAAACAACAACAGCAGGGTGGGGTGGGGGGAAACACACACACATACCCCTAAATGCCTGGCAGAATAGATAAATTTTCAGAAGTTTCTTAAAGGACAGAAGGGAGGGACATTAGGAATCTCAGGAGGCAAGGTATCTCAAATAAATGTGAGGCTGGATGGGATGGGATACAGAACGGACAGAAAGCAGATTATAATCATGCAGGAAATGAAATGGCCATGAATGGAACCTTGCACAACTACTGACCTTTCTCCAATCTGGGAGAGCTAGGAAGAGAGGCTTCTTCTCCTTCATCATGTATACTTTTAAAAGACCCATAGGATCTCATGTGCCAAGGACAGGTCTGTAATGTTTGAGTGATTTCTCCACTCTCTTACCTAACTTTGCATGTTAAGTGATTAAGAGTCAAATAACAGCCTTGGATGTTAAAAGGGGGTTGATAAACGGAGCCAAGGAACTGTGAAAAGCACACACTTGTCACTCTTCTCTTGTGTGTGTCTCCCCACTTCTGTTTTCCTAATGGGAGAAGGAAGGGGGAGTGGAGCGTTGCAATTAAAAACAGGGTGGATTTGATTTAAATCAAACTGATTTAATTCACGATTTAAATCACGATTTAAATCACTAGTCAGTAAGGCTTGATTTAAATCATAGTTTTCTACATAAAGACTAATTCTTGCTGGTATAACTTTAATATGCAAGAAGATGAAGATTTTTAGAATAACAACTTTTCATATTAGTTTTTTTATCCCCAGTTTAATAGGTTAATCATTCATATTTGGACAACTTTTCTGTTGTACTTAGGAAGGAGAAAAATAATCATTACCTTAATAATAACAATTTAAATAGATTTATTCAACTGAAACAATAACATTACAGCATATGTTATTTGCTTAAACAAACATCCATATTTGTTAACTAATTTGGCTAAACAAAATATATATATTTTAAGAAACTTAGACTGTCAGCCCAGCCTACACATTAAAAACTTAAATACTGTCCTCTGTAGCTCACTCGTCATCTTCATCTTCTTTGTTCATAATCTGGAAAAGAAAAACAAGCTTTCCTGCTTTATCGGGTCCCAAACGATTTCTCAATTTAGAATGAATGAGTCCAAAGGAAGAGAATATTCTTTCAATGCCTGCAGAAGAAGCTACTGCTGTTAAAAGTGAAATCATTACTTGAACAGTCACTAAATCCAAGTGCTTAAGTGACTTCCACCAGTTCACTGGTGTGACTTTCTTTAAAATATCTTCAGCAAACATATATTTCTTGAATGGTTCCCCCTTAGCTTTGAAGTTTATTATAGTTGGCATTACAGATGGATGATTGCTGGATACCCATGTCATAGCTAACTCCTCTTCCTCAGCACTTAAGTTTTGACCCTGGTACTGGATATTGACAATATTTGCCAAAAAATGAGCTGGAGACAGTACTTGTCCCATTCGTTTTTTAATGCTTGTAATTTAATTCTGTCCATGTGTAGTTCTGTTTTTAAGTGTTCACTCAGTTCCTTCCAAATTTCAACAGCATCAGCAATAAAACAGCTATTTTTCTGTATTTTGTTTAAAGATTCAGAGATGGGTTTCAGGATGCTCAGCATATGTTCAACATTTCTCTTAAGCCCAATGCTGAGGATTTTGGCCGTGACAGTGCCATCTATTTTATCTCGATTTTGTTCACAAACTGTCATCAGAATAGGCCAGTTCTTGATATACTGCTCAAAACAGTCCACCACAGAGTTCCATCTAACATCTTGTGGGAGCGTTAGCTTGGTTCCACCCATCCTTTTCAGAGCTGCTGCAGCAAAGTGATTGTTACGGAAGTATTTAGCAATTTCAACAACATTAGTCTTTATTTCTGGAACACTTAAGTCTTTGGCTAAGAGGTGCAGCAAATGAGCACTGCAACCATATGTTATTAGCTTTGTATTCCCTTCCTGCTCTTCTAAATTTCTTCTCATCTTGGATACATTTGCAGCATTGTCTGTGACCAAACTGCGTACTAGACATTTGAATTTTTGTTCACATGTTATTATAGCTTTTACTGCCACTTCTTGTAAGTATTCTGCTGTGTGTGCATTTCCTGACATATCAATTGTTTGTGCAAGGAAGACTTTCCCTTCTTCTGTTGTTATACAAGCACATACAATAGGATCATTGTGGACATTACTCCACCCATCAGTACTTAGGTTAACAATTCTACCCTCCAGAGCTGTTGCACATTGCTCCATTTCTCTGTCATACACTTTATCCAGCAGTTTCCCTGCAACATCTGCTCTGCTGGGTGGACTGTATCCTGGTCTCAGTGACTGAACCATATTAATGAAATGTGGGTTCTCAGTCAGACGGAAAGAAGAGTTCGTTGCATAAACAAACTGGGCAATTTATTCATCAATTAACTCTTTTTCTAATCTGCTAGTTTTTATCACAAACTTATCTATGGTGGTTCCAGGAGGGAAGGATTTTTTCTTTCTTTTAGGTGATAGTGATATGTGGCTGTGGGTGTCTGATGATGATGCTAATGAAGCACTATCCTGGATGGATAACTCTGAAACTGTAGAACAGGAGGATGGTGATCTTGAAGGTGGATAGTTTCCAGAATCCATGAATTCCCCTAAACAAAAAAGTCAATGCTGTTATTTTATTGTTTATACAATTTCTGCTTATTGTACACAGCACTGCCCCAAAAGGAATATTTGCTTTTCTTCATAACTGTACCAAATGACAGTAACATGCAGTAATAATAAGAAATATAATTTTGCTCAAACATGACAGTTCAAGGCAGTCTTTAGAAATATTATATGATTCAATAAAAATGTTTACCAACCTGAAGATCCTGCCTGTTCAAATGTGTTTCTTTGGTCATCTTCATCACAGCACTTCTCATGATGTTGCCTCATTCGGGCCACCAGGCCTTGCATTTCTTTGTTGCAGTGTTTGCATTTTGCACGCATGCCTGCCTTACCGATAGGTAAAGGAACTTCATTAAAATATTGCCAAACTGGGTCTCTTTTACGGCCTGCTGCCATTATAGGTTTTTTCCTCCAAGGAAAGAATGTGATAAACCTCAGGTCATACACACAAAAAGATCCAAAGACTTGTCTGTCTGTGGCTATGCAGTATTGTGCTCAGAAAGTTTCACTTTCATTTTGTACTGCTTGTCTGCTTGCCCCTCCCTCCTCACACTTAGTTTCACTTTCTTCTTGTGCAGATCTATTCCACTCCAAACAATCAGAAAAATATTGTTTCTATTCTATTTCACTGAACTTCTTGAAACTTAGCACTGAAGGGGTTGATTCTGTATTCATAGGTTTGTAGAACAATAGGATTAAGGACTTTTTCTCAACTCTGTTCATGTCATAACATTTTTGCTGTGGAGAAGAGGCATGTGTTCTCTGCTGAGACAAATTCAGTTTTGAGAACTGCAAAAGTAAACCAAGCATCTGTGATAATATCTTGTAGGCAGAGAAACTGCCCAATAATCTTACAAAAACCTCTAAAAGAGCATGACATTGTGAATGGATTAATGGAATTTATTTACCAAAAAAATTAAACATATACAGCCTTATTCTACATAATTAAAAAACTAATCTTTATTTCATGATGGAATAACCTTTGGATGGTAATATATTTTCCTCAAAAAGCATTTTATTTTTAAAAAATCCGATTTAAATAAAAAAATCTGATTTTTTTGATTTTTTTTAAAAAATCATTGATTTTTATCCACCCTGATTAAAAACGAATAAAGGCCCTTTGCGACGCTCTGCTTCCCCTTCCTCTCCCCCCCCCCCTTAGGGAAACAGAAGTGAAGCCTGGGCGGGTGGGCAGCCATAATGCCCCAAATAATGAATTAATATGCCCACTCCCACTGCCAGACATGCAGCAGGCGGGGAGGGGGAGTGGGCCATAATGCCCCCAAATGAATCAATGCCAACACAAGCAACGGCGCGAGCAGCACTCTAACACTGCCGTAGCTCCTCCATCTCCATAACAGAAGAACTGAATTTCTTAGAAGTGGCTGGCTAGCCTGGTGGCTGGAGAGGCTACAATTGACCTCCTCTCTTCCTTGTTCTCATTGGGTGTCCAGGAAGCAGAGCCGAACCACCCAATCATGTGCCTGCCTTTCCTTTCTTTATCATGTGGGGTGCCGCCAGCCAATGGATGGGGAAGGAGGAGGAGCTGACAAGGGGAAAGGGTGGGGATGGGGAGGAGGGAGGGGAGGAGGGCAAGGAAATACGGCGCGCTCGAATGAAAATGGAGGAATTTTTTTTAAAAAAAATCAAATAATTCAAATTGAAGGAGCTGCGGCAGGCGCTGGGTGGGGGGAGGCACGTGACATGTCTCTGGAAGGGGCCCCCAGAGGCCAGGGCCCCTAGACAGCTGCCTCCCCTTGCCCGATCATAGTTACGCCCCTGCTTCCCAACAAGTTTCTGCATGCTGCTTTCTCCTACCAAAGTGTGGCCACCTGAGGAGCACAGAGACCAACACTGCTAAGAGTAAGATGAGAGGCTTTGGCAGTGGTATGGGGAAGCCATTTGACATTACAATCTGTTCCCTGGCATGCTAGTACAATGACAGAAGGATCACAGTTGGAAGGATCACAGAAGGAATCTCTTTATGCTTACAGTGTTTGTCTCGGCTCCAGGCTCATGGATGCATTGTCAGGACACTGTGCAAGTCCCTCCTTATTTTACCTCTGAAGAGCGCTAAACTCTCAGCTAAGAATTCAGCCTGCTACCCAAATGTGAATTACACAGGTCTTTATTATAGGGTTGATGAAAAATAATCCTCAAGCTGGCTTCATACACATATCTGTCACCTCCAGTGACTGCTGGTGGTGTCTGCCTTATGTTTCTTTTTAGATTGTGAGCCCTTTGGGGACAGGGATCCATCTTATTTATTTATTGTTTCTTTGTATAAACCACCCTGAGCCATTTTTGGAAGGGCAGTATAGAAACTGAATTAATAATAATAATAATAATAATAATAATAATACCCCAGTGAGGCACTACCTTGGCATGGTTGTGGGGCTTGCGTGCTCTGAGGAAGGTGAGAGCTATGCCAGAGGTCCAACCATACTGGACAGGTCTCACCAGAGGAGCCAGACAAAGAGTGCCTCTCCCATCAACAATATGGTGAGACGTAACTTTAATAAATCTATACAGGATCGGTCGTCGCCCGGGTCAACAAGGACCGCGCCAGGTGCCGGAGTCCCTGGATATCTGGTGGCAAGTGGGCAACAGGACTCAGGGCCTTCAGTTGAGCAACCAGGGCTGAAGACAGCAAAGTTACTGGAAGAAACGTCGCTTAACCGAAAAAATATATGAAAAATGCCAACAAGGAAATAATGATCTGCTATTACAAGTCTAGTCCAACTAGAAGAGGTTATTTAAAAAGAATGTACCAAATTTGGAAAGAGAAGCATCCAGATACAGAAATCACAGAACGAAGGCTAGCAGACCAGAGAAGATTCATAATAAGAAATAAAGTATTCACAGGAGTTGAGCTGGAAGAACTGCAAAGAGCAACACAGGCTCAAGATATGGAAGAAGAATTACCACCAACTGAAGCAGCTGCTCTGGAGCAGGTGGAGGAGGTGTTGGAAATAGAGGATACCACTGTTGCTGAACTGTTTCAAAATCAAAACCAGGCAACCTCCCCTTTGCCTTCACCTCAAAAACCCAAATGTCGTTTAACAGAAAAGCAACAAGAACTAAAGCAAAAAACAACTGAGCACATGAACCAAGCAACCACCAGGGTTCGACTTCCAGCTCTAAAAACAGTTGCCAAAAAACAACTTGCTCAGGCATTAAAATATGTCAATGTTGCACTTGCAGAAATAACAACCAATAATTTGCAAGAAACAAACCAACTAATGTATAGTGCAGCAACAATAACAACACAAGAGCTCAGATATAAGATCAATGGACCTGTAAAAAAAGCAGTACATCACCTAAATGGAAGATTAGATTGGAAAATAAAATCTCCAGGCTTAGATCAGATGCTAGTAAATTGAAAGATATGAAAGACAAGAAGCTGAAGAATGAAAACACCAAACAGTATCTGATCCAAAAATACCATCTAGATTCAAGGAAAATTAGAGAAGTCCTGGAAATAATAAAGCAGCAAATAACAGCAGTGTCAAAGAAGATTAGCAGATATGAAGCCAGAATTACACAACACAGGCAGAATCTCCAATTCCAGTAGAATCAGAGACGTTTCTACCAAAGCATAGAAGGAGAAACGGCAAGAAAAGTAGAAACACCAAATAAAGAAGAAACGGTGCAATTCTGGGGGAAATTATGGGACAATCCAATAGATTATAATAAAAAAAGCAGGCTGGATGAAAGAGGTCAAAAAATGTAACCAACAAATGCAAGATCTAATAATAACACCAGAATTAATAAGTGAAAGAGCAAAAAAAATTAAAAATTGGACTGCTCCAGGCGACGATGAACTGCATGGCTTTCGGCTTAAACACCTAACAAGCCTTCATAAACAACTATCAAAACAGTTCAATCACATTTTGCAAGGAGGTGATATTGAACAATGGCTAACAACTGGGAAAACTCATCTCATCATGAAAGACCCAGCAAAAGGCGCAGTTCCAAGTAATTATAGACCGATAACCTGCCTGCCAACCATGTTCAAATTATTAACTGGAATAATAGCAGATGAAGTGATGCAACACTTATTAACTAACAAACTGCTTCCAGTTGAACAGAAAGGAAATTGCCCGAACACCAGAGGAACAAAAGACCAGCTGCTGATTGACAAAATGATTTTAGAAAATTGCAAGAGAAGAAAAACCAATCAAAGTGTTGCATGGATTGACTACAAGAAAGCTTTCGATTCATTGCCTCACACATGGATACTAAAATGTTTAGAAACAACTGGTGTCAGCAAAAACATTGAGATATTTATTTAAAAAAGCAATGAGCATGTGGAGTACACAGTTAATCATTGGCGAGACACTTGGACAGGTTAGCATTAGAAGAGGCATTTTCCAAGGGGACTCACTATCTCCTCTGTTGTTTGTAATCGCCATGACCCCACTTTCACAAATACTAAACAATACAAGCCTTGGATACCAAACATCTAAAACATCAAGTAAAATCAACCATCTGCTGTACATGGAAGATCTGAAGTTGTATGGAAAGTCCCAGTTAGAAATCAAATCACTGCTAAACACCGCCTCCCTAGGATCAGGACTGGATCCACTGCAAGAAAGGACTGGAACCACTGCAACACAGTGCCTCTGATTCCCATACTCGAGAGGCGGCCCAGGAGGATACCATGGTCGATGGTATCGAATGCCGCCGAGAGGTTCAGCAGAACCAACAGGGACGCACTCCCCCTGTCTAGTTCCCGGCGTAGGTCATCCACTAGAGCGACCAAGGCAGTCTCAGTCCCATACCCGGGGCAGAAGCCAGATTGAAAAGGGTCCAGATAATCCGTATCATCCAAGTCCCTCTGCAGCTGGGACGCCACCACACACTCCATCACCTTGCCCAAAAAGGGAAGGTTAGACACAGGTCTATAGTTGTCTAGGTTGGAGGGATCAAGGGAGGGCTTTTTTAATAGTGGTCTTACCACCGCCTCCTTGAGGCACGATGGCATCCTGCCCTCCCTTAATGAAGCATTAATGATCACCTCCATCCATCTGCCTGTCCCCTCCCTGGCAGCTTTTATTAGCCAGGAAGGGCAAGGGTCAAGAGCGCACGAAGTTGCCCGCACACTTCCCAGGATCTTGTCCACATCCTCAGGCCACACCAACTGAAAAGAATCCAACACAACGGGACCAGATGGTACCAAAGGCACGTCTGCCAGAACTGCCAAAACTCTGGAGTCCAGGTCAGCACGGATGCAAGTGACTTTATCTGCAAAGTGACAGGCAAACCGATCACAAAGAGCTGTAGATGACTCCTCCCCCATTGTCTGGGGGGATGTGTGGAGCAAAGTTTTCACCACACGAAACAGCTCTGTTTGTCTGCACTGAGCAGACACAATGGAGGCGGAGAAAAAGCATTTCTTCGCCGCCCCCACCGCCACGGCGTAGTCCCTAAAATGGGTTCTAGCCCGTGTTCGGTCAGATTCGTGACAACTCTTCCTTCAGCGTCACTCCAGCCATCGCCCGAGTTGCTTCATCGCCCTAAGCTCCGAGGAAAACCAAGGAGCAGAACGGGCTCCACCAAGCCGGAGAGGGCATTTAGGAGCAACCGTGTCAACAGCCCGGGCCATCTCTCCATTCCAGAGATCAACCAAGGCCTCAACAGGGTCACCAGCTCTGGACACTGGAAACTCCCCGAGGGCCATCTGAAATCCAAGCGGATCCATAAGCCTCTGGGGGTGGGCCATCTTAATCGGCCCACCACCCCTGCAGAGGGCAGACGGAGCAGTCAAACTAAACCCCACCAGGTGATGATCTGTCCATGACAAGGGAATGGTCTCAAATTCCCCCACCTCCAGATCATTTATTTCCCGGTCGGCAAAAACCAGATCCAGAGTGTGTCCTGCCACGTGGGTAGGGCCGATACCAATTGAGACAGGCCCATGGTTGCCATGGAGGCCATGAAATCCTGAGCCGCACCCACTAGGGGGGCCTCAGCGTGGACATTGAAATCCCCCAAAACAATAAGCCTGGGGGAACCCAAGGCCACCTCCGAGACCACCCCCGCCAGCTCAGGTAGGGAGACTGCAGTGCAGCGGGGTGGTTGGTACACCAGCAGAATCCCCAGCCTATCT
This sequence comes from Hemicordylus capensis, assembly GCF_027244095.1. Lineage (NCBI taxonomy): Eukaryota > Metazoa > Chordata > Lepidosauria > Squamata > Cordylidae > Hemicordylus > Hemicordylus capensis. The sequence continues at coordinate 177,778,183 of NC_069658.1, forward strand.
CGGAGGCCCACCCTCAAGGACAAACACTCGAAATTCTGAGATTGCCTGACCGGGCACCTGGAAACGGGGAGAGTCTCTCGAAAGATGACTGCAACGCCTCCTCCCCGACCCTCGAGGCGGGGCTGCTGCACGATCTGGAAACCTGGAGGACAAAGCTGAGAGAGACCAACCCCGCCCAGCGCATCCAACCAGGTCTCCGTCACACATACCAGGTCAGCACGCTCATCCACAATCAGATCGTGCATGAGAGATGTTTTTGTGTTAACTGACCTGGCATTCAGCAGCAGCACCCTAATCCTCGAGGGAGTGTTCTCAGAGCTCCCTAGGGTCAGAGGGTTGGGAGAAGGGCCGGAAAAAGGAACAGGCCTCAATTGCCTGGACCGATTTCCCCTGTAACGGCTTGCCCAACTCCCACCGCCATACCTCCCTCTGCCCACTACCCATGATATTGCCACCCCCACTCCAGACCCACTTTTTTGCTCTCCCAGACACATCTCCCCAGACTAACCCACCACGGCCTCTTGGCTTAATAAAAACCAGAACCAGTCTTATGTAAACTCCTGCTAGCTTCTTGATTAAGGGAAGACGGATCTTCAGGCAGAAGGAGAGAGATCTTCTGGGCCCCCAGGCAGCTCGCCCCACAGCTGAGAGCCACAAGGACGAGAGCCCTTGGGCCAGCCTGCCCTATATAGTGGCAGAAGCCCCAGCTCAGCAACAGCCCAGGAGATGTTACACACCTGGAGAAGAGGTGGGGCAGAAGCAAAAGACAGTCAGTGCCCCACCCAAGCTGTTCCCTTCTTCCTTCTTCCATTTATTGGAAGAACCATTTATTCTGCCCATTCTCCTGTGATTGTAACAGTTGCAGGATGGCCAAAAAAGAAAAAAAAATTCAGAAGCTTTGCCTAACATGATGGATATGCAGCAATGGAGAAAGCTTCACCTGCAGAATTTCTGCTTATTTTGCAGCATTTAAAGGCACAAGAGCTCTGGCAAGAAAAAATATGGTTGACAATTTGGGGGGTGCTGCAGTCTACTCACAATCACTGCAAACTAGCACGAGAGTGGTGTATGGATTATGGATGTGCCGAAATGCGATTCGGCATCCAAATCGCAAGCAGGTCCATACCTGCCCGTCCTCCAATCACTGCCATTGCCGTAATCCCAGCACTCCCCTCAGCTATGCCCATATGCCAGCAAGGCATCTCCCAGCTGCCCCTGAATGGCACTGGCACGCAGGGGCAGCTGGGAGACACCCCATTGGTGCATGGGCATAGCTGTGGGGAGCGCTGGGATTAGAGCAATGGCAGCGACTGAAGGAGGAGCAGGTATGGACCTGCTCTCCTCTGCTTTAAAGGGGCTGTGTAAACCCTCATTTTAAAAGGATGTGCCTGCAATTCGGACGCCAAATCACCTGTTGAGCACATCCCTATTATGGATATGTAGGCAGCTATAAACTGCAGGGATATTCCCCAGCCTCTTCACTCTTGGAATTTTGTCAGATGTCAAACAGCAAATGCTGTGATGCTAAGTATAAAAATCATCTCAAAATTCCAGCAATAGTTGTCAAAATAAAGACATTTATTTCCAACTACCAGATACCATTAAAAAAACAAATACTATTGCATATGTCAACTGTGTATTAACATTTAATATCAAACTGCTGTCATTAAATGCCAAACGACTGTAGTTGTCAACCAGTGAAAGCTTTTTAAGAAATGTTCAAGTCAGATATCACATACTGAAATCAATTGTCAATGTATACAACATTCTAAAATATCAATTACATCGAATATCAGCCAAATGTTTAGGAAATATTTTTCTTCCAAATATTTTACATCTTCCCACAACCCTTTCAATCTTCTAATCTCTTGCATTAATGTTCATTCTTGAAAGGAAGAATCAAGTGGGGGATTTTCTGTTGCATGAGAAGCTAAGAACTAGCTTCCTGGATTTAGCAAGAATCTAGTGCAGAGGTGCCCTCCCTGAGACTCTCCAACCATGGGAATAGCAAGGTTGGAGTGTACTGTGGGACAGAAAGTGAAAATGGACTCCTCTCTCTCCACTTCTTCTACAGAGGGGTGCAAGGGAGAGAACAAAAAACAATTGATCAGGTAGCAGGGACCCCCTTTCCCCAGGAGCCTTGGGATATCTGTACCACCCAGCTCCAACTGTTGTTAGACTACAACTCCCATCACCCACGGCACATATTTTGATTGGAGATGATGGGAATTGTAGTCCAACAACAGCTGGAGAGTCTCAGATTGGCCACCATGTGCCATAGTGTAACCCGCTCACCTTGATGTTCTTTCTCCATCCGTGCAACAAATGAGGAGCACAACCCTATCTAGTTCACTCACAATTATGTACCATGACCATCCAACATGTACTCTTGTTTCACATTAACAGCTGCCAGTCTGTGAAGACAATACTGAGCTAGATGGACCAATGGTCTGACTCAGTATATGGCAGCTTCCTATGTCCCTATAACTCCCAGCAGCAGCTTTATCAGGAACAAGACATAAGCAGTAGCTTCTGGGAATGGACTAGCCTGTTTTCAAGAGTAGCCAGCCAGAGATCTGAGAATGTACAAGGAGGACATCAAGGCAAAGACCTTCCCTTTATTTGTCTTCCACATCTAGAAATCAGAGGTGTGATGATCAGACATCAGCCAACATTCAGACTAATGCTGCACTTGCACAAGGATGTTGCACTGGCCAGATGTGCTAAGTCAGGAGCCTGTAACTAGTGTTGTGTTTGCACAATAAAGTGGCACACCTCCTGCTGTGATAGCTCTTCCTAGTACGCCTTGCAGGGTACTTTTGTACAAGAGCGCAACTTCGTGTTCCCACAAATTCATGCAGCTATGCAACTGTCTTACATTAGCGCAATTTTGCTGCGCAAGCACAGCATTAGTCTAAAGACTAATCACTATATATAAATTATTGATCTACTTTCAATATAATTTATAGTCACATATTTAGTGTGGGGGGGTTGTTTTTGGTTATATTATCAGGATCTGTTGTTTTGTTTTTATGTACTACATTTCAGATCCTTCATGTTGTTTGAAAATAGCCCAACAGAGTGGTGGACAATACCGTTGCCTCTTACCTGACTTGAATGTATTACGGCACGAACTTGAAGATGCCCTGAGGGGCTGGATGCCTCCCAGCTCCTGTCCCAGATGAGGTTATTGGGCCTCCGTGCCCAGTAGCAGATAGTGACCCTGGTGGGGTGGCTCTGATCCACTGTGGTCCTTGGCTTCCTTGACTGACAGGAGACTACCTGGGAAACAGTCCATGTTCTCAGGCAGTGGGAATGGGGAAAAGGCAGGCAGAGCTCCATAGTTTAATAACCCCACACCAGTCTGCTCTAGGCTGGCATGACTAAAGGTGGGTGTGAGGGGTAGCAGTTGAGGAGGGTAAATCTGCCACTCCACAGGGTGGTACAAGAGTGAGCACGTTGTTCCCAGGAAGGGCACTTGGTCTGGCTTCTCCGTGGTGATTGAAACACCAAAATCTCGAGGTTGATGGCAAGCGATATTGGTGGCTTGGGTGCCCTCTGGTGTGGATGCCAGGACCAAGATGGTTGGGGGTGCCATAGGGTTCATCAGGCTGTGAAACTTCTCATAATGGGATGATGGGACCCTCAGGGATGTGGACCTAAAAAGGAAAGAAAGACTACAGTGGATTCACATAATCACTTGTCCTACGACCTCATGGAGGAGCTCCACAATTTATTCATTCATTATTATTATTATTATTATTATTTATTTATTTAATAATAAATAAGAGGAGAGCTAGTCTTGTGGTAGCAAGCATGACTTGTCCCCTTAGCTAAGCAGGGTCTGCCCTGGTTGCATATGAGTGGGAGACTTGATGTGTGAGCACGTCAGATATTTCCCTCAGGGATGGAGCCGCTCTGGGAAGTGCATCTAGGTTTCAAGTTCCCTCCCTTGCTTCTCCAAGACAGGGCTGAGAGAGATTCCTGCCCGCAACCTTCGAGAAGCCACTGCCAGTCTGTGAAGACAATACTGAGCTAGATAGACCTATGGTCTGACACAGAATATGGCAGCTTCCTATGTTCCTAATACATTTATATACCACCCCAAACGCAAGTTCTCTGGGCAGTTTACAGGACAATAAAAACAGCCGATAAAAGATTAAAACATTTCAACAATTAAAATTAAAAAGTTAAAACTATTAAAACACTATTAAAACAGTATCTAATTAATGACTGCAGTTGTCACATCTGACTCCAGGTTTTCTCAGACATCCATCTTTATTCATCTAGGAAGACCCACATCTACATTTATTTATTTATTGCTGTTAATAAATATGGTCCTGAGTAGCCATCAAAAGAGCTGGTCATAGCCCTAACTAGACCTCTCCAGATGATCTCAATAGGCAGGACAAAGGCTCATGACAAAGGAGGCACTCTCTTAAATGCCCTGGATCCTACCCATTCAGGGCTTTATAGATACTAACCAGCCCTTTGCATTTTGCTCGGAAATACGGCTAAGCTTGTGTTTAATTATTATTTGCTGTTATTTATTGCTACTGTCTTTTCAGCACCCGGCAAAACCCTTTTTATTCTCCCAGCCATTTCAATGGTCTTAAAATTAGCTGTCTTTTAAGTGCTGTGTTGTTGCTCTTTTGTTGTATTCTACAATATTGTTTTATAGTTTGCTGTTTTCTGCAAATTTTGTTGAAAGGTGGTACATAAATTAAATAAGTAAATATTACATCTTGGATCATGGGCTCTGGAGAGAAGTTAGATGTGATCCAAACACATATCCAAGTTTGAGTGCCATCTCTCAATAACTGTTAATTTTCCAAAATCCATGGGGTGGCAGAGTACCTCCCTGCCACCCCTTCCCCCTTTGTTGGCCAGACATAAGGAAGTACTGTGTGCGCGTGCACCCGCTGTCGTGCACACTGCACACACTGCACATCATGCATGCGACGTGTGTACATGACGTGCAGTGTGTGCAGTGGGCGCACATGCACGACAGCGGGTGCACGCGCACATGGTACTTCCTTATTTCCGGCCAACAATGGGGGAAGGGGCGGCAGGGAGGTACGCTGCCGCCCCATGGATTTTGGGAAATTAACAGAGCACCAGCAGGGGGGAAGCAGTGGGAGGGCTAAGTGCACCCTTCCCCGCCCTTAAAAAGCCACCCCCACCGGCATCGGACCAGCGGAACCACTGGTTCTTCAAACCAGTTCGGAGGCCCATAAAGGGCCTCCGGACCGGTTCTATGGACATCCTTACCTGTCCCTTATTCCATGACTGCTAAGTTTACTCAAGAGGCTTTGGTGGAGAACTTTATTAAAAGCTTTTTGGAAGTCCAAATATACTATGTCAGCTGGATCACCTTTATCCACATGCTGGGATACAGACAGACACTCTCAAAGAACTCCAAAAGGTTAGTGAAGCAAGACTTCCCCTTGCTGAATCCATGCTGGTTCTCCTTCAACAAGGCCTTTTCTTCTATATGCTTAACAATTTTGTCCTTAAGTATGCCTTCCATCAATGACTGACCTGTAATTTCCCAGATCCCCCTAGATCCTTTTTTGAAAATTGGGAGTCACATTTGCTGCTTTCCAGTCCTATGGTACAGAGCCCAATTGTAGGGACAAATTATATATCTTTGCTAGGAGATCAGCAATTTCATATTTGAGTTCCTTCGGAACTCTTGGATGGATGCCATCTGGCCCTGGTGATTTGTTAATTTTTAGTTTTTCAAGGCAGTTTAGAACATCTTCCCTTGTCACCTCAAATTGGTCCAGTTCCTCAGCCACTAAACCTGAAAAGCTCAATTCTAGAGAGGGTATATGATCAGTATCCTCTGCCATGAAGACAGATGCAAATAATTCATTCAGCTTCTCTGCAATCTCCTTATCCTCCTTAATAATCGTTTTCACACCCTCATCATCTAAGGGTCTAACCACCTCCCTAGCAGGTTTTCAACTCCTAATATGTTTAAAGAATTGTTTGTTATTCCCCTTGACACTTCTAGCTATATGCCCCTCAAACTCTCTCTTTGCATCCCTTATTGTCTCCTTGCATTTCTTTTTCCAGAGTTTATGTTCCTTCCTGTTTTTTTCATTTGGGCAGGACTTCCATTTTCTGAAGGAAGTCTTCTTACCTTTTGTAGCTTCCCTGGCTCTACTTGTTAGACACGCTAGCATCCTCCTGGACTTGGTGGTACCTTTCCTCCTTCTTGGTATACATTCCAACTGAGCTTCTATTATCGTGGTTTTAAATAACTTTCATGCTTTCTGGAGTGATTTGACCCTCCTGACTTTCCCTTTCAACTTCCTTCTTACTAGTGCCCTCATTTTTTGAGAAGTTTCCTCAAGTTATGCCTGGAACAGAGGGAGAATGTTGCAAAGGAAACGGATTGGCAAATCTGTGAAATTCCCTTGTTGTTGCCGATCCCAGTCCAGCAAATGTGAACTGCAAGAAGATCCCAGAATGAACATCTGGAGGGTCTTTATTTTGAAAACCAGAGGTTTGAAAAAAACACCTTATACCAATTTTTACTGCTATAGCATAGTTCTGAGAGAAAGCCTCACCACCACCCTACTTTATCTTTCCCTTTCCTATGTGTGTCAACTTAAAAACACTCCCACTGTGAACTCATCCCTTTCACCTGCTAGGCTGCTAATATTATGAGTGCAACTGCCAAATCACTCCCCTTACTATGTAAACCATAATTTAAAGTGTCAATACTTCTCTGTGTGGGTCAGGCATGTGGACCAGTTACGGACGGGAGCTTGGTGAGTTCTGGAATGAGTCACACAAAAGGTCATTCAGTTCACATATCCGGAAATGCTGGGGGAGGGGGCCTGGCAGGGAGCCTGCCTCCTCACACACAATCAAAATTACTTTGTCGGCTCTGCTGCTCACACAGCACACGAGCCATGCTGCAGCGAACGGCATTTGTTTTATTTATTTATTTAATTGGTTTATATGCCGGCCTTCCAAAAATGGCTCAGTGAGAAATGGCATAGCAGGGAGCCGGAGGAGGAAGTCCTCCAGCATCCCTCAATGCACCACACCAGGAGGCTTTTCAGACAGCGGGCATAACAGATACTTCGACTCAAAAGGAGCATTGTTTTACCCTGGACATAAGTCAGGGCTAGGTTCCATACAGAGGGAAACCCCCGAATCGTGTGTGAAGTGCTCTCTGATATATCACACGGACTTCAGGGTAAATGTGGCCAATATATGAACGCACACACCCACGCTCCCATGGTAAAGTCGCCATCTGAAAAAGCTCCAGGAGAGGCGATCTTGCCGCCTGGCTCTCTGTTCTTGGGCTGCCTGCAACCCGCACACACACACAACCAGGAACCTGGTTAGAAGGGTGCACTTGCACCCTTCTACCTAGGTAATAGCCCGAGGTAAAACCTCAGGTTACCCAGCGGGGCAGTGCCAGGATCAACCTTGATCCTGGTACTTCACACAAGCTGCCCTACCCTGGTAGGGCTCCTTGTGTGAATAGCCCTACAGTGTGGTATTGCAAAGGCAGATGGAGGAGGGAATTTCTTGTGACTGAAACCCTTTTCCTTTCCCACTTTCTCTCTCTGTCCCTTTACTCCTGGCTTCCTGTCCTCAGAACACATTAACGCCATGGTCTTTACACATGAATGGGAGACGTGGATTGTGTCTCCAATTTTCAGTATCTACTTTTTTAAAATACACACAATATTCCATGTATGCTGCTTGAACATAAAAATATAGTTAATAAAGCTGCCTTCATCAAAGAACTCCTACCTCAAATATTTGTGGAAGTTACTGCAAGGCATTCCAGATTTTAATTCAGCCTTTACTATATCAACTTGTAGATTATTTTCTTCATTTGTCCAAATATCACCCATTATGGCAAACATTTGCTCCATATTGCTGATATTTCCCATGGGATCTAAAATTTTAGATTTAAATTCTCAATGCTGCCAATTAATAAGTTCAGCCCAAAGATATAAACTTAAAACTGGCAACCACCTGTCAGTTTGAATGGTTGTATTCTGGCACTGAGGCAGGCAACCTCTTCTTCTGTGAAAGGCTAATGTACAGCATTTGGAATCAAAATCCAAAATGCCAGATCCCATGGGGGATATGAGGCTGCTGCTCTGAACACTAGGGTCAGATTCCCTCCTGTGAATACCCATCAGCTGACTAGGGTAGTCTTGTTGCTGAATGGGGTAATAATCATGGAGGACCCCTGATGGGGCATAGAAAGAAATGGAGAGAATAGCTATGTAAACAAAGCCTGTCTGAGGCTTTAAAAGAAGGGCTTCCATCCCTGGCTTTAGTGACTGAACCTTCTGGTGAGTTTGAGGGAGGCTCCACAGGCAGTCACTGAGCCGAACAGAATGATCACTGATTTTTAGCCCCCCTGTAGACCTTTATTGTCTGCTCGTATTTATATTAATTAATTAATTAATTAATTAATTAATTTCTATTGAGTGCATTTCTGTTCCATCCCATATATAAATCTCTGAGCAATTTACAGTTTTAAACACAAACAATTAAAACATTAAATCAATTAACACAGTTTAAAATATAGATTAATACCCCACCACCACCACTATGATTGTTGCCAAGAACGTCTGTGCAGCTGCGATTGGCATCTGGTGAAAGATGATAGCTGATGGGCTCCCCTGATTTGAGTCCTGATAACACTCGCCTCCATATTCTTCGTATCATACCAATTGCGCTATGGCAATGCATAATATTTTATTAGACTAATGCAGTATAACTTCGCCATTTAGCGTATTTTAGTGTACTTTACCATTTAGTGTAATTTAGTGTAACTTTTCAATTTTTAGTAATAGTCCAATTTATGGTAACCATTGTAGTTTTAACCATTCTTAATTTTAATTCTAGCTTTTTACCACATATGAAATCATTTTCAGCTATATTACTACTACTATTTAAATTCCTCTTCTATCTTTTCTGTGCATTTTATTATGGAAAAGTATGTTGAGCGGTTTTAGTTTCTTAGTAGTGTGGCTTGTTTCTTTTTAAATTGTAATTATTTTAAATTCTAGCCTTTTCACATTAGCTATCATCATATTTGCAATCACCTCTATCAACATGTAATTTTTCTCTAGTATTACCTTCATTTAATGTGTAATTTTATGCTGGTCTCTGACCCTAATAAAGCTTGACTTGACTTGAAATATAGATTCAGAACAACTTTAAAACTACATACGTATTATGAAAATAAAACAAATATTTCATCATATCTGCTCTGAAATCAGCAAGTACTGAGCAGTTATATACCCCTGCTAACTTTGCAAAGAGGCACCTTGTAACATGGTGATTCCCTTTATTTAGCAAGAGGAGATTAACTGGCTCTATCCACCCCCAGCACAGTACTTCCAGTGACTGTTGCTGCTGTCTGTGTTATGTTTCTTTGGAAGAGCGGTATAGAAATAGAATAAATAATAAATAATAATGGGGCAGTTAGAACTAGTGAATTTTTTACATTTTCGTATTTAAAGCACCAAAATCACTAACTTGACCCACTCCACAATTTAGCAAGTTTAAAAGTGGCAACTTTAGCTCCAGGACTTGCTGTTTGGGCTTAAGCTTAGAGATGTGCACAGACTTGTTCGGAGGCCCTTTTACAGGCCTCTGAACAGGTTTGAACACCCAGCGGTTCGGCCAGTTCAAAGGTGGGCAGGATAGCTTTAAGGGTGGGGGAGGGTGCACTTACCTCCCCCCACCCCCTACCTTTCCCCCACTGGTGCTCTCTGTAAAACCTGTCTGGTGGGGCTGCAACGTACCTCCCTGCCGCCCCATCTTCTCCTTGGACTGGAAGTGACCAGAAGTAACCTGCGCATGTGCGAACGTCGGCACATTCACCCTCCCCGCCCTTAAAGTTATCCCCCCGGCCTTTGAACCGGCCCCCGCCAGTTATTATTATTATTATTTATTCGATTTCTATACCGCCCTTTCAAAAATAGCTTAGGGCGGTTTACACAGAGAAATAGCAAATAAATAAGATGGATCCCTGCCCCCAAAGGGCTCACAATCTAAAAAGAAACATGAGATAGACACCAGCAACAGTCACTGGAGGTACTGTACTGGGGTGGATAGGGCCAGTTACTCTCCTCCTGCTAAATAAAGAAAATCACCATGTTACAAGGTGCCTCTTTGCCAAGTTAGCAGGGTTCCGTGCACATCCCTGCTTAAGCTCTGCTAGTAAATATGAAATTCAAGCAAGGGTGGCCTGCTGGTGTTGGACAACAATTCCCATCATCCCCAAGGCACTTTCCAGGTTATCTGCTACAAATGCTTCGGCTTGGCAGGATCGTATTCACAACGACCCCCAGAATTTAAAAAAAATCCTACAATGGGAAAATACAGCAACATCTTTGCAATGGACATACAACGTTATAGCACTAAATCACAGTGATAAAATCCGAAACAAGGCATCCGAAATGTGAATGGCACCCTGCTGACAGCACAGGGACTGCGGTTTCACAATACAGGAAGTATGAAAGCACACTTAGCAGATACGCAGTGACCCTGTTGTAAAGTCTAATCTGGAAAGCGCCCAGCTGTGATAAATTACAGCTGGGGATGATAGGTATTGTAGTCCAACAACAGCCAAAAGGCAGGCATCAGCAGTGCTGATTATTGATGATATTTGCGAACATGTTTTATTTGTGATCAACATAGGAGAACAGCTATAGTCACTGAAAACTAGCCCCAGTAGCCCCAGGAAAACAAATAACTTTTTGATGAGGTAAGTTCCAAGTTGCAGAGTCCATTAGGAAAAGTCTTGCTTTTCAAAATTTCTTTAGAACACGAGATCTTAAGAACTGCCTGTATTTGATCAGACTGTTGTGGGTGTGTCTAACTAGTCAGGCTTCTTGTTTCCAACAGTGGGTAGCCAGATGTTTCTGTAAAGTCCCCAAGCAAAGTAGCAATACCCTTGCCTTGTTATTTGATTCTTAGTGACTGGTATTTCAAGATAGGCTACTTCTGAACATGGAGATTCTTTTAGCTATAATGGCTAAAAACTATTGATAGACCTCTAATTTGTGTAACCACTTTTAAAGGTCATTGAAATCATCACCATATCTTATCTTTAACAGGGGTAGTGGTGGGAAGTAGTGGTGGGAAGTAGCAGTGGAGAGAGAAGCCACTAGTCCTCAGAGAAGTAGCCTACATATATACTTTTCTCATTACCCCAACTTCCACACAAATATACATATTTTCATTTGACAACAGTTGAAGCACATGAGAAGTCAAGCATGAGCCAGGACAGACTCAGCCCTTTCCAAATTTTCATCCAGCCTCAGTCCTCCCAAAGGTTTTTCTCCCCCCCCCCCCCCGCTGCTCGCACCCCAAGTTTGTTCCAGTGCCAAAAAATGCATGGCTCTCCCCACCCTAGTTAGCTGATGGAAGACCTGACCTGCTACAGCAGGCTGCAACTTGCAGTCTTCTCCAATCTAAGGGGGGGGGGTTTATACCCTCTGCTATCAAACTTTTTCTTGCCAAATCTCTTGCTCAGCTTACATATGGTGCACAGCTAGTCCTTTATCTAGTTTTCAGCAGGTGGAAAGAATTCAATCTAAATTTCTTAGAGCTGTACTTTCGACCCCCCCATTGTGTCTCTAATGCCAGATTGAGACTGGAGACGGGTCTAGTCAAGGTGGAGGCTAGATATTGGATACTTACGATTTTTTACTGGATTAAAATCCATCACTCCCATGGTAGTTTAGTATTTCTCACATTACAAGATTCATTTCATGCCTCCTGGGAACGCAGAATATTTACTAAACTGGCAACACGGGGGTTGCTTCCGCTTACCCTGCTCAAAATGGAAGTATCACAAGCCCGTGCCTTGGTGAAACAGAAAATATTAGACACGGAGCGGCAGGAAGATTTATCTAAGTCTCCGGGTTTCGCTGTAACGATACCACAAGGTACCTTGTTGCTCCTTTATCTTATCTGCAACAGTTAGACATCCCCAGATATAGGTTGGCTTTTACACAGGCCAGATGTAGATGCCTTCCCTCTGCTGTCCTTGAAGGTCGCTACAGTAGGATTCCTTGTGCGGAGTGTCTATGCCCCTGTGGTGATGGGGAAGTTGAAACAATCGAACATGTTTTGCTTTATTGCTCCTTTTATAGGGATTTACGTTTAGAACTAATATCTCCACTGTTGGCTCGTTTCCCAGGAAATTCACCTAGTCAACAAGTGGCTTTCCTGCTTGAGGACAGCATACCTGCCATTACTCGGAAAGTGGCGGGGTTTTGTGCAGCAGCTCAAAGAGTGCGCCAGTTTTTAATTAACAGTCCTAGTGCTGCTCTATAACCTTTCAGTTATAATATTGTTGATGGGTTAGACTGTTGACTTTTTTAATAAATAAACTCCAGCTTAACACATTTGTGCTCCCCACTCCCCGCTGCTTCTGGGCCCACCCACCCCCACCCCCACCCCCAGTTTATGGGGCCCCAAAGGGAACTCTTATGGTGGCTACAGTGCCGCACCCCACAGTGGGAGACTGTGGGAGACCGCACAGTGGGAGACCGCACAGTGGGAGACCGTACCCCACAGTGGGAGACTGATGATCTGGCCTTCTTTTTGCCAAACATCTGGCCAAACATTTCTTTTTGCCAAACATCTGGCCTTTTTTGTCAAACATGTTTTGCCAAACATTAAAAGGTTGTTTTAATATTTTTTGCCAGAGGTAGCCCTTCCATGAAGCAAGGCAAAGTGGTCGCCTCAGGTGGTGGATAACTGGAAAATCGGAACATCTCCTCTAAAGTAATGGAGAGCAGAAGAATACGAATATGGCAAATATTTATTAGGCATGTGCCCGAAACGAGGCCATTATAAAGGCCTCCGAAATGTTTTGGCGCACGGGGGGGGGGGGATTCGGCATTTCGGCACCGGCAGGGGTAGTACTTTAAGGGCGGGGGAGGGTGTACTCACTCCTCCCGCTGCATTTCCCCTGCTGGCGCTCTGTTATCTTTAAGCCCCTCAGGGCAGCAGCATTCCTCCCTGCCGCCCCATTTCCCCCATCGGCTGGAAGTGGCTGAAAGTAGCGAGCACACATGCACCCATCGTGCTCACGCATGCACGGCAGACGGGCGCGCACGCATCAGGTGCACGCGCGCTCACTACTTCCAGCCACGTCCGGCCGATGGGGGAAATGGGGTGGCAGGAACACTTCTGCCCTGAAGGGCTTAAAAATAACAGCGCGCCTATGGGGGAAATGCAGTGGGAGGGGTGAGTACACCCTCCCCCCATTAAAGTACTACTCCTGCCGGCACCGAAGATCTTCGTGCACATCCTTAATATTTATATAGTGCTTTTCAACAAAAGTTCCCAAAGCAGTTTACATAGCTATAAACAAATAAATAAGATAGCTCCCTGTCCCCAAAGGGCTCACAATCTAAAAAAGAAACATAAGATAGACACTAGCAAAAGCTGCTGGAGGGATGCTGTGCTGGGGATGTATAGGGCCAGTTGTTCTTCCCCTGTTAAATAAAGAGAATCACCAAAGAGGCACCATTTTAAAAAGGTGCCTCTTTGCTCAGTTAGCAAAGCTTAAAGATGAGTTTTGAGTTCCTCCAAGCCAATAGTTCCTTGCATAAACATTCCACAGGCGACAAGACTGACCTGGCAGATCTCAGCAAAGTTCTTTCTGATGTAACCCAGATGACGAGAAGAGGCATAGACTCAGATCCCCTAGCCTTGTCTTTGATGAGCTCCTGGCCAACAACATCCCAAACCAGCCACAACACTCCCCACCCTCAGCACCATTACAGAACAGGTCACTCACCAGAGCAGAGGCTGAAAGCGGCCCAACTGCACAGCCCAAGAGTCAATACAAACTGGAAATGAGAAGAACATTCAACTCCGGGTTCCCTTACAAGAGGCTTGCTCCTTGGGGATCAAAACAAAAAGGAACGCATTCCACTTTCCACTTTTTGTCCTCAGGATTTTTATGCAAGCTGCTGCAGGGAGGTCAGGGGCATCACTACAACCGGAGGAGGGAACAAATGTCCCTGGGCCCCTGCAGGCTAGGTGGCAGCTTGCTTTTTGATTTTCCCCTTGCACATCTCTGAAGAATGCGGTGGGGAGGGGTGGCAGAGGAGGCATCTCCATTTTTTTTTGTCCCAGGGCCCACTCCAACCTTGCTACATCTCTGACAGAGATACAACCATACAGTACTTGTTTAAGCCCCATTCAGGCTCTTCCAAGCAAGAGACAGCCTCACGCAAACTTTGTCGTACAGCTGTGTATACATTCTGTGAGACAGGAGACACATCGTACATAGAGGAGGCAGAACAGTCTCAGAGGCAGTCACCGAACCATCATTGTGCACAAACTCTCACAAGAGACGCATACAGAGCAGCATATACAGAAATGCACTCAGAGAACGAAATGAAGCAGCAGTTAAAATGCACATAGACTCACCCAGGAATTGCAAAGTAGGCATTCATATCAGGTCCTACAATGCCCTGCAACCTGCAAACAGATTAACAGAATCTTAGCACACTCAAGAATTCAGGACACAAAGCAAGAAAGCACCATTCTGTCTGCCCCCCCCCACACACACACACCCTGAACTCTTTCCCCTAGTTCTTTGTCCCCTCACTGCTTTGTTGCAGCTGTCCTCTGTTCTTTGTAGCTTCCACACCCCCTCCCCTTTCTGCTGTGCCTCTCTGGCCTTCTCTCCCTTGGTTTAGCTCATCTCTTTTTCCCAGGCCTTGGATCGTTCCATAACTTGAAGCAGATGATAGTTTTGTTTGGGGTTTTTTTGAAGCAAATTGAAGAAGAGGTTGCTGCTTGTAGTGTGAACTTCTACCTCTGGGAAAGTGGAGTTTATATTGTTTTTTAAAAAAACACACAAGCTGTTCAGCTGGAAGCAACAGTCAGCTGAAAGTCACTGCTAACTCTCTTGAAAATAATTGTCTGACTCCGGCCCATGTCCTCCTCCTTTTTTGACTAGATTTTGTAAATGCTTTATAAAAAGTATGATGATTCACATTGTAACAACCAGTGGAAATTAACTGAGTTCTTGAGTGGAGATCTGCAAGACTGCAATGGTGCACATTCGATTTTTTCTTTTCTTTTCGGGAAGGGAGTAGGGATGTGAATGGAACCGGCTGGCCCGGTTTGGTTCAAGGCTGGACTGGCCTTGAACCGAACAAGGCTAGTTCAGTCCGGCACATCTTAGAAATGCTCCCCCACCCGCCCGGTTTGGTTCAGTCTGAGGGGGGCAGTCCGCGGAGGTTTTTTTTTTTGGTTTTTTTAAAAAATCTTTTAATCTTTCACCCCTTTGGGGGGGCTTTCTATGGGCCGTGGGTGTGTGTATCAGCGAAGGTTTCCCCTCCCCCTTGCCAGCCCCAATCATCACTGCTGCGGCCTGTTTTAGAGCTTATTTCGGCCTCTGTTTGGGCCTCTGTATTTTTGCGCGACAGCCTTTTTTTTTTTTAAAGTGACTGAAACAGGGGCATAGCTATAATTGAGCGAAAGCGTTCAAAGAACATGGGCCCCCAGCTCCATCCCTCCCTATTTTCTTCATTATCTCCCTCACTCTGGGGAGCTGCCAGAGAGAGGGATAAACACAGGCCCTCTCTCCCCTAGCTAGAAGATTCCATCCCATCTCTATACAGTCAATACCTGCTTTGAACACAATATTCGAAGAATATAGAATGGCATCTGATCTGGCTTTACAGTTAACAACATTAAGAGGTCTAAAAGCTGACCCCCGCACAGAGCATCTGCGCGTTTTGGGGGGCCGGCTACCTCTCTCCCCCCCAGCCCAGTCTCGGGCCGGGCCCGCCGCTGCCAGACTCGGTGTTCGGGCTGGGCCCACCGCCGCTGGCCTCCCCGGCCGGGCCAGGGCCCCCGCCACCGCCGGCCTCCCCGGCCAGGCCAGGCCCGCCGCTGCCGTGGCCTCCATGGCTCGGCAAGGCCCGCCGCCGCCTCTGTCCTCCACCACAGACACACCTCAGCCAATCAGGTGCGTCCCTCCGCTCCGCTGCCCAGCCAATCAGCTGGGTTGCCGGGACGCATCCCCACAGAGGCTGAGGCACGTCTATGGGGATTAAATATATAGATTATTTCCACATATAATCTATTGCAAGATGACAAAATCCACTTATAATGCTTATCCCAATTCAAATAGGCACCACCAAAGTGGAAATTGTTTGGAATTTGGATCCCAACTAGAAACACCTCACTTTTTGACCTCTACTACAAACCATTATTTCAAAAGATTAAGCCAGAGCTTAACCACTGGAATTCCTTGAACCTATCTTGGTTACAAAGGATCCATCCAATCAAAATGATTATATTACCCACAATTACCATCCCACTCCAAACAATCCCAGATAATATTTCTAACTCTCAAATTCAGACATGGCAACAAACTATGGATAAATTTCAGTTGAATTACAAAAAGTCAAGTGTACAGAAATTAGTCTTACAACAACAATCTACCCGAGGAGGTTTGAAATATCCTAATCTCCCAGGGTGCTATTTAAGAGGGTGGCAGAGCCACCCCACCCTAAATTTTAGATGACATCTGATTATTCTTCAGGGGAACTATTATGATTACATAAGTAACTGTTCAAATGCACTTAAAAAAAACACCTGGATATAATGTACTTTATTTATAATGCAGTAAATTTGAGATTATAATTATTAATGCCAGCTCGCCAGCCATTGTCTTTGGTAGATCACTTACTACTAGGCCAGAAGGCCAGATAATGTTCCTCAACATGCCGTTAATGGTCTTAAAGTAGAAGCCATCAGAAGTTTTGTAAGATGGCCAGGACTTGCTTCCTCCTGATGGGGGAGGCTGATATGAGAGTGTAAGGTTACTCATCTTCCCTCCTGCCCCTGCTGGGGGTGTCCAAGTAGTAAGTGGAAAGGAATGGCAGATCCAGGTGGTTTCTGGGTGAGAAAGAGAAAGACACAGACTGAATTTGGAGAAGCGGGTAGGGAGCTGAAGCACCTCAGGGTGTCGATCTCTCTGGGGATCTGATGTAACCTGCTGCTGTTCTACAATTTCAACTCCATCTCATGTTCAACGTCTATCTATCTATCTATCTATCTATCTAAAAGCCCTCCAGATATTACAAATACACCATTAGCCTCCAGTGATTCCTCCTCCAAAGGGCCCAAGGAGCACTGCACCTCTGGAACTGCTCAATGAAGTGGGAAATGGACAATATTCAAGAGCAGGCCTTGGATGTAAATCTTGTGCCCCTCTCCATCCTCAACTTAAGCCTGGAATGGAACCCATGAAAGACTCCCCCATGGTTTTTAGATGTGGAGAAAACATCATATGACTCTAAGTTTCTTGTCTTAAAGTAATCAATGTGGAAATTTCTAACCTTCTAATTTTATATTAGGAAGAGGAAGCACACTTATTGCTTGCTCAAATAGGCACAGGCGTTAGAAAACAATGTTCTACAGACAGACAGCAGAAGGCACTTAACCTCCATTGTAGCTATAATTGAGCAGATGAGTTCAAAGAACCTGGGCCTCCGAGCTCCTGAGGGCCCCCCAGCTCCACCCCTACCTCTTTTCTTCATTATCTCCCTCACTCCAAAGGGCCACCAGGGAGAGGGGCGAACACAGGCCCTCTCTTTCCAGGCTACGCCCCCACTCCATTGATTCAGGTATTTTAATTTACTCTCATTAATTCATTCATTCATATTCTCTCTCTTTAATTAAAGTAAAGTTGTGCCGTTGAGTCAGTGTACTCATGTATGCTAACTGATTAGGATAACACATCAAGCACCTGAGGAAGCACAGTCAGGTTCAAGAGAAACTGCTGTTGTTGTTCTGCTGCTGCAAATGAGGAGAGAGTGTGGATGATGATTTCCAGAACCAAATTACAGATGTTTCAGGAAATCAAGAATTAGTAGTAATAATGGGCTATTTCTAGATAGGGAGGCTGTTCACACAAGCAGCCCTACCAGGGTAGGGGTGCCCATGTGAAGCACTGGGATCATGGCCTATTCTGATGCTGCCCTGCTGGACAGCTCAGGAATTTCCCGGGGCCATCACCCGGGCAGAAGAGCGTGAGTGTGCCCTTCTACCAGGGATCGCGGTTGAGTGTCTGCTCAGGTGCCTGCCTGCCTGACACACACAGCCAGGCACCTAGAGAGCCCAGCTTGAGGGGGAATCTCCCAATGCACCATACTCCTCACAGGGTGCATTGGGGGATTTCTGAGGCCGGACGGTGTTTCCCCGGCCTTCAGAATGCTGCACTGATCACTACAGTGGCGATCGTGTGTGTGCCACCATCCTGAAGAGGAGGGGGCAGGGGGGAGGTATACTCCTGCTTTCCCCCCAGCCCTCGCTAGCCACCAGGGATTTCAGTCATGTGAACAACCTTAGTGACGGCTATCTTGACTAAATTTATTAGAGGACGTCCTATGGCTGTTTAGTGGTTCTTTAGAGTAACTCCTGAGTAATAAGTAACTCCTGAGTAATAAGTCAGCCAGTGGTTTATTCCAACATGACCTCTGATTCTTATGGGCAATTTTGCTGGTGATGATGATGTTTTGTAGATGATGTTTTGCAGATTACAGATCTTCCTTGCCTGCCAATTCTTGAAATACCTTTTCATTACTATGTTTATTCTAACTTAAACATAGAAGAGGAAAGCCTTGCCTAAGGAGGAAAAGGTGTAGATGGACCATAATGCAACCTTTACAGGAGTGGTTTGTTACCTGCATAGGTAGTGATGCATGGGAGGGTTGGATCCAAATAGATTAGACACCCCTGCACACACCAGTTGCTTATGCAACTGAGCATACATTTCTCCCGGTTCTTGCCTTGTGTAGTATCCCTTATTATTTTTTTTAAAACCAACCTGGTTTATTTGTATTGTGATCTTTCAGACTCTTTATTTTTTTTATTTTCATTTTATTTTTTATTTTTGCAATTTAATTTAATTAATTAATTTATTTCTATTAAATTTTTATACTGTTTGACCCAGGTGGCTCTAGGCAGTACACATAAATAAAAATAGATGAAAACTAAATAAATAATCCATCCATTGAAATTAAAATCATTTTTTAAATTAAACAATTTAACCATTTAAATTATGCTCTTCTTTAGCCTTTAGGCAGGGCTGCACAACTTCAGTCCTGCAGCTATTGTTGGACAACAACTCCTACCATCCTTGATCATTGGCCACTGTGGCTGAGAATAATGGGAGCTGGAGGGTCACAGTTGTGCAGTCTTGTCTTTAGGGAGCTTTAGCCTCCTCCGTCTCTCCAAATTACTTTCAAAGGGCTGTGGCAGCTGCTGTTCTTAATCAATGTTGCCATCAGCAGAACTCTTTCTACCCAGGAGAACATCAAAGGGGTACTAGAATCATTGGTTCCCTGTCCAGCCTCTGAAATCTTAAAAGATTGCAGAGATTTAAATGGCCAGAAATCCAGCCTAAGAACCTCAAAGTGTGTGTGCACAAAACCCCTCACAGCTATGTGTCTGAGATGGCCTCACAAGGGGCTACTATGCTTTCAATTTCCAACCCATTCAGACATGAAACAAGCAAGCAATAAGCATTTTAGAACTTTCCATTGTAGTCTGTAGTCATTATAGTCCTCATATACAAGCAGTATTGGTTATATCACATATTCTCCCCCTGTCCCCACTGCCAACAGCAATCACAAAGGCACAAGAGCAGCAATATAACATCGAAAAATTAAAAGGAGGAAATTTTGATCACAACAGCAGAATAGATGCATGTTTACTCAGAAGTTAGTTCCATTAAGTTCAATGGATTTACATTCAAAGAAGCAGGGGCGTAACTATAATTGGGCAAGGAGAGACAGTTGTCTAGGGGCCCACTGCCTCCAGGCCCCCCCCCAAGACATGTCACATGACTCCCCTTTACTGAATTTATTCAAAATTCTGAGAAAACATACATAGTCTCACACTGCATGGTTGAAAGTCTCCTTTGCTAATCTGCAGCAAGGGGCCCATTTTAATCATTAGTGTTTCTACTGTGTTCTAGGCATTAAAAATAGTACAAATATATAGTATTCAATGTATATCACTATATATTGTGAAAAGTGTGTGTGTGTGTATATATATATATATATATATATATATATATATATATATATATATATTCAGTGAAATGTATTTCCAGGCAGCATACTGATTTTGAAATATCAGACTTAAATCCTTGGGGGCCTGGGGTGTGTGGAGGCCCTGGACTTTGAGCGGGCGGGCATTTTAAAATCTCCAACCTTACTACGCCCCTGCAAAGAAGGGTGCATACGATTGCAGCCAACTCATTCCAGACAATCAGGATCGAAAGGGGGGGAATTATTCAGTGCAGTCTCAGAAGGTGATATTGAGTGAAAAGGTGCCATTTAAAATGGTGATTCTCTTATATTTAACAGGGCAAGATCAACTATATCCCTATCCAACTCTAGCACAAACAACCCTCCAGTGGTTGTTGCTGGTGTCTACCTTATGTTTCTTTTTAGATTGTGAGCCCTTTGGGGACAGGGAACCATCCTATTTATTTTTCTATGTAAAGCATTTTCAGAACTTTTTGGTTCAAAAGCATTATACACATATTTGTAATAATAATAACTTATTAAGTGGAATTTTCAGCAAGTGTTTTATTAAGAGAACACAGAGACAGTGAAAACCACATTCAAACATGGTTTCTTCCATTCCAGTCTCCACTGGAGTCTCAGCAGAAGTGCGGGGGAATGCTGCAGATGTTCAGTAAAAGTGAAGTGCACAAAAATGAAAGTGTACCCCCCTGGGGCTTTTACACACAGCAGGCTTTACCACCGGTTTACTGTTTACCGTACCGCAATTTTGGAGGCTTTACTGTGAAATCAAAGTTGTCCAAAAAATCTGACAAAAATAGTGGATTTTTTTACCCTGGATATAAATCGGACTACACACGCACTGTAAAAAACCCAAATCGTGTGTGAACTGTTCCCTGATAACTCATACAGACTTCAGGGTAAATCTGGCTGATATGTGAACATTCTCCTCCATTCCGGAGGAGATGAGGGCTTTAAAAGCCCTGTGTGAAAAACTTCCTGGGCATTTTCCAGTTTAAGTGCTGCAACAGTTTCGCAAAGTGTCTGCTGAGCGTCCCTTTGTATTGCCTGTGTTTTGACATCACAGTCGCTGCGCTGTCAGCAGGATGCCATTTATATTTCCCATGCCTTGTTTTGGATTTTATCACTGCAATTTAATGCTATAACATTGTATGTCCATTGCAGGAAAGTAGCTGTATTTTTTTCGGTTGTAGGAGGCTTGCCCCGTCATTTGTGCTTGCAATGAAGTGCTGTGTGGATTGTTCAAATCACAATGTGACGACTTGGTCACTAACTTAAGAGGAAGCCCATTGAACTGAATCATTTACTTCTGTGCAATCCCATTTGTTTAATAACAACAATTTATATACCACTTTTCAACATTTGTTTATGCTCCCTCCCTCCCCCCCCCCCAATTACTGCAAGGAAGCCCAGTGAATTGAATCATTATTTAGTTGCCCAGGGTCTGAAGCAGCTGAGGGAGACCAGCTGCTTCCTCCGGGGGGCCTTCCCCACCACTGCTGCAGCTCAGGCTGCTCCCATGGCCCTGGGGCTGAGGGCTGAGGCTACCATTGGGGCTGGGCGAGTTGGTCTTGAGGGAGGTGGTGACAATGGTCGCAGTGGCAGCTGCTATGGCTGGAGGAGGCAGCATTGGCATGATGGGTGGTGGAGAGCCCAAGGCGAGAGAGGCGGGCTGAGGGGATTGTGGTGGCAGCGGCTGCTTCAACTTAGTGGTGGTGGTGAGACAGGGACGGGCACCCACAGGCTCAAAAAATATTTTCCCCCCCACAGCATGCGCATGACACCATTGAACAGGAGGGTGGAGGGAAGGAGGGGGTGCCAAATGGCTAAGCCTCCCAGCACATCTGAGCCCACACAAATGCACTCCTTGTGGCCCAGCTTTTGCACAGCCTCAGGCGGGGAGGAAGGAATGGAAGGTGGCGGGGAGCATACGACAAACCAGTGACACCAGGTGGTTCACACCCACCCATCCACCCACCCTGGCCATGCAAATGGCAGTAAAAAATGCAAATATCGCTGCTCCCTCCTATTATTATGGCCCTCTCCGCCAATGCAATTTTTTAACCCCCCACCCCCAGAATCGCTTGTGCCATGCTGCAATGATGCAAGGCTCACTTAGATTGTTTTGTTTTGTTTTGTTTTGGAATGGTGCTTCCCCCTGCTGGCAGGGGGAAGCTGGTTTTTGCAAAAGTGCGTTTTAAGGATTATTTATTTATTTATTTATTAAGAAAGGCCGTCATGTCACACACACCACAACTCCATTGGTCCACATGGAGCAGGAAGAGGGGGCAGATAAATGCGTTTCGAGGAGAATATGGACACCTCCTGCCTGGAAAACACATTGCCTGGAAATATGAATGGCCACCAGCCTACAAAAAACTCTCGGTTTGAAACCATTGCACAACTCCATCGAAACCATTGCACTACACCATCGTACTTTGCAACCCTTTAACCAGAGCAAATCTTGTAGTCCAGAAAATGCCCTGGTGAAGTCAGAAAATAGTGGGATGAGCTAGTGCAAGAACTGCTAGCTACAGATACCCAGCTATGACTCTGCAAGCAATTCCTTCCACAAGCCCACAAAAACTCCTGCAAAAAAACTCTTTTGTCTGGAGTTATTCATGGAGGAGGGCAATTATTCCCGTACTTTTTGGGAGACAAATTCTGCTAAGCATCACATCTCCATTGATACACCAACTACGACCTTACCTGGACAGAAATAGCTTGGCCAAAGTTACTCATGTTCTGGTAATCTCCCGCTTGGATTACGGCAATGCATTGTATGTGAGGGTTTTTTCTGTCTGTCTTGCACTATTGATCTCTAACAGGGTTAAGATAAAACCCAAATACATATGGTAATATCCAAACCAGAATTCATAATCTATTTAGAGTGTTGGAAAATGTTGTGAACCACTTTTCATAAGGATTTCCAATGCCTAGTTGGGACACAGTAAAGACACATTACTGATTCAAAGTCGAGCTCTGTAGAGATGTCGAAATGCACTGGATGATCAGACGCCTTGCGTCAAGGCGAGAGGCTAGCTTGGAAGGCCGACCTATGCCACATATTCAAGAACAGGAGATCATTAGTTTCCGAAGAGCTCTGTATCACTCTGGTATTCATGTTAGAAGCATTGGAGATGGAGGACGTTATAGAGACACCTCCGCTGAATTTTTTTTTTTGCAGGAATCCTGCCTCTCTTCAGAGGCTGGTCCCATGGCTAACGCGTGAACTTACTGTCTTGTTGGGCACTCTCAGCTCTCTAGTCAGGTTTGTGCAACGTATTATCATGAGACATGTAGTTAGATATGATATGGAGAGTCAAGCACTTGCTAAAATGTTAAAACCTTACTTGCTGCATTGCACAGAACACTTCGTGCACGAGTATCAGCTTTGCCAGGTGCCCTTTTAATATAGAGTCATATGATCAGCACGCAAACTATGATTGTCCTGCTCCTTCGTATGAAGAAGGAAGTCGTTCGAAATCCTCCATTATTACGATCTCTCCAGATGAGGCAGATTCCCTCATCTGATTGTAATCTGATTCCCTCATCAGACTGTAATCCCTTCACAGTTGGTACTGGCCAGGCTCCTTGGGATGATGAAACACCAGGCCCTTCCTACTCCAGCTCAGAGCAGGCTCGTGCTGCCATGGACACTTCAGAGAACTGTGATGAAGGGCCCTCTGGACACACCACTGAGCCTCAAAGGCAGTTACCAGCAAGTGCAGAGACCAATGGTGCCAGTGGCGACGATTCCCTTAACAACTGTGCTGTTGTTGGCTATGTGAAACCACGAGTGGAGAGGACACCAGAACTTGTGGAGCTGTCTTCAGATTCTGAGTCTAAGGCATCAGCTGATGGGGGCAAATGTGGAGAAGTGAAGGAAGTACAGCCCATCCGGTATCACAGGTTTGATGCTTATGGCCACAGATTATCTAAAAAAAGGAAATCTGATGTGCAAGTTTCTGACAGTAGAGAGCGGCATGGCCTTAAAAGAAAGAGAAAGCATCATAGCCGGGAAAGACGAGAAAGGAAGAGATGTTGGAGATGAACTTCCAGTGCATCGACCTTTTGCACCAACTGTCCTAATGACCACTAGGGGCATTGGGAGTAGAGACAGTGAGTAAGGGTCTCCCTATCTGTCCCTACTCTATGACCCCTGAACTGACTCTGCAGCACTTCCTGTACTGAGTCACAATCCTTCCTTTCCTCCTAGAGAGCGGATGGAAACATATCTCTCTCTCCTTACCTATCCACTATGTAGTCCTTTAGATTAGATATAGGTCTTTCCTGTCTAAGTGTATTTAACCAATAAATGTTTAGTGTTTAGTCACACAAGGATCTCC
Source organism: Hemicordylus capensis (assembly GCF_027244095.1). Lineage (NCBI taxonomy): Eukaryota > Metazoa > Chordata > Lepidosauria > Squamata > Cordylidae > Hemicordylus > Hemicordylus capensis. Next base: position 177,802,634 of record NC_069658.1, read on the forward strand.
ATGTGTTTTCTCTAAATAGCTGCAATATCCAAACCATCCTCTGCTACCTACTCTGTAACTGGAGTGTGTGCTCGTTCCTTAGTGCTCTGCTGTTTTACCTATTGTGGGTAAAAATCAACAACCTCTAACAGCGTTATGGGCCCAGCAGGAGCAACAGGCTTCTAGGCACAAGCAGAGTTTATTTCATTTTTCATTTTTCATTTTTGAAAGTGCAGCTGAGTTAGTTAGAAACTGCAGTATGGATCCTGTGACTGCAGCCTACTCAGGAATGGCTCCTTCTTTTCCCAAACTGGATGGCAATAACTACGAAACCTGGGCCCTCAAGATGAAAGCGATCTTCATGACAAAAGGAATCTTTGAAGTGCTCACGGAGAGACGGCCAGCCCAAGATGAAACTGTTCAAGCCTCGTGGGACAAGAAAAACCAACACGCATATGGCCTTTTAATTTTGAGTATAAGCGATGATTTATTGATCTATGTGCGGGTTACTGATTTAGCCTCAGAAGCGTGGGATAGACTGAAAAAGCAATGCGGCCAAGTCTCTGCAAACGCAGCTCTTCTCCTATATAAAAGGCTATGTGAAAGCAAACTGCAGGAAGGGGGAGACTTTGAAGCCCACATAGCAAATATCTTAGAAATTAACAGGCTTTTGAAGAGTAACCAATGTGAATTGAATGAAACTATTCTAATTGGGGCAATCCTACAATCCCTGCCTAAAAGTTTTGAACCCCTAATTGTTGCTCTTGAACTGTCTCACTGTGAACTGAAGGTTGATTATGCCGTGTCCACTCTGAGAAATTTTAATATAAAGTTGCAGCAGGAGAAATTTGAAAGCAATGGCACTCTGGCACATTTCAGCAGGCAAAGTAATTCCAGCATTTGCAAGCAAAGTAGCCTCAGTGACTCATCAGCATATCCAAAGAGCGGGAAACTCAGAAGGCACAGACCTGGTCACCATGGCAATGAAGTAAACACAGGGATGAGTCATGGCGACAAACAAAGAAGGGAGGAGAAGCACAGACAAGGTGGCTTATCTGAAAGGGCCAGTAGTAATGCCAAGAGCTACAGCATTACCTTAGGAGAGCAAACACAGGGTCACACTTTCATCCTGGACTCAGGTGCATCCCAGAATATAATCTGTGATCGCAATCTGTTCATTGAACTCGACACATCCTACAAATCGGATGTCACATTAGCAGATTCAAGGAAGATAAGTGTGGCAGGCAAGGGGACAGCAAAGATACTTTGTGGCTCTGCTACTGAAGCTTATGAGGTTAAGATAAATGATGCACTTTTCGTGCCAGAGATGCAAGTCAACTTGATTTCAATTGGGCATGGACTCAAGAAGGGGTGCAAAGCAATTTTTGAAAATGAAGCATGCTACATCTCTAAAGGTGATGAGTTAATCATGACTGCCCACATACGGGATGATGGACTTTTTGAAGTGGACTGTGCTACTGCACAAGCAAACATGGCAAGTAGCTACCAACACAAAAATTGTGATTTCTTATGGCACAGAAAATTGGGCCACCGAAGCCTAGACTTTAATACTGACTCCCAAATGAGGAAACTAACCGAGGGATTTAATATAAGGGCATGTCCAGAAATGGCCAGCAGATGTCAGTGTTGCATTCTTAACAAGGGAGTCAAGCCAACCTTTCCAGCAAGGGGAAGTGTACAGTCCAGGCGCATTTTGGAACTGGTGCACTCAGATGTTTGTGGGCCGTTACCGGTCAGTTCAGGTGGAAATAGGTATGTCCTGACTTTCATTGATGATTACTCCCGATTTTGCTATGTGTATGTTCTAAGAGAGAAAAGCCAGGTGTTTGAGAAATTTAAAGAATATATTGCACTGGTGAACAACAAATTTGGAAGGAAGCCCCAGTGTTTGAGGTCAGACAATGGAGGGGAATATATGTCAAACCAGATGAAATAATTTATGAAATCAAATGGTATCTCTCAACAGACTACCCCTCCATTTACTGGACAGCTCAACGGGGTAGCTGAGAGAAAGAACAGATCTCTGGTGGGAATGACCAAATGTCTACTGCATGATGCCAATCTAGCAGACAGGTTCTGGGGTGAAGCAGTGATGACTGCTAACTACCTGCAAAACAGATTGCCAACCAAGGCAACAAATAAGACGCCATTTGAACTTTGGCATGACAGAAAACCTTCCCTAAGACACACCAAAGTGTTTGGTTCAATGGCCTATGCATATATTCCCAAAGCAAAGAGGACCAAACTCAATTGCAGATGTGAACTGGGAATTTTTGTTGGCTATGAATCTAGAGGATACAGAATCCTTGATCAAAAAAGTGGAAAGGTCAAAGTCTGCAATGCAGTGTATTTCAATGAAAGACAAAGACCAAATAAAGGTGAAGCATCAAAGATTTCCCCAGAAATCCAGATGAATAAAGAGCCATATGATTGGACTCAAATGGATCTGGAGTCAAGCAGCGATCCTGAGGAATCAGTGCCAGATTTAGAAGGGGCTGCACAACCAGAACCAGAACTGAGGCACTCACAGAGGCATAACAAAGGGGTTCCTCCTAACAGACTCTCACTCATGCCTTTTGGTCTATGACCGTAAATAAACATGACTGACTGACTCTCACTCATGGCTAAAGGAGGAGAGATGCAAGAACCCACTATGTGGCAAGATATAGAAAGGTTGCCAGCTGATGAAGCTGAGAAGTGGAGAAAAGCAGCAATGGAAGAAATTGACTCCTTGCACAAAAATGAGACTTGGAGACTTGTGGAACTACCTGCTGGAAGAAAGACTGTGGAATGCAAATGGGTCTTCAAAGTCAAGCAGGATGCAGAAGGGGATGTACAGCGCTACAAAGCCAGACTAGTAGACAAAGGATACTCCCAAGTCTATGGTCAGGACTATGATGAGACTTTTGCACCAGTTGTGAAACACACATCAATTAGAACATTGCTCAGTGTGGCAGCAGCCAAAGGGATGAAAGTTGAACACTTTGATATAAAGACTGCCTTCCTACATGGGGAAATCGAGGAAGACATCTACATGCAACAACCACCAGGCTCTGAGGAACCTGGAAAGAAGGGGCTAGTGTGCAAACTGCAAAAGAGCATCTATGGCTTAAAGCAGGCAGCCAGAGCATGGAATGAGAAACTGAATCAATTATTACTTAAGGAGGGGTTCACGCAAGGAAAAGCTGACCCCTGCCCAATGTTCTAGACTCAGAGACAATAGATGGACTTACATTCTGACTTACGTTGATGATTTGATTCTTGCACATGAGGAAATGCAAGACAGTCATGAAATTGTACAACACCTGAACAAGGAAATAGAGGTGAAGGAACTCGGAAGCATCTCATATTACCTTGGCATCCAAATAGAAAGGAGAGAACGGAACATTCCTTCTCAACCATTCCTTCTCAACCAAACAGAACATTCCTTCTCAACCATTCCTTCTCAACCAAACAGAAGATAAAAGTTCTTATAGAATGCCTGGGACTGACAGATGCCAATGAAGTCAGCACGCCAATGGATGCTGATTTCTGGAAGCAAGATGAAGACAGACAGCCTTTACCAGCCAACAACCAGTACAGAAAGGCAATTGGAAAACTCTTGTACATAGCCACAGTGACAAGGCCAGACATTGCCTCAGCAGTGGGAATCCTGAGCAGAAAAGTGAGTGTGCCAACGAACAAGGACTGGATAGCGGTCAAAAGACTGGGAAGGTACCTGAAAGGTACTGCACATTATGTATTGGAGATCCCAGCAAACAGCAATCCCAAACTTGTGGGATATGTGGATGCAGACTGGGGCGAGGACAGAACGGACCGCAAGTCCACAAGTGGACACCTGTTCCTGTATGGAGGTGGAGCCATAACTTGGAGTAGCTGCAAGCAGTCACTTGTCGCACAATCATCCACAGAAGCGGAGTGCGTTTCAGCAAGTGAAGCATGCAGGGAAGCAGTATGGATACACCAACTACTATCAGACTTTGGCATCGAGGAACCAAAGCCCACAGTGATGTTTGAGGACAACCAAAGTTGTATCCAGATGTCCCAAATGGAGAAGATGAAATCTTGAACTAAGCATATTCCCATAAAGTACCACTATGTTTGGGACTTGCAAGAAAAAGGGGTGGTCCAGCTGAGGTACTGCCCCACAGAAGAGATGCTGGCAGATGGATTAACTAAGCCATTATCCAGAGACAGATTCCAGATGCTTCGTGAGAAGATGGGAGTCGTGACCAGGTGCGACAGGCAATGAGAAGGGGTGTTGGAGATGAACTTCCAGTGCATTGACCAACTGTCCTAATGACCACTAGGGGCATTGGGAGTAGAGACAGTGAGTCAGGGTCTCCCTATCTGTCCCTACTCTATGACCCCTGAACTGACTCTGCAGCACTTCCTGTACTGAGTCACAATCTTTCCTTTCCTCCTAGAGAGCAGATGGAAACATATCTCTCTCGCTCCTTACCTATCCACTATGTAGTCCTTTAGATTAGATATAGGTCTTTCCTGTCTAAGTGTATTTAACCAATAAATGTTTAGTGTTTAGTCACACAAGGATCTCCATGTGTTTTCTCTAAATAGCTGCAATATCCAAACCATCCTCTGCTACCTACTCTGTAACTGGAGTGTGTATTCATTCCTTAGTGCTCTGCTGTTTTACCTATTGTGGGTAAAAATCAACAACCTCTAACAAGAGAGATCACAGCAGACGCAAACATAGGAAGAACAAAAAGAAGTCAAGAACCAGAGACAAGAGTCTGTCTTGCAAAAGTCAAACACGCTCTCCAAGTAGCGAGAGTGGTATGTCTAGGGATCGAAGCAGATCAAGATCCCGCAACAGTGAGTCCAGGAAAAGAGGATCACAGAGCAAAGATTACTTCACATATGGTTACCAATGTAAAAAACATACCTGTTACCATAGAAATAGAAGCCCAGATGGTTATGAACCAAGAAGGCAACCCAGTAGCAGAGCTAGAACTCTTAGTGAATCTGAGGGAACAAGATCTGAATAGCCTAGAGGGAAAAGGAAGTACAAGTCTCATCACTTGGAGAGTAGCACACCCAGAGGAAATGAAGACCCTTCTTCTGCAAAGGAAGAAAGGGCTCTTCAGAAACCTTTGCTCAGCTACAGAGACTCTTACAAAAAGACAGCTAGTTTTGTGGCTGGACAACCAGAAACAGAGATTCAACACAAAAAGGGGAAGAAAAGGTCGCAAAGCCCAACTGTGGAGATTATTGATGAAGGAAACGCCACCGATGCAAGACACCATACAAAGAAGAGGGAAAGGGAGGAAAACACACCAAAAAGCCATAAGGGCAACTCTCCATTCTCTTCTCCACTTGTCATTACAATAGACAGCGACAGTGACAAAGACCTTGAAATCCAAGGCAATATTGAGCGTGATAGTAACATTTCCTGGAGTCCCACCATGCAATGGAATGACAGAGAAAGAGAGTTTCCTTCACCCCTCTTGGAAGCCAGAGACTGTAGTTATGACTGAGCTAATGAATCAGACAAAATTGACATGGACAGCAATGTGACTACCACAATGGAGGATGGAGATGAGACTCCATGTAGAGTTGCACAGCTGCAGGAAAGTGCCAATCAACAGGAATCTCCTGGGAGGGACAGTAGTAGTAGTAGTAGTTCACTTGAGACAGGCAATCAGCCTAGCAGCACAGAAAGGGACTTAGGCAACCGGTTTCCAGCCAACAGATCGTCTTTGTTTGCAAGGCTGAAAAAGCTGATGGAAGAGTCACGTCGGCCAGACTCATAATAACAGAAACTGTCACTTTTACCTGGTCATTTTTAAATGAGGAGAAAGCAACAACAACTTTTGATCAGACTTTTCCTAAAATACAATATACCAGTGATGAAATATGCATTGCACTCACTGCTCCAAAGGCCAACTTCAAATGACCTCTTTGATGCATACAAGATATGAAAAGATATTAAAATAACTTTCTGATTTCCCCAGGATTAATGAGAGAACAACCTAATGAACAGGTATGGTTGTCCCTGTTGTTGTTGTTTTGTTGTTGTTCACTTTCCCATTGTGTTCTTCTTTCATATGTCTCGCCCTACACATCTGTTATCAAAACCTGGGTAGATTTTCCTCCTACCTTACTTCCATGCGATCACTTCTGCCTAGGTTTTCCTCTTACCTTGCTTCCAGAGAGCCAAGAATTGGGAGCACATACAGCTCCCAAATCTGTCTTTGATTGTGTGGATGACTAGTTAAATCCTGTTTGTATGATAGTCGATGTGAAGGGAGGATTGTTCTATCTGTGAGGAGGATGAGGGTTGGTGTAAGGTGAAGCAGGTAGTATAAAATTGAATTTGTGGAACCTAGATGCCGGGATAATAGAGCTCCCATCTCATGGGGGCATTCCCCCAATGCACGGCATTCATTGCACAGTGCATTCTGGGATACCCGGAGGCTAGAGCAAAATGTCCCAGCCTCCAGAGATCCGTGCTCCTCCAAGCAGCATGGATCATGTGGGCGCATGGCAGCCCGCACGAAGAGGTGGCACACCATTATCTGGGGGGAAGGTGACTTGGACCTTGCCTTCCCCCCTACCCCCATCCACCCACCCTTCCCCACTACCCCCGTCCTGTGAAAACCCTTAATAAACGAATACGAATATGACAAATAATATAACATTTATTATACCCTTAATATCTCCTCTGCTCTCTCCTCCCTCATGTGGTTGTAAACTGTCCAGATACAGAAGTTTTTGACAAATAGACAAAAACAATCAAATGTATTATCTGTTTGCTGCTTTCATTGCTCAGCTCTGTAATTAAGTCCCTTCAGCTGGCATTCTAAATGGAGCAGTGAGGGTGATGTGTCACACCTTAACATTTGTTCAGTTTTGTTTTAGCTTACATGTTTTGTGGGGAAATATGTAACTTGTTTTAATATCTTTTAACATATTTTATGCATTAAAGAAGTCATTTGAAGTTTGTCTTTTCCTAAAAGCAAGCCGCCTTGTGGTTTCTGTAGTAAGTCTTAATGGAACCTTGTCCCCCAAACCTGCCATATTTCTCCCCTTGTAATATAGGTACTCCCCTGGTCATTCATTGTTTTTAAATTGTAATGTTAGAAAATAAGTTGATGTTTTATTTGTGAAAAGGAAAAGCAACTGCAGGTTTAATCTAATTTTGCCATATCTTGATTTGTATCGCTCACTTTGTGTCACTAAGGATCAATAATTGCTATAAAGATGTTGTGTCAGAGTCCCTTTTAAACAGGCATTTCACAGAAGTTCCAATAAAGACTTTGCTGACATGTTTTAAATCCCAATGTAATCTTTGTTTTACCTGCACCACAGTTGTGAAACCTGTACGCTGAATGCTGCTAGGGAAAATTCTACCACACTCTTAAGGCTGGCTGATTAAAAGCAAAAACAAAAAGGAATCCTTGATTGTTAGATCTGCAGAGGACCTAGCATAAACATTCCTCAGTAGCAGCAGGAGGCTGTGGGTTTTTTGGTATGCCCATGGTGGCTGGTAATGGGTGCTATGGGAGAACAGAATGTCACGGGGGAAAGCATGAGCTTTTAGGTCTGAGGTTGGAACCAGTAAGGGGTCCTAAAAATATTTGTTGGTGGCTGCTAGCACATTTATGCTTTTGAAAGCTCTTGAAAAACTGTAGTACTAATGGTTCATAATGTGTTGCATCACTATGATGCAACAGCCCCCTCTTTAGAAAGTCTGGTCTAAAAAGAAGTTAAAAAACAAAACAAAAAGAAGCCCAAGATACCAACCGCTACTCCGTGGATGTTTAGATGGTATTTATGCTCAGCACCCCAGTTGTGTCCTGTTGTGCTCTGCATTGCTGGTGCCTCTGGTTTCCTCCCTGATTTCTGGGTTTATCTTCCACTGCATCTCGACTGATCTGTACCTGTGTTCTACATCTAACCCTTATTGGTTTACTTCATGCTTCTGATGAAGCCGGATTAGCTACACTGGGAATTGGTTCTCTGTCCAGTACAGGTTAGGTTTTGGTTTTCTCCCTTTGGGAAATTAAAATACCAGACACACACTCAAATGTATAACATGTTAAAAATGAGAGTGGGAGCTGGGTGGGTAATAAAGGAGCACACCTGAACAGACTAAGGCTTGGTTCCGTTCAGGTTCCGTTCCTTTTTGGCTCACTCAGTCCTCCTAAAAGTAATTTGGTCAGAATGAATGCGAATAAAATTATCTTATCTATCAATCCTGATCCAGCTATAGTCATGACTAAGACATAATGGATTCAATTAGTCCTGACAAACTTAAGCCCCATTACTTTCCGTTTAACTTAGTTATGGCCACATTTTTAGTTGGTTTGCAGTCATGGTGTGTCAGGAGCTCCTTCAATTCGAAGTTGAAAACGCTGCATAATGAAAGTGAATCACAGCTGGTAGGTTACAGTGCACAGTGTTCATTTTATTTTGGAATAAGTAACTTGACATGTGTAAAACAGCCTGACAAAAATATTCAAATAGGCAAAAAACACACATAGGAAACATCTTTTTAATGATCCAATATTGGACTCCTGCTACTGAGATTTTTAATAGGGATGTGCAAAAAATTTCGGGCACAGAACGATCTGTGCCCGAAACGAACAATTTTGGGTGATTCGGGGCTGAACCGAATCACCCCTGATGTCCCCCGATATTTTTCAGGCATGAGCCAAATCACCCGAATTTCGGGCATGAAAAATTCGGGTGATTTGATTCACGGTTGATTTTTGGTGATTTTTTAAAGTTTTAGTGACTTTGGGGCAGTTCGGGGGCATAGCATGGGATCTGGGCAAAGGTAGTGGGGTCGGGTGGTAGTACCTAATGGGTGCAGGCTACCACCCCAATTTCATGGGGATTGAGCAAAGGGCTGATTTTTGGTAAATTTCTGAAAATTTCATGTCTTTGGGTCAGATTGGGGCATATTGGGGCAGAAAGTGGGGCCTGGGGCAGAATACTGGGGTGGGGTGGTAGTGCCTAATGGGTGGAGGCTACCACCCCAATTTCAGGGGGTTTGGACAAAGGGCTGATTTTTTGAGAATTTTTGAAGTTTTAGTGACTTTGGGGCAGTTTGGGGGCAGAAAGTGGATCTGCCCCAAAATAGTGGGGTGGGATGGTAGTGCCTAATGGGTGGAGGCTACCACCCCAATTTCAGGGGGATTGGGCAGAGGGCTGATTTTTTGAGAATTTTTGAAGTTTCGGTGTCTTTGGGGCAGATTGGGGGCAGAAAGTGGATCTGCCCCAAAGGAGTGGGGTGGGCTGGTAGATAGTGCCTAATGGGTGGAGGCTACCACCCGTCCCCAATTTAAGAGTCATTGGGCAGAGGGGTGAATTATGGTGAATTTATTTGTATGAGGTTTGTCTTCATAAGGTGAAGTGTGCTAAATTGATTACTTCCTCATATTATTCATAGTAAAGGAAAGTGTGAAAAAGTGAAAGTGGGGTCATGAGAGTTGTTTAATTGAAAAAAATCTCATTTGCTATGATAGAATGAGAATTCACACCTCTTAAATTGGGGATGGGTGGTAGCCTCCACCCATTAGGCACTATCTACCAGCCCACCCCACTCCTTTGGGGCAGATCCACTTTCTGCCCCCAATCTGCCCCAAAGACACCGAAACTTCAAAAATTCTCAAAAAATCAGCCCTCTGCCCAATCCCCCTGAAATTGGGGTGGTAGCCTCCCCCCATTAGGCACTACCACCCCACCCCACTATTTTGGGGCAGCTCCACTTTCTGCCCCCAAAGTGCCCCAAAGTCACTAAAACTTCAAAAATTCTCAAAAAATCAGCCCTTTGTCCAAACCCCCTGAAATTGGGGTGGTAGCCTCCACCCATTAGACAATACCACCCCACCCCACTATTCTGCCCCAGGCCCCACTTTCTGCCCCAATATGCCCCAATCTGACCCAAAGACATGAAATTTTCAGAAATTTACCAAAAATCAGCCCTTTGCCCAATCCCCCTGAAATTGGGGTGGTAGCCTGAACCCATTAGGCACTACCACCCCACTCCATTCCTTTTGCCCAGATCCCATGCTATGCCCCTGAACTGCCCCAAAGTCACTAAAACTTTAAAAATTCACCAAAAATCAGGATTTTGCCCAATCCCCCTGAAATTGGGGTGGTAGACTCTACCCTTTGGGCACTACCACCCTACCCCAAAATTTTGCCCCTGGGCCCCTTTTTACCCCCCCTGAATCGATACGGATTCGGATTCAGATTAAATCCGAATCCGAACCGAATCAAGGGTGATTCGGGTGACCCAGATTCGGGCACAAAACAGAACAGGGGTGATTCGGTTCGGGTCCGAGCCGAATCACCCAAAATCCCGAATTGCACACCCCTAATTTTTAATTTATGCCATCAAATAGGAATTCTAGACCTTTAAAAGATTATAATTGAGGTGTTCTGGATTCTAACAAGTGATGTAGGGCCTTCAAACCACAATGTAATTTCTCTCTCTCTCTCTTTTATTTCAAATAAGTTTATAGTCGTATGTATATAACATAATCAAGGATAACAATTATATCTGTGGATAACTGAAAGTGGGGGAGGAAGAGGAAAGAAGGAAAAAGAAAAAGAAAAGATCCCTTAAGCATAACTTTTTAACCTCATAAAGTAAAGTAAAGTTGTGCCATCGAGTCGGTGTCGACTCCTGGCAAGCACAGAGCCATGTGGTTTCCTTTGGTAGGGGTTTACCATGGCCATCTCCCGTGCAGTAGGAGCCTTTCAGCATCTTCCTATATCACTGCTGCCCAATATAGATGTATATAAACATACCAGCGAGGATTTGGACCAGCAACCTCTTTCTTACTGGGCAAGTTCCTTCCCCTCTGTGCCATTAGGTGGCTCCCAACATCGTAAAGTACAAGCTGCCAGGAAAAAAGTGGAGGTGGATGAGGATATATTTCAAAACTTAAACAATTCATTGCAATTCAACCAAATTGCTGAGTATTTCTCTTCTTTACCTTTCAGTCAGTCGGGCGGGGGGGGGGGCAACAACCCAGTTCAAATGCTGACTAGGAACACATATCAGTTATCCAAAGTTGCAATTCAGGAGTAAATTTCTCCTTTCAGTGCTGTATTACAATCCTTTTGGCCACTCCTTCTAGCATGAAGAATCCACCATTCTTGATGTAATGCTAGGTTCCATTTGCTGGGGATGTACCCCAACAAATCATGAATGTCCTTGACAGGCAATGATTGCTGCAAAGTCTTGTTAACAAGCGTATGGATTTCAAGTCAAAAAGGAGCAATAACTGGACCGGACCAAACCATATGCATAAGTGTGCCCTCATACAGATTGGAGCAGGTGTGAGGATGTGGGCAGGGAGGTGGGATGGCTATGATCTATAAGAATACCATTTCACTTACCAGGATCCCTGTCAGGGGACTGGCCTGTATCGAATGTGTGCTCCTAATTCTAGGGACCAAGGATAGGCTGGGATCAATCAATCAATCAATTAATCCTCTCTTACGGTCAGCGACCAGCATAAAATTAATACAGGTTAAAAATTGCATATTATATGATGATGTTATGATGATATCATGACAAGTCTAAAATTAAGGATGATTGCAAATTAAAAAAGCAAGTTAGAATACATATTAGTACATATCAGCAAAAGGCTAAAACTAAGAATAATTGCAGTTTAAAAAGTAAAATTGATAGAATATACATGTTAATACTTAAAAAGCTAAAAACCTAGAATTACTAAAGCTAAAAGAGATAACATGTAATAATACAGTTTTAATACAAAAATGCACAGAAACAATGAAAAGGGGAGTATAAAATTGTAAAAGTCCAGATTTAAAATTATAAAAAGCAATAGAAGGACAATAAAATGCAATGAAATGCAGTACAATGCAATAAAACAATCGGTATGGAGGCATGGGCAAGTGCAAGGTCAATCCAGAGCAATCAAGAATCAAATTAAGGGGGCTCACAGCCTAACAGCCTTCGACAGATGCTGATTGCAGCTGCACAGAACTTGGCAACGCTATGTGTATTGGCAGGGTTAGAGTCAGAGAGCAACAGAAAACTGCAGAAGTGTCTCAAACGTCCCGGGAACTTGCTTAGCAATGGGAGAATGAGGGCAGCACGAATGTCTCTATAAAACAGGCAGCATAGAAGGACATGCTCAAAAGTTTTGATCTGTTCTGAGCCACCGGGACATAATCGCTCTGCAAATGGGACGTTTCTGTCATGGCCCTCAAGCACTGTTGTGCTGAGGGGAGACCATGGCAGTGAGCCAAAGTGAACACCCTTCTGTGGTTTGGGACCTCCAGTTGAGTGAGATATGCTGCAGGAGTGGCAGTATATCTACAGGTAAGCTGTCCTCACTGATATAAAGTTTTGAGACACTACTGAGGTCTGTTTGGTGCTCAATGTCTGTAATGCACTGCTTAATAATTGCTTTTGCCTGATCGTGGCCCATGTTGAGCAGGGACAGTGGGGAGAGGCCCAGGGTAGCTAATTTCGCCTCAATTGCATGAGCCCAACTAGATTGATAATCATCATGTAGGGTTAGAGGGGCAAGACCAGTTGGGCAAAAGGATAGTCTAAGCCAATTGGAGAGAGTGGCCACCCACACCCTAGCCTCAGTCTTAATCTGGCCTGTCTCTAGGCGTAGAGTGGCATTGGAGACACATCTTGATACATGGAGCTCTGCCCTCAAGAACTTGGATTGTACAGGATCACAATATTGGAAAGAGGACCCAGTTGAGCGCCATAGAGTAGTTGAGCTAATGACTTGGCTTGGAACAGTTTGAGAGCTGTGGGAAAGTAGTGGCCTCCTCTTGTACGCATAAACTGAAGGATGGCAGAGGAGCTTCTCTGAACATTTAAGGCCACATGTTCTCCATGGGCTTTTCTCAAGCCACCAGAATGAAAGACTACACCCAGATACTTAAAATGAGCCACTTGTTCGATCTTATGTCCCTTGATCCTCCAGGAGTGGATCTTGGGCCTCCTAGCAAAGGCCATGATTTTAGTTTTGTGATTGTTGATTTCCAGGCAGTCTTCCTTACAGTGCAGCATCAGGGCCCTCAATGTTATTCTGAGGCCAATGGGAGTCCTTGAGAGGATGGCTGCATCATCCAACTATAGTAGGATGGCTATATGTCTCCCCGCGAGCTTTGGAGAGTGAAAATCAATATTGCTGACCTGGGCCACCATTGAGTTGATATAGAAATGGAATAGGAGCGTGGCCAGAATGCATCCTTGCTTCACGCCCTTCTGTGTTAGAACACCACTCATAAGGTGACCTTGTGGACTACATCTCACCTTGAGTGAAGTGTCCAGATTGGGATCACCCCGCTGTCCAACAGAGTCCCTAACTGAGCTGACGGACCTGGTTGCAGAGCTGGCCTTGGAGTGACCCAGATTGTTGTTGGTGGGGAACTTCAATGTCCATTTCAAGACCGAGTTGTTGGATCCAATAGGATTCCAAGAAGCCTTGGAAGGGTTTCGAGCTGGTCCTGCTAGTGATTCTGTTGATGCTCTGGTACAAATATGGAATAATGAACTTACTAGGGTGATAGACACAATCACTCCTAAGCGTCCTCTCCGACCTGCTTTAAAGTCAGCCTCATGGCACTCAGAAGAACTACGGGAGCTGAAGCAGCGAGGTAGATGACTACAGGGCAAGTGGAGGAAGACTCGGCACAAATCCAGCAGATTGCAACACAGAGCACATTTGAAGATCTATGCTCTGGCAGTGCGGGTGGCAAAGAAGCAGTTCTTTTCTGCCCACACTGCTTCCACAAATTCACGCCCAGCTGAGTTGTCTAGGGTTGTGAGGGGACTAGTTCACACCCCCTCCACCTTGAATTTGAACTCGGAACTATCTGTCTCTCACTGTGATGTCTTTAATAACTTTTTTGCAGAGAAAACCTCTTGAATTCATGCCAAACCAGACTCTAGAGTTATTGCAGAGTCTGTTATAGAAGTGTCCAGCAACTCCCCTTGTAGGATTGAATTGGATCACTTTGTTACTCCAGAGGATGTGGACAAACTGCTTCGGACTGTATGTCCCACCATCTGCTCTCTTGACTCTTGCCCAACTTGGCTTAGTTCATATGGCAGTCATATTATTAGAGATAGTCTGGTACAGTGAGGGAAATAAGTATTTGATCCCCTGCTGATTTTGTCCGTTCGCCCTCTGACACAGAAATGACCAGGCTATAATTGGAATGGTAGGTTTATTGTAGCTGTGAGAGACAGAATAACAACAAACAAACCCTCAAAAGCCCAGTGCCCAAAAGTCAGTGATGGATTTGCATTGTAGTGAGGGAAATAAGTATTCAATCCCCTATCAACCAGCAAGATTTCAGGCTCCCAGGTGTCTTTTCACTATATGCAGGTAACGAGCTGAGATGAGGAACACCCTCTGTAAGGGAGTGCTCCTAATCCCAGCTTGTTACAGTACCTGTATAAAAGACACCTGTCCATAGAAGCAAGCAATCACTCAGCTTCCAAACTCACCACCATGCCCAAGACCAAAGAGCTGTCGAAGGATGTCAGGGACAAGGTTGTAGACCTGCACAAGGCTGGACTGGGCTACAAGACTATCGCCAAGCAGCTTGGTGAGAAGGTGACTACAGTTGGCACGATAACTCGCAAATGGAAGAAACACAAAATGACTGTCAATCTCCCTCGGTCTGGGGCTCCATGCAAGATCTCACCTCGTGGAGTTGCAATGATCATGAGAACGGTGACAAAGCAGCCCAGAACTACACGGGGGGAACTTGTCAATGATCTCAGGGCAGCTGGAACCATAGTCACCAAGAAAACAATTGGTAACATACTACGCCGTGAAGGACTGAAATCTTGCAGTGCCCACAAGGTCCCCCTGCTCAAGGCAGCACATGTACAGGCCCGTCTGCAGTTTGCCAATGCACATCTGAATGATCCAGAGGAGAACTGGGCAAAAGTGTTGTGGTCAGATGAGACCAAAATCGAGCTCTTTGGCATCAACTCAACTCGCCATGTGTGGAGGAGGAGGAATGCTGCCTATGAGCCCAAGAACACCATCCCCACCGTCAAACATGGAGGTGGACACATTATGCTTTGGGGGTGTTTTTCTGCTAAGGGGACAGGACACCTTCACCGCATCAAAGGGACGATGGACGGGACCATGTACCGTCAGATCTTGGGTGAGCACCTCCTTCCCTTAGCCAGGGCATTGAGAATGGGTCGTGGATGGGTATTCCAGCATGACAATGGCCCAAAACACACAGCCAAGGCAACAAAGGAGTGGCTCAAGAAGAAGCACATGAAGGTCCTAGAGTGGCCCAGCCAGTCTCCAGACCTTAATCCCATAGAAAATCTGTGGAGGGAGCTGAAGGTTCGGGTTGCCAAACATCAGCCCCGAAACCTTTCTGACTTGGAGAGGATCTGCAAAGAGGAGTGGGACAACATCCCTCCTGGGTTGTGTGCAAACCTGGTGGCCAACTACAAGAAACGTCTGACCTCTGTGATTGCCAACAAGGGTTTTGCCACCAAGTACTAAGACATCTTTTGTGAAGGGATTGAATACTTATTTCCCTCACTACAATGCAAATCCATCGCTGACTTTTGGGCACTGGGCTTTTGAGGGTTTGTTTGTTGTTATTCTGTCTCTCACAGCTACAATAAACCTACCATTCCAATTATAGCCTGGTCATTTCTGTGTCAGAGGGCAAACGGACAAAATCAGCAGGGGATCAAATACTTATTTCCCTCACTGTAAATATCATTAATGCTTCTCTGAGGGAGGGCAGGATGCCTCCTTGTCTTAAGGAGGCTGTTATTAGACTTTATTTGAAGAAACCTGCATTGGACCCCTCAGAATTGGCTAACTACAGACCTGTTTCTAATCTTCCTTGGTTAGGCAAGGTGATTGAGTAAGTGGTCACTTCTCAGCTCCAGGCAGTTTTGGATTACACAGATTATCTAGACCAGGGATTCTCAATGTTGGGTACAGTGTTCCCTCTAAAGTGCGCACACATGCATGCACTCATCAATATTTTTGATGTCCATTCAGTTAATGTTAGGTCCCACTCAGGTTGAATCAGGAAGGCCCCACTCTGAATGCATGTGTGTGCACACTGCAGGTACCACATGTTTGTATTGTTAGAAACATAGGAAGCTGTCTTATACCACGTCAGGCCATAGATGGGCAGCAGCTTCTCTAAGGTTGCAGCCAGGAGTCTCTCTCAGCTCTCTCTCAGAGATGCCAGGGAGGGAACTTGGAACCTTCTGCATGCAAGCAAGCAAGCAAGCAAGCAAGCAAGCAAGCAAGCAAGCAGGTGTAGGGCTTTAAAGGCCCAAAGCAGCATCTTGATTGTGCTTGGAAACCAACTGGTAGCTGACCCAGATGTGTTACAAGTGGTGTAATGTTTGTGGCCTACTGACACTTCACTTAAAATTCTGGCATCTGCCTTTTTGGGCCAGTTATAATTTCTGAAGAGCCTTCAAGGGCAGCTTTACATCGAGCACATTGCAGCAGAGATGACCAAAGTACTGTATGAATCATGCTGGCAAAGGACTCAATCTTTGAAAAGAGGATGAAGATGAATCAAGGCTATCCTGGTCACAGCTACCACCTGAGAAAGGTCAAGAAGGTATCAAGTATGATCAGCCCAATACTTAACTCTCCATGTCATCTAACAGCAGTAATTCAACACGCCTCTTTCTGATCTGGTGAAAGAGTTCAGCTCACATGCCCTCCAACATTTCACAGTTAAAAATAGGGACACTTGTGTCCTTGTAGCTTCCCTATCCCCACACCAAGGATAATTGTCTGAGTCCCCTTCCTTCGTTACACAATGCTGATAAAAACTCTTCTCTGTTTGTGTTCCTTTACTCTGCTTTAGTAGTCTATCCTGCACTGTATTATAAACTGTCAGTCAGTCAAACTTTATTGTGGTCGCTGAATAATCCAGAAAAAAACAACACTAACAAGATAGATACAGTCATCATTCAATTAAAGTAGACATTGTTGGACTTCTGGTATTATTAGTGCTAGTAAATGAACCATAGCCATTTTGTTTAAAATGTACGCATATTTACTAGCATGAATGCTTATGGCTCACTTGACCATATCCATCTTTACTCAGAAGCAAGTCCTTTAGTAAAACACAATATGTAGTTACATCTCAATGTCATCTCATAATAAGTATAAATTATGGCTGCAGTCTTATGTAAGTATAGTTGAACTCCATGGACTTGCTCCTTCCACAAAACAAAACAACAACAACTAATAACAACAACACCATAGGGGCCACAGAAATCACCATCAGCCAATTACAAAAAGTAACTTTACTCGGAACAGCCTATATTCTGCAACGATATCTATAACAACAGCAACAACATTGACAATAAAATTCAGCCATCCCAGGTCCTTGGGAAGGACTCGATGTCTGGATAAAACAAACCAGTCAATAACACCTGTCTGACTGTGTAAACAATAATAATAATAAACTTTGTTAGCCATCCCATAACTAATTGTTCTCTGGGAGCCTTACAACAGAGGATTAAAACACACAATAAAAACACATAAAATCATAACAGACCAAAAAAGGTGAAAAGAAAATATAAAATCCAATATAAAGCAGCTTAAAAACTCATTTTAAAATTAGTTAAAAATCAGAATCAAATCTGAAAAACCTGAATTTAAAAGGCCTGGGTGAACAAATAGGTCTTTACCTGGCGTCTAAAAGAACAAAGCGATGAAGCCAGGCAAACTTCACTTGGGAGGCTATTCTATAAATGAGTTGCAACCACCAATGGGTTGCAAAAGGCCCTCTCCCTGGTAGCCACCTGCCTGATCTTGATTGGCAGGGGTACCCAGAGGAGGGCCTCCGAAGAAGATTTTAAAGTAAGGGTAGGGACATATGGCCTAAGGCGCTCCCTCAGGTAACATGGTTCCAAGCCATTTAGGGCTCTAAAGGTTAAAACCAGCACTTTGAATTGGGCCCGGAAATGGACTGGGAGCCACTGCAGCTGACAAAGCACTGGCGTAATATGATCAAAATGCCCACTTCCAGTTAATAATCTTGCAGCCCTATTTTGTACCAGCTGCAGTTTCCAGAACATTTTTAAAGGCAGCTCCACATACAATGCATTGCCGTAATGCAAGCGAGAGATGACCAGAGCATGAGTAACTGTGGCCAAGCTATCTCTGTCCAGGTAAGGTTGCAGTTGGTATATAAATGGCCTTGCTGACAACTTCCTCCTTCAGAAGGATTGGCTATGCTTTACTAGATCCTTACCCATTGGGAAGGATTGGTCAATGAGGTTAGTGTAGTGGGAGCTTTGTGGGAAAGTGACTGTATTGCTGGATTTCTTGACTGCATGGAACACTAAAAGTAAGCATAGTTAAGCATTTAATTTGGATTCCAGGAAAGCTGTTTTTAATAAACTCAGATAAGTGGTAGATAAAATCCCATGGCCAGATAAACTGAAATGCCAGTTCATGATGGGTGGGCATTTCTGAAGGAGAAATTAATAAAGGTGCAGTGTCAGGGTCCAGCATGAGCTGAGACAACCAGTGTGGGGGAAAGAAGCTGGTGGTCAGGTTCCAGAGCAGGAAAATCCTGATCTGAAGGGTTAGTAGTAGATGCATTATCAAAGACAGACTGGCTGTCAGAATTTGGAGCAGTTAGACAAGAAGGCAATGCAAGGTCATCTGTTTGGCACCTTCTCCTTTAAGCAGAAAACTCAGGTTAATTGTCTGCCCAGATCTGATCTCCAGGGCTGGTTGCCTGCACTTTCCTTTCTGGCCTCTGTGGCATTGAGGGGATGTGCTGGATAGCAGCAAGACTGAGGTCAGCCTTTCATCTTCTTTGTGAGCTGTCTCAAGGGCAGAAAGCATAAGACTTGCCTGAACCCTACTGCTAGTATTCCTGGCTGGAGATTCCTGGCATCTTGCGGGCTGATGAGGGATGCCCAAAGCAACAAAAAGCACCATCCTCCACAAAGGCAATCATCCACTCTCACAGCCTGCTCTTGAATAGCCTTTACCACGTCCACACAGCTTTCCTATTGTATGCAGTGGCAGCACCGGCCGGGGAGGGGAGGAGTTGAGGGGGGCACAGACAGTGCAAAGTGCATTTCTGGGTGGGTGAGTTGTCCCACACACTTGAAGCAGAAATAATCGTATATTTCACTTTCATCCTGAACATATTTTCACTGAAATAAACCCTGTTGAGTTCATATGTGGGGTGGCAAGTGGGGTAGCAAACTACTTGTCTGGGGGGAGGGTCCTTGCCTATCCATCCCCCCCCCCAAGCCATCCCTGACTGTGTAGAACCCATGTGGGCTGGGGGAGTAATTTTCATTGATCTTCTCTGCCCCTGGAAGTGCTCTGGGCCTCCTGAAAATATGTCCCCAAGGGCTGTACAGTGACAGTGGGGGAAGGGGAGCTCTTCACAGCATGGATGCATCTTCCTGGCACATCCATACGGCCTTAGTCAGAATGTCATTCACTATATAAATGATTTGTTCAGTATAGCTGATTCAAGTGCACAGACCAGATTAGGTCATATTTTGCAGACTTCATGAGTGTGTATGTGCCGAAAATATTGTTTCGTGTGTTGGCAGTAACTAGATGATCTTATTTTGAATTGTTTTTCCCAAGTAATGCATGTGGATTTCTTGGGTGATTACTCTTCTTAGATAGTACTAAATTAAACTTCCCCATCACTTCCACAGCATTACGGAAGTTACCATCCTTTAACACAAATAGCTTCTCTGAAGTCTCATGTGGTGCTAGGTCTTGCATAGCGAATATTTCAGCAATGGCAATGAGTCATTTCAGAACATTTAGCCACAAAGAAAGTAATTTTGCGCCATTTTTTTTAAAAAAGGCACAGAATTTTTGGTCCTATTTAAGAAGCAAAGGGAACTTTTTCCAAACAGTTTTAAACCAGAAGAATTAATCCAGGGTTCTCCTTGCTCCCTTGAAAAACAAAGCTGGGGCAGGGGGCCATTTGACACCAGAGCAGAACTAGCAGAACTTTAATCCAGGATTCCATTCCTACCACTAAAAACCACATTTTTAAAAAAATCTAGAGCACCTTACCAGCAGAGTATTGATCTAGAATTCTCCCTCCTGTAATTGAAAACCACAAGGGAAGAAAAACTGAAACCAGAGCAATTTACCAGCATAACTTTAATCTAGGATTCCCCATCCCTTACAACTGAAAACCACATGAACAGGGCCAGCCCTAGGGTAGGGCAATTTAGGGTAATTGCTCTGATTCCCACTCTTACAGAGGTCTCACAATGCACTGTCCCCCTGGCCTTTGGGCCACAGGACACTGACATCACCTGTCTTGTTTGCTTCCTGGCACAGGCTCTCCCACCACTGCTCTTGTTCTAGCAGCAGCAGCAGGCAGCCACTAGTGCTTCACCTGCTCAGAGTCCTTCTGTTGCTGCTCACCACTGGCAGCAACTCCATCACCTGGCCCTCCATCACAACTCTCTCCAGCACTGCACTTGCATGGCCTTGTTTCCTCCATTAAAGTGTAACCCTGTGAGTGGAGTCCAACCTCCCACTCCCATTGGAGCACAAGGACAGATGGGTTTTTTTGGACCTTTGGGGCTATTATAGTGTGGATTCTGAAGTAAGAGCTGGACTGAGGAAAGAGAAGGGAACAAGAGAAAAGCATTAAAGCTCTGGAGTGAGAGGATTACACTGAGAGAAAGAAGCCAAGCAAGGAGGCAAGCAGGAATACATCATCAGCTCTCTTCAGGAGAAGAGTGGAGTGACGTACAGGTCTGAACTTGTTTTCAACTGTGTGTGTGGGTGAGGGATTTGTTGTGAAATCCCTACTTAGTAGGGATGTGCTCGAAATGCAATTCAGCTTCCGAATCACAATCCCTTTAAAATCAAGGGCTTACCCAGCATGTGCGGAGGCCATTTGTGTGCTGGCATCACACAGGGCACCTGGGAGATTCCCAGCTAGCGTGCAGGCATAGCTGGTGGGGAGCGCCAGGATTATTGCAATGGTGGCGATCGGAGGAGGAGCAGGGACTTGCTCTCCTCCGTGTTAAAGGGACTGGGTAATCCCTCGGATGTATTTACTTACTTACTTACTTACTTATTATTACATTTTTATACCGCCCTATCCAAAAGGCTCTGGGTGGTGCACAGCAATAAAACAAAACCCATGAATCAGTCATTTAAAAACAATCAATACAAAATCAATTTTAAAAGTTTAAAACCATTAAACCTTTAAAAACAATGTTGAAATCCTGGGAGGCCAGAACAAACAAATAGGTTTTAAGGACTCTCTTGAAGGCCAAGAATGAACCCAAGCTACAGATTTCTGCCAGGAGTGCATTCCACAGCCCAGGAACAGCTACCGGGAAGGCCTGGTTCTGAGTCGCCACCAGAGGTACCGGTTGTAACTGGAGATGGACCTCCTCAGATGAGCTTAATGTGCAGTTGGGATCATGCAGAAGAAGGCACTCTCTAAGGTAACCCAGGCCCAAGCTGTTCAGGGCCTTAAAGGTAATGACCAGCACTTTGTATTTTGCCCGGAAACATCTCAGCAGCCAGTGCAGCTGTTTCAGTAAAGGCATAATATGTTCTCTCCGGGATACCCCAGAGACCAATCTGGCTGCCGCATTTTGAACTAATTTTTAAGTTTCCAAACTACATAAAAAGGCGGCCCCACACAGAGTTCATTGCAATAGTCAAGCCTGGAGGTTACCAGCTGATGCACCACTGTTTTGTGCTCTTCAAGGAATGGATGCAGGTGTTGAATCAGCCAAAACTGATGGAAGGTGCTCCTGGCCATAACCTCCACTTGAGATACCAGGGTTAGGCCTGAATCCAAGAATATTCCCAAGCTGCATACCTGTTCCTTCCAGAACTCCATCCAGTACAGGAAGATCTAACTCATCCCTCAAATTCTGCACCCCTACAATGAGCATGTCCATCTTGCTTGGATTCAGTTTCAATTTGTTATCTCTCATTCAGCCCATTACTGCCTGTAGGCAGGCCTTTAGGGAATAAATGCCATTTCCTGATGATGATGATGATGATGATGATGATGATGATTGATGATGATAAGGAGAAATAGATTTGGGTGTTATCAGCATACTGATAACACCCTGCACCAAATCTCCTGATGACCTTACCCAGCAGTTTCATGTAGATATTAAAAAGCATCATGCTGCAATTCGGAAGCTGAATCACATTTCAAGCACATCCCTAATACATGTTGGATTCCATATGTGCTGGAATCATTTTTAACACACACACACACACACACACACACACACACACACACATACACACACACACACACTCATCTTTTGTTGAATAAATCTCAGTTTTGGTTATATAGATTTGAAAGAAGCTCACTGGTCTGGGGTTTCATTGTAATATTCCTCACCCCTCCCACATCTAATTGAGCGTCTCATTTCATTCCTATCATCTCATTCCAAACTGGAGAGGTGCTGAGTGGGAAGGTGAGGGTTACAAAAGCAATCATGGAAGAGGAACAGGTTGAGAGCGGGGGGAAGGCTGAGGATGGGGGAGAGGGAGATAAGTCTTTCTCTAAAAGCTATGGCTTTTTGTAACGAGCTAACACTACGTGAAGAGGAAAATCATGCAAAAATAGCAACAAAATTAAAAAGGAGGCAGCAAAAGAAGAATACCAATCAAACTAGCCTCGGTTTTTAAAAACAACTGCACAAGGTGAGAACTGGGGAAACAGTGCACTCCCAAACACAAGTACATTTTCAGGTACAGAAGTGAGGGAGTGTGCAGGGGCATACCCTTGAAAGCCCATCCTTCCATGCATCATCGCATAGGCAGATAATCATGCCTCTACTGGTGGTGCTGTGATTCTTCTATACCTTTTCTCACTGCACAAGGTTTTCTCCTTCCACAATTAAGTTAGCATAAATATAGTATGAAAAGTCACTGGTGTTTCACAGACTGTCTTGTAGGTCACTCACCGAAGTTATGGCATGTGGAGAATGCTGTCTGGACGTCACACAAAATAACCCATAAGAATCAGTAGTCATATTGGCATACACCAGCATCAGGAAAGACCCCAGTAGCTATAGCACCAAAGGAAGACTGAGAGAACTGGCATATTCGGGGTGCAGGTAAATTTACCTGATGTATAATAATAAGGTGAAATCGCCGCTGATCACATGTTTTAGGAAGGAAGGAGGCAGACAGGTGGTACTTGGGCCAGTTGAGAAGCTGTTGTTCGTCTCTCCCTCTTGTTCTGATACTCCTGTCAAGTGAAATCATTGTTCCACAACGGTTCCCAAAGCATGAAAATCCTCATAGGCTAGTTTATGGAGGTGGGGAGCGAAAGAGACTACAAAATGGACCATTTTAAAGAAATGGTTAAATATTGATTGTCTGTTTATGTTAATTATGCAATTTTAAAATTACCTATTGCCTTCAGCCAAGTTTTAAAAACAACCAGCAGGTGGCACTTTGCAACCACGTATCGGCAGAGCTGGAGCAAATAAATTAACACAAGCGGTAAAGGTAACGTGCCCTCCAGTTGGTGTCAACCCCTGGTGACCACAGAGCCATGTGGTAATTGTGCTTGAGTCTATAGCTGTTCTAGACTTAACAGAACAGCTGTTAAGTGTGTTCTGCCACACTTCATGTTGTGTGGCTTCATGCAGGATTGCACCAAAATAAACCAAAGTCATTATCAAGGAAAGCTGGACTCTACAACCTGTACAAACTATGCTAGATGTATTTGCATGATTCCCAGTTTTGCATAATTTAATCTGCATTATTTTCTGCCTACATTATTCTGATTCTGTTAATCATGGAGACAGGCAAGAAGTTATTCAGGGCATGGAAGCCTCCCCACCACTAGAAATCTTATCCAGTCCCTTGTACAGCTTCAGGGGTTTTTCCAGGTATTGCCCAGCCTGCACACTTTCAAACTTACCTTTATGTCTTAAGGGCTAGAAACTTGCTTTGCTGCATCCTGCACATAATACCAGGTTCTGTGCTTTTTCACTGCTTGTGTGGAATCACAGCGCACACGCACACACACACACGACTCCAGAACTCCAACTATAGGATCCAGCCCATCCTTGTTGCATGTCTCAAATTCTCCAGTAATTTCTGCTGATATGTTAGACACTTACTGCCTTTTCTGATATTTTGTGTCATTTATTCTGGTGATAAAATACAATTGAACTCAAGGGAACAGGACTGACTTGCAAACAATCTTACCTTTGAATGCTTTTCCTGCTGAAAACCTTTATGCACGCCTTCACTTGTCACACATAAGGGTGCACAACTCAAATGCCTCAATGGGCCAGAATCAACCATGACTTGGTGTACAGGGGCCAAGGCCAATTTTCTGCACAGTAACTATTTCATTGAAATAAATTATTAAAAATATTAATGAAAGTGAGGGGGCAGGAGCAGGGCGGAGCCACCACTGGGTGAACAGGTGCAAACAACCCAGGCCGCCACCAATCAGGGGCTGCGAGTGTGGCCCCAGACTCGCCCTCGTGTCTGATGTCAAGACGCGGAGGCGTTTTTTCGGTCCCAAACAGGGCCGTGTGGCCCCATTTGGAGCTGAAATTGGCCTGCGCTGCGTTGACAGCACGGCCAGAATGACTCTCCCTGCCTTAAAGGCAGGGAGAGCAGCTCCTGCCGATTGATCTCCCTCCCAAATGGGGCCATGTGGCCCCATTTAGGAGAGAGATCGGCCCGCGCTGCCAGGGAGAGTGGCTCCAGCCCACGCTGCCCAATGCAGCGTGGGCCGATCTCCCTTCCAAATGGGGCCACACGGACCCGTTTTGGAAGGAGACCACGCCCCTCCATCTGATGTTAGATGCGGGGGCGTGGCTAGCCAGGCCCCTGTGTCTGACATCAGACGGGGGGGCAGGGGGCCACTGAAGCAGCTGCACATGGTCTGCTGCCAGCCTCGTTCTGCTCCTGGGTAGAAGATGGGAGTCAGGGGGAAAGGCAAGGGGAAAGAACAATGGTGCCAGTCAGCTCCATCCCTGGGTTGGGGACATCTGGTCTCAAGCGGCCAACTGCATTGAGCCACGGCTGCTCGTCAGCAGAACAGGCCAAGAGCTCTCCATGGCTCCTGCTATTGCTGCAGGGTATTCCTACTTGCAGGCCAGCAGAAAGGTCCTGTAGGCTGGATCTACTCCCCTGGCCTTAGGTTGAGCAGGCCTGGGATACAGACCCCAAGGTTCCAAAAATGTACAAAAAGCTGGGGCAAGAATTAAAGCCCATTCGCAGAAGTCAGCAGGGAGAACCTCTCAAACCTCCACAGCAGGCAGTCCTTTGAAGAACAACATTCAAATTCTCCAAAATTCACAACTGATGACAGCAAGCTAGTAGTAGAAATGAAGTTGTGCCTGGGTCCAGACTATGGCAGAAGAACCCTTCAGTGTCCCAGATATAGGGGAGTGCAGGAATTCTAGTTCAGATTACTATAGACAGGGCACAGAGTCAAGAGTGCATTCCCATGACCATTTCAGCTTGTGTCAGCAATAAGGTTTGAGCCCATGCTGATTTCTGTGTTGAGCTATTTACCTAGTGATGGGCTGAAGTCGTCTTGGACCACCACCACCATCTACGACGATGACGAAGAATATTTATATACTGCTCTTCAACAAAAGTTCTCAAAGCAGTTTACAAAGAAAAATAAATAATACATAATTAATTAAGATGGTCCCCTGTTGCCAAAGGGCTCACAAGCTAAAAAGAAACATACGGCAGTTATCAGCAACAGCCCCGGAGGGATGCTGTGCTGGGGTTGGATAGGGCCAGTTGCTCTCCCTTTGCTAAATTTAAGCGAATCACCACTTTAAAAGGTGTCTCTTTGCTCAATTAGCAAGAGTAAGCTCAGTTAGCAGGGGTAACTGACCTGATTTCATTTCGCCAAACGGAGTCCATGGCTGGACAATCACACAACTGCCTCACCATGTCCTGAACACAGGTACGGCCATGCAAGGCACTGGCCTCAGGCAGCAAGGGCACGTGGTGGGGTGATGATTGTGGGCATCTCCCTCTGCCCTCACTGCAGTGCAGGTGTCACCCCACCTGCCTGCTGTCACTGCCCTGTGTCCTTTGTGCTGCTGCTCCTCGTATCTCTGAGCTGTTTATTCCCTTGCTGACCGCCCCCCACCCCCCGCCGGCATCCCTCGCCAGCCCAGACGCTGCCTCCTTCCCCCTCACGGTTGGATGTGGTACACTGATGCTGCTTGTACAAGACAAGGCACAGGGGTGTAGGGAGGGGAGCGTGGGCCCAAGTTCACATCGTTAACACGGGCAGGCTCCCCACCCAGAGCGGCGCCCCACCCATGGCACATGAGCACACGCTCATGTGTGCATGCACCCCCACCCATTCCCCCCAACATTCGCCTCCCTCCTCCAGCTCCCTGGCTGCCCACCTAGTGCCCCCCACCACCACTGCCACCTCTGCCTCCTGCTGCCCACTCCCAGGCCTGCTCTCCTCCCATCAGGGCCACATGCAAGCCCTCCATCAACCAGCCAGGACAGAAGGAGCCTGGCCGAGGAGGAGGATGAGCCTGGGAGCCCGGTGTGTGGCCAGTGGTGGCAGCAGGTGGCCAGTGGCTGCTGAGGCAGGAGCCCCAGTCAGGGGGAGCAGGGAGCTCAGCAGTGCCTCCCGGACACTCAGCAGCTCCTGGATGCAGGGCACCTCGAGTTCTTTGAAGCTGCCCAGCCGATTATAGCTCCACCCCTGGCAAGGCAGCAGTTAGCATGCATAACCAGTTAGCATGCATATAGCCAGTGTGGTGTAGTGGTTAGAGTGCTGAACTAGGACCGGGGAGACCCGAGTTCAAATCCCCATTCAGCCATGAGACTTGCTGGGTGACTCTGGGCCAGTCACTTCTCTCTCAGCCTAACCTACTTCACAGGGTGGTTGTGAGGAGAAACCTAAGTATGTAGTACACCGCTCCGGGAGGAAGAGCGGGACATAAAATGATAATAATTAATAATTAATAAATAATAAATTAATAATAATAATAATAATAATAATAATCCAAGCACCAGCAATTTCATGTGCTGCTGAACTAGCACCAGCTTTCTTCCCCTCTCTCTCTCGCTCTCTCTCCTGCTCATGTGCATATGAGGGCAAATGTCCCTTGACAAATATGAGAAGAAATGTGTCCCTTGGCCACAGCAGGGCCTGGGGCCCCTGCCAGCGCACCTCCTCACCCCCCACTCCAATGACCCCTCCCCTGCCACACTTCCCATCCACCCCCGCCACCAAGGCCACATGCACTACACCACACCCACTGCACCATCATGCCAACGCAGGGAGCATGGCCAACACAAGAGAACAAACGCACTACAGTCCCTCACCCTCTCCAGCCGGCAAAGCATTTTCTCAGCCAGCTGGTTGTGTCCTTTTCCTTCCTCATTCCCCACACCGGCTCTGCTCCCTGTCTTGACGTGAAGACCTAGGGGGGAGTGACGTGGCTGGCGCGCTCGGTGGCTTGTCCCCAGGCCAGCAGGACCCTCACGACCCCCCTGTTCCTGCTGTCTTTTCCCTTCAGGCACCAAACTTGCCTGCCTTGTCCCTGGACAAGTTTGGTGCTGGAGGGAAGAGGCAGCAGGTCAAAGAGCGGGTGCGCGCATGAGCTGGAGCTGGTGGAAGCCAGCACGTGAAGTGGCCAGTGCTTGCATGCAGACCAGCCACTGCTTCACAGCATGCAAGCAGCAAGGAGTGGCAACGTGCCCATCCGGTGGAATGGGAAGGGACGGGTGTTGTCTGGCCTGTGAGGGATGTGGGTTCAGGGCCAGCAAGGGGGCAGGGTGGAGTCAGCATTGGTTCCAGGCTAGGGAGTGGGGCCAGTGAGGGTGGGGGGCAGAGTGAACTGGTGCTGACCTAACATAATTAAAGTTAGCACTGACTGACTGACTGAAAAATGCAGCTGCCACAGGCTGAACCAGTTGTCTGAATTGGGTAAATCATTACAAGAGAAAGACCTTATTAGTTATGTGTAGTGAAGCTGTAGGTGGGTTTCACTCGATTGGAATACGCTGAATCTGCCAAGCTGTTCAGTCTATCTTTACTTAGTGTTTGTCAAGCTCAATGAAAACGCTTTGTTAAGAGTCCTGTGTGTACCTGCCTGGAGTTATTCTCTGTGAACTCTACACAAGACCTTACGGACCTGTCTTCGGATTGTTCCACGTTTGACTGAATGGACAAAAATTGGACTGTCCCCGGTCACAAGGAGGATGCCTGCCCATTGTTCTGGGAGCAGATTGTGTTTGTGTATTGTTATGTGGATAGAGTGAGGACTTAAAGGGCAGAAAATCAAGTGTAAATAAAGTTCTGTTATTAATGCTTCACAATAAGGACAGAAAATGATTTGTAATATTCTCCACAGCATTTCTCTTGCTGCTCCAACTTTCTCTCATGCCAATTTGACAACTGGCGCTTACCTCTGCTCTACCAATTGCCACCAGCCCTTGGTTCCGTGAGAGAATCCATTCATGAGTGCTGAGGGTTGCCATTTGGATTTTCTACTCAGTAACCAAAACGTCGAGGGTTGTCTGTATCCTGCTTCTAGCCAAGGAAAACCAGTCAGAGTTATGACATGTTTTCTCCTCATTGGTACTCATTTCTCCTATCAGTTGGTACCATGATCTTTACTTGGTGGGTTGGGACTCATACATTCATTTTAATTCATTACATTTTCATTTGGCCCTTCCTTCAAAAAACTCAGAGAAGTGTGCAAAGTTGTCTTTTCCCCATTTTATCCTCACAACAAACCTGTGAGGTAGATTAATATGAGCGATGAGCCCGTTTCAAACATTATGCTGTGCAAGAGCACAGATGCCCGTACACTTGTACATGTGTTTGTGTGAATGACTGTACGTGTGTTTATTTTAAAAGTGAACCTGGATACAGGTCCTGTGGAAATAAAATAAGAGTTTATTTTAAAAGTGAACCTGGATACAGGCCCTTCAAATGCATGGTACAGATAGGAAGTGTACTTCTGTACCTGCATTCAGCATAACATGTGAATGACTATACCTGTGTACAGATATGTATCTGTGTGCACTGCACAATGTTGTACAACAACATGTGAATGGGCCTACAGAGACTGGCCCAAGATTACCCAATAGGCTGGTTCTCACAATGGTAAACTGGGTTGGACAAGCATCCTACTCAGCTTTGGGAGCTGTGTACACTCCTGGTTCTTTGTCATCTGTCAGCAAAAGCCAAGGTAAGAGGAGGGGGAGGTGATTGTGTGGGAGGCAGATTCAGGTGCCAACAGTGTTTCCTCCACCAATAATATGCTGGGCAAAAGTGCTGGCTAGGACGGCGCTGTCACAGCCTGCACCCACCTCCCACATGATCACCTTCCCCTCCTCCTCCCTAGGCATTTGCACAGCTCCCTAAGTTGATAGGATGCTTGTCCCCCCCAGTTTAGCATCATAAGAACTGACCGTGAATTTCATAGCTGGGATGAGTTTGAACTAGGGCCTCCCTAGTCTGGCACTCTAACCACTATAGAAGGATTTCATTCTGAGCCAGGCCCACACATTTTAGCCATCAGTACCATATCAGCAGCCACCTAATGGTGCAGTGGGGAAATAACTTGCCTAGCGAGCAAAAGGTTACCAGTTCGAATCCCTGCTGGTATGTTTCCAGGACTATGGGAAACACCTATATCGAGCAGAAGCGATATAGGAAGGTGCTGAAAGGCATAATTTCATACTGCGTGGGAGATGGCAATGGTAAACCCCTCCTGTATTCTACCAAAGACAACCACAGGGCTCTGTGGTTGCCAGGAGTTGACACTGATTTGACGGAGCAACTTTAGCTTTACCTTACCATATCAGGGGACAGGTGCACATAGTGATTTTTGGCAATGTCTAACTCTCTAGAGATGGGAGAAAGGTGATTGCACTGCTGCACTTACAGATTTTTTAGTGTTACCACCTCTTCTTTATGCCTACCCCTAAACGGTTAGGGTAAAATTGCAGTCGTTTTTGCACAGAGGAAAAGGTTAGGGTCAAATTCAGGGTAAGAATTAAGATATTGCTTTATTCTTTTCATAGAGTAATCTTTGGAGAACATTCCTGCCCATTTTCATTCCCATCCCTCTGACAACATTGATAGTGTTGTATAGTAGTTTTCATGTTTTAAAAGCTTTTAAAATGCCACTGCAAATTTGGCCACTGTAGGCCCATATATAAAACATGTATATATGCATGTGGTGGATGGGGATTGGATGTCATGCTTCAGACACAAAAGGCTTTAGTATTGAATTAGACACTTTCCAGAATAGGATGCATCCCTCTATTCTCCTTGGGCAGCACTCATTCACTGGTCTAACTCATTCATTGGGGGAACTGACTGATATCCTTATGTTTATTTTCAATCTGTGTTTTGCTTCTGTATAATAGTACATGTGGTTTGGAAGTTCCAACTAAACTGGGCTC
Organism: Hemicordylus capensis; assembly: GCF_027244095.1. Lineage (NCBI taxonomy): Eukaryota > Metazoa > Chordata > Lepidosauria > Squamata > Cordylidae > Hemicordylus > Hemicordylus capensis. The sequence goes on from NC_069658.1 coordinate 177,833,071, forward strand.
CCTTGCAAGAAAAGATTTCACTTACTCCATCTATAAACCAGATTGTTATTGCAGAGCTTGCCCACAAACACTTCTCTGCAATCCCTGATTTTGACTGTCTGAAGCAAAAGGAAGGTCTAACTAGCAGGAGAGAGGGCGACATATTACAAAGATACATGTATAAGAGCCTGGATATTCCTTTTATTGCAAAATTTTCCTCATTACTCATAGGCCAAAAAATTCATTTTGAGCTACTGCAAAATTTGGCAGTTTCTTCTTGGTCCACAAATTACCCTGTATTACATCCTGGGTTTGATCTTTCTTTAATCACTAGCAAAAGTTTGTCAGGGCAAGAAAGGGATGGAAAGTCCTAGTCCTTTCCTCATCCCCACTAACCATCATTCAACAAACTCTCAAAGCAGAGAGTGACTTGACTCACCTATGAATGAATGAACTGTGAATATTTATATACCACTCTTCAACCAAAGTTCTCAATGTGGTTTACACAGAAAAATAAGATGGTCCGCTGTCCCCAAAGGGCTCACAGTCTAAGAAGAAACATAAGGCAGATGCCAGCAACAGCAGATACTAGATACCAGCCACTGGGGGGATGTTGTGCTGGGTTTGGATAGTGCCAATTGCTCTCCCCCTGCAAAATAGAAGAGAATCACCATTTTAAAACATGCATGCTAGCCAAATGAAAAGCATGGTGTGTCAGAGCATTCTCTGCTTCTGGTGGCCAAAACCATTAAAGAAAAGCCATTAAGAACAATTAAGGGTGCTCCTAGGTGCACATCTCCAGTAATGGACTGGGAGCAGGTCTAGGGAGAGTTACCACTGTTCTCCTACCTCAGATCTGTCTACAGTTGGATAAGTACAACAGGAAGAAATAAGAGGGCTCTGAAGCAATGGGTCTCAACATCTCAGGGCAATGCTGCTGCCCACCAGCCATAATCTACCCCACCTCTACCCCAGGCTAACCTATAGGCCACTCTGTACCAGGATAATCCATGGAGCCATAGGGTCAGCTGTACCATTAGGGAGATTGAAGTACTTGACAGAGCAGAATTTAGATGCCCTTAAAGCAGAGTAAAATAGGGGCACTGTTTAGATTTTCCATCTCCAGTGCCAAAATATTTTGGACCAGCTTTTTGATTGCATTTTGCTGAACTTGTACTGACTATGCTCTCAATTTACTACTACTACTACTACTACTACTACTACTACTACTACTACTACTACGGATATTAATATACCACTTTCCAACCGAAGTTCCCAACATGGTTTAGATAGATAGATAGATAGATAGATAGATAGATAGATAGATAGATAGATATGGATCCCTGTCCCCAAAAAGCTCACAATCTAAAAATAAACATCAGACAGACATTAGCAACAGCCAATGGAGGGATGTTGTGCTGGGCCAGTTGCTCTTCCCTTGCTCAATGAAGAGAATCACCACTTTTAAAAGGTGCCTCTTTGCTCAGTTAGCAGGGGACTACCAGTCATCACTTCTCAATAATATTCAGAACTCTACATGGACATTGGCTTCCTCTTTTATGCATTAACACCAAGCTGCCCCATTCTTCCTTTTGGAAAGTTCTGGGCACTTATTGTCATGCAAATAGTCTTGATTGGTGTCCTTGCATGTGTATAGAAAGCAGCAAACTGAAATCCATTGCTTTTACCGTGCTTGTCCCTTCCCTTGCCTTGCTGCTAAAGAAACAGAAGGCAATGCAAAAGACATGTGGGCTGCATTACAAAAAGTTTTGGATTACCCTCCCAGGTAAGATAAAAGCTCTCTTTAGGGTAAATAACCCTGTGAGTATTTCCTCTTTAGGAAATATTTGAAGTAGAAATGGGAAACTTTAGCCCTTTTCAGGCGTTTAAAAAGGTAGGATGCTATACTTATATGCAGCACTCATGTCACAGAATCCCTGAGAATGTGCTCAGAGGCCCTGCTCCCACCCCTCAGAAGATGCTTTGAAACTGCCCCCTCACACTTACAGGGGCTATTCTTACGATCACAAAAATCGGGCTAGGAAAATCCTAGCCCGATTTTTGTGATCGTTAGAACCACCGGGCTCGCAGCCCACCCCTTAGCCCGGGTTTGCGGAGTGAGCGCTCCGCAAACCCGGGCTATCTGCTCGTGAGTAGCTGCAGCGCGGCTCCACGCCGTGGCTCCTCGTGAGTAGACCCCCGGCTGGGAGGCTTAAAAGCAGCCTCCCGGCTCTGGGGTCTCCCCAGTATGCCCTGCGCTTGTGGAGAGATCCTCCTCGTGATGTAGAACACTGGGGTGCCCCAGCATTTGAAAACACAGCAGGGGGGGGGGGCACAGGCTTCTAAGTGCCCTCTCAGGTGGTGAGCCTGGAATTGGATATTTTGATGGGGGAAGAGGAGAAAAAGGTGTTAACTTGAGTCAAGACCATATATCGACATAAATATCTAACCCATTACTTAAATAAGAGATGAACATTATGTTTGTACAGTTTGACTCCTTAAAAGAATGGGGGTGTGTTGTAGTTCCATGAACGAAATTGCTGATGACAGGAACATGACCGCACTTGGTTAACTTTTTTAATGGGCAAATTCACATCTTGAGATTTTTGCATCAGTGATTCATTGGCGAAGTAGGTGGTTCGTCTCAGTTAACAGAATAGCATGTTGGAGAGTGCCACAATTCCAGTTAATCTTGTGTTTGAATCAACAGGAGCACTGTTGACATAGGCCCACAGAAGGGCTCCCGAAGACACTCTGCCAGCCCAAGAAGACGCATCACGTGACCCAAGAAGAGCTCCAAAGCATCTTCTACAAAGGGGCAGGGTATCCTAAGATAAACCTCTTTGATCACAGGATGTCTTTTGGGTGCCCCTAAAATTATTGCCACCATGAGCAATTGCCAGAGCTGCTTGTGCAGTTGGGTCTGCCCTGGACTACTTTGTGGATTTGTCTCGCAAAGGCCTCAAGTCACTGCCTGCCTCGTTTTGAAACAGAACGAGCAGCGCCCCACTCCATAGGGCTGCTGTAACAAACAAAACATTATTCTAAAGCCCCTTTGGCAAGTTCAACATAGTAGACAAAGGATTTATGCCGTTCACAGGGCTGAACATGTAGCCCAACCCTATGAAGAACATACAGTAGTAACATTCCCTCTTGTCTATTAGCACCAGGAACAGAGGACTAGGACTAGGAGGTTTTAACAAAAATGTTTATTTTTGAATCACAAGTAAATAGACATCCCCCACCCCATAAAAGACTCGAAATGACGCAAGCACATGCACACTCAACACACATACACTTTAATTAGCACGAGGAAATCACCATCAGGAAACAGCTCCCCTCATTTTACATAAATAAGGCTAAAACGAAGGTTTTGACTAAAAATATGGATCAGAAATCTAAGGACAGATTTTCTGAAATAAGTGAGTTGAAAGTGGAGAAGAAAATTAAATATCTGGGGGTCTGGCTGACAAACAACAATTCTTTGTTGTTCTCAAATAATTATGTTAAAATATGGAATACAGTGAAAATTTATCTACAAAGATGGTCTAATATGAATTTGTCTTTAATGGGAAGAATTTCAGTGGTGAAAATGAATGTCTTGCCTAAAATGTTATTTCTTTTTCAGACTATTCCTATAATCAACACTTTAACTTGTTTTAAGCAATGGCAGAAGGACATAACTAAGTTTGTTTGGCAAGGGAAAAGACCAAGAATTAATTTTAAGAATTTAACAGATGCAAAGGAAAGAGGTGGTCTTACCCTACCAGACTTAAGGTTGTATTTTGATGCTGTTTGTTTGATGTGGTTAAAAGAATGGATAACATAAAGAAATCCTAGAATACTTGATTTGGAGGGATTTGATAGGTTTTGATGGCATTCATATTTGTGGTATGAAAAAAGTAACATACATAAAGACTTTCTGAATCATTATGTAAGAAGGAGTTTAATGAGGGTATGATTAAAATATAAAAAATGGCTGGAACCTAAAACTCCGTTATGGGTATCTCCGACTGAAGCTTTAACACGTAAAGAAGCAAATATGCAATTGCAATGGGGTACTTATAGGGGTTTGTTATATTTTCAAGAAAAGGACTGTAAGTTAAAGGGTTTAACTGAAGTTCAAAATTTGGTTAGAGATTGGTTTCAGTACCACCAGCTAAATGAAATGTATAAGAAGGATCTTAAAGTTGGATTTGAAGATCAGATGTCGAGATTTGAGAAGGAGATATGTGAAAATGATGAAAAGTTAGTTTCTAAAATGTACAAGCTTTTGCTTTTGGAGGAGAAAAGAGATGAAGTGGTTAAAACGACTATGGTAAAGTGGGCTCAAGATGTGGGGTGTAATATAGAAATGGCAGCCTGGGAAAAATTATGGAAAACTGATTTAAAATTTACAGCATGTTATGCTTTAAAAGAAAATTATTATAAAATGATGTATAGATGGTATTTGACACCAAAAAAATTGGCATTAATGTATAAAAATGTTTCAAACAAATGTTGGAAATGTGGACACTCTGAAGGTACTTTTTTCCATATGTGGTGGACCTGTAGGAAGGCTAAGGCCTATTGGGATATGATATATAATGAGTTAAAGAAAATATTTAAAATGACATTTCCTAAGAAGCCAGAATCCTTCCTGCTGGGAATAACACAAGGAGTATTTTCTACAACTGATTTAACATTTTTTATGTACGCTTCTACGGCAGCCAGAATAATATATGCACAGAAATGGAAGAGCAACGAACTGCCTTTAAAAGAAGATTGGCTGATAAAAATTTTGGAATATGCGGAGATGGCAAAACTTACAGTATTGATAAGAGATCAAAATTTAGAATGCTTTAAAGAAGATTGGAAACCATTCTTGTTGTATCTAAAGAACTATTTTCCTACTATGGATTTTACAGCAGGGTTTGAAATTCAGTAATAATAGCAGGTTGGGTAGATTAAAATCGTGTTTGTAAGGTTTAAATTTATGTTTTGAATTATTATTATAGCAAAGGTAAATTTTATAGCTGATGATTCGCGAAGAGGTGTGAGCAGGAAGTCCATATTTGTTTATTTGTTGTGAATGTTAAGAATATTGTCAAAATCAATAAAAATTTAATTTGCAAAAAAAAGGAAACAGCTCCCCTCCTCATAGAAAGGAATGGGTACAATGGAACTTCAGAAGAACTTCCCGGTGGATCGTAGCCCCAGGAGACATTTCTGCCAGTTTCCCACTCATGGTACTTGACCTTGCCTCGTGCGAGAGTCGAGAAGACGAGGACAGCGCCTCTGCTGACTTAAACCGAAGGGAGAATTCTGCCAGATGCAGCTTCTCCTATCTCATCCATAGTCCTGCAGTGTCGCAAGAAGCGGCACTGGCTGGAATTACCCCTCTGCGCAACTGTTCAAAGAACTGACCCCTTCTTAGATTCTGGAAGTGAAGGAAAGGCTCTCTATGGCCAATATGGGGGGGGGGCGGTCCCGCTGCTCCCCCAAGTCTATCCAGCCTGCCCTTCCCGCCCCCTCCCGAGATCCACCCCGACAATCCTTTCTATCCCTGCCTCTCAGGAGTTTAAGGAGGCCCAGCCAGTCTGATCCTACGCACCTTTACTCAGAAGCAAGCCCGACTGAGCCCACCGGCCTTATTCCCCAATAAGCGGGCCTCCTCGGCTTCCAGCCTTCCCTTCGCTTCCTTCTCCAGGACAGGAGCGCAGGCGAGGGGCGGGGCGCCTTGCTGGGACTGGGAGTAGGGAAGAGAGGAACAGCCGCGCTCGTAGCAGCCACGGAGTTGAGCCGGCCGAGACAGGTCGGGCTTGCGAGTAGAAGCCGCGGCCGGCAGGCTCCGCTGAGCCTTCTCGAGCGGCTGCAGCAGGGACGCACTCACACGCGTGGCGCCCCGCGAGAGGAGGCGGAGCAGGAGCGAGTGCAGGTCTCTGCCCCGCAGCTAGTGCTGCTGCCACCTAGCTTGCCTCACGCCGCAGGCAGGACTCTCGCATTTAGGACGGCCACAGCTTTCCGGCCATCCGACCCCGCTTTGCAAGTGCTGGGCTGGTTCCCCTGCCCTGAGGGAGGCCAGCAATCGAGCCGGGGCATTCTCGTTGCATTTGCGTCTTCCTTTGCCACGCCTCTTGGAAGGACTTGTGGGGACGACCCGCCCGGGCGTGCTGCCCAGGCTGGAGCAATCTGCCCCCTTTGCGACAAGCCCGCTCTTCGTCTCTTACGCTCCCGTAGTAGGTTGTGAATGTGAACATTCCTCCCGCACTGCTGGAAGTTGGTGTGAGTTGCTTGTTTGTTTTGTTGCTTGCCAGGCTGCCTAGCCCATCCACGCTGCCCCTCCCTGCAAGAGGTTTGAAACCCCAGAGCACTCTATCGGCCTCCTCTTGGGACTCTGCAAACTGGTGCCTGCCTGGATTAATCCCCTGCCACACCTGGGTTTCCCAAGTTTTGCTTTCACCCTATCCTGCCATCCACACCAAGAACTACTCTGATTCCTTCTTCATCTTGCTGCTGAGAACCCACAGACTGGATTCCAGCTGATCTCTCCTCCACCCGGGAGCCAAGGATTTGGATCCTGCTTTCATCTCGGTGACTCACAAGCTGGATCCAACCGGATCACACGGCGACCGGTGGGTCTGAAAAGATCATGCAAAAGGAGCACTGCGAACTTCTTCGTGATCAGCCCCGACAGCCTTTGGGGTGGCCTAGAGACCACGGAGATGTCCGTGTGACTGTGCGGAGCCCCAAATCGCCGCCTCGTGACTTTGCTGCTGCTCCAAGAGTCGTGCTGCGGAAGACCTTGGTGGCTGTGGATATTGCTTGCCTGCTTGTGGGTGAGTGGGGCAGAGGGGTGGAGGCACTGTGGTTCTGGCATTTCTGATTGCAGGCACTTACAATATGGGTGAATTAATTCAGACAACCGTTTAAGAAGTACTGGTCGCCTGCTGCATGGCTCGGTCAAGCGGGGAGGAAAACTTTACCGCAGCTGATCCGAATTGGGAAGCAGCTCAGCTGGGAATGGTAAAATCTGCTCCTCACGTGTCAGGACAATGATATCTCACTTTTCAGAGATTACATGCACGTTGTAGTAGAATATTGGTAAGTGGCTGTCTGTCAGAGAGGAGAGCTGGTCTTGTGGTACCAAGCATGACTTGTCCCCTTAGCTAAGTAGGGTCCACCCTGGTTGCATCTCAATGGGAGACTTGATGTGTGAGCACTGCAAGATATTCCCCTCAGGAGATGGAGCCGCTCTGGGAAGAGCAGAAGGTTTCAAGTTCCCTCCCTGGCATCTCTAAGATAGGACAAGATTATTTTTTTTTATAGGACAAGATTTTTTTAATTGAACCAACAAACTACCAAAGCATACAGTACGTTGCCAAAGCACAATTATATACAAAGTGGTTGTTTGTACATGATATATCTACAAAGATTTACACACAAGGATTTGGAAACCCACAAGGTTATGAAGTATATGCAGGTAGTACTGTAACTTGGGGTGGGGGATTTCAAGGCACATCAGGTAATGGGGGGGGTGTTTACATCGGACGTCCATTTCCATAAGGGCTGAGAGAGAGAGCCAGCGTGGTAAAGTGGTTAGAGTGCTAGACTAGGACCGGGGAGACCTGAGTTCAAATCCCCATTCAGGCATGAAACTAGCTGGGTGACTCTGGGCCAGTCACTTCTCTCAGCCTAACCTACTTCACAGGGTTGTTGTGAGGAGGAACTCAAGTATGTAGTACTCTGGGCTCCTTGGAGGAAGAGCGGGATATACATGTAATAATAATAATAATAATAATAATAATAATAATTCCTGCCTGCAATCTTGGAGAAGCTGCTGCCAGTCTGTGTAGGCAGTACTGAGCTAGATGGAGCTATGGTCTGACTCAGTATATGGCAGCTTCCTATGTTAAGTAGTATGTCTGCCCTTAGCGCTTTAGTCTTCCGAACCAGTAGGAAATGGTAATCTGCTCCAGACTAATGCAGCTCAAGCTAAACGTTTGAACTCAGGCAGAAGTTGATTTTAATGGTGTTTTAATGTAAACCGCCCTGAGCCTTTGGAAGGGCGGTATAAAATTTTTAATAATAAATAATAAATAAGTTAGGTAGCCTTAATCTTACAAACTTGCAGTTGCTTAATTTTGAAGTTTGCGGTGCAGACTGTTCACCTTGTTGCAATCCAAGTCATCTGCTATTTAAGCTGGTTAATGTAGACAGTATTGAGATAATAAGGTAGCCAATGCTGAATTCACCAAGTGAGCCTGCCAATTGTGCAAACAGTGAGGGCCTCTCTAAATTGGAACATGTGCTGTCCAAATCTCTGCTCAAATATTCATTTAATTCCTGGAGGGCTTTGGTTCAGCCCTTGGCATTCGTGGCTGTGTGTGTGTGTGTGTGCGTGCATGTGTGCGTGCGCGTGCTTGTGGGGAATGCAGCTGTAAAACACAGCTGCCTGGGGCTGGAGTGTAGAATATATGGCCGAGGCAGGCCTTGGGCAGAATCCAGAATCCAGTTGAATTCCTCTGTATTCAGCCCAGGTCTCTGGGAGTCCAGCCTAGACAGTCACCAACATAATTCAGTTCCGCCCTTTGGCCTGATACTCTGGGCGTTGTGTTTCTCTGCAAGATGCGGCTGTTGGGTAAATGGCTACAGCTCGGTGTCCATGCTGCTGCTTTCTGGACCTCTGAAGGTCATATAGCTGTATCATGATGGATTGTGATGGACGGCACTTTTTTCACTAGCTGTTCAGTTCTGTTCATGCAATGAACGCCAGTTATTCATTGCATGAACATACACCATGCAGCCATGACTGGAACCTGCTCACACACATACCACTCACAGATCGTATTGAAAGGCAATAGGCTGTTCAACTCTCCTTGTATTCCTGATGCTTGGAACCTTTCCTGTCTGCTAGACTCCTTAGCACAGTCAGCAAGCTTTGGTGTTTAATATTTATATATCCCACTCTTCTGCCAAGGAACCCAGAGCGGTGTACGTGGTTGCGTTTCTCCTCACAACAACTTTGTGAGGTAGGTTAGGCTGAGAAAGGAGTGACCAGCCCAGGGTCTCTCCAGTCCTAGTCCAACACTCTAACCACTGCAGCATGCTGTGCCTTTTCCAAAGGCCCTCAGTCCATGTCCCTTGAGCAGAGGTGACCTTGCTGTGAGCCAAGGACAGTCTACACACCCACAAGCACATGCTTTCTGGTGGGAGACATCTTAAGCAGAGAATTGATGACCTGGAATCAAGTGCTTGCTTTCCCTCCAACCACTGATTTCCCCCTCACTCTCCATGTTTATTTCTGGTCATGGGTACAGTTATCGGGGTGAGTGACGGATTAAGCACCCCCTTCTTCCTCACCAAGCCACCTAATGGCGCAGCAGGGAAGCAACTTGCCTAGGGAGCAAGAGGCTGTCAGTTTGAATCCCCGCTGGTATGTTTCCCAGACTATGGGAAACACCTATACTGGGCAGCAGCGATATAGGAAGGTGCTGAAAGGCATCATCTCATACTGTGTGGGAGAGGGCAATGGTAAACCCCTCCTGTATTCTACCAAAGACAACCACAGGGCTCTGTGGTTGCCAGGAGTTGACACCGACTTGACGGCACAATCTTTCTTTTCCTCCCCCCCCCCTTCCTCACCAGACTTCTTCTGAAAATAGCACCCTCCAAGCATCATATTCTCATAGGAAAGCAGTGAAAGGGTTGGGTGCCCCATTATTGCCACATAATGTCTAATGCCAACCTCTAGATGACCAGCAGACAGAACTGGGCCATGGGACATAACCTACTGGGAAGTTCCCCTGAGCAAGCTATGTGGAAATCAGGTTTAATAGGCTTAGGGGTGGATGAAATGTCAGGGCAGGGTCATTGTCCCAAGTTCCCAGAAAACCTTGCCGTGCAAGTGTTCCTACAAATGTCAGGTTCTAATTCTGCTAGTCATGGGGAGGGGCAAGGAGCACGCAGGCCACTCAAGCCCTGGAAGTTAAATTTAGCACCCTGGCTTCTGATTCTGACATTTTCCCCAAATGCCACCCACATGCTATCAAAGTATACCTCTGGACCCATAAGATCTAGAAATGTGCTTTGTGTTAAAAAAAAATTTAACATGCTGAGATTTCCAAGAAGCTAAATCTAGTAACCAGTACCAGATCTGGTGCATGTGTGGAATTGTAGCATACACATAGCCCTGGTTTTCTGTTGGATGATGCTGATTAACCTGTAAGGTCTAGGCAAAGTTAGAGCAACACCCTCCCTCGAACGTGTTGGAGGGAAACCGAGGTTCAAATCTCAGCTCAGCCTGAAAACGCTTGCTCTTGTCTCTTTAAATTACCTTCTGGCAGTGTTCCAGCAGGAAATAGCTTGAAAGAGAGTTGAAAAGAAGGACATGGGATGGTGTTGCACTGGGAGGGAGTGAAGTGCTTGGATATTGGGGACAGATGGGATGCTGTGGCAGAGGGAACTTGAAGCAGCAGGCCTCCGAAAGGGACAAGGAGCTGTGGAAACCTTTTCTGGATATCAGTCAGTTTCTCAGGAGATGCAACCTGTTGTTTCCAAGCTCTGGTATGCAACTGAGCACCAGAGACTTGCATTTTATTGTGTGTGTTTTTAAAGAAAGTTGAGGCAGAGTGCCTTCTGACAATAGTCAACTCCTTTGCACCCCATTGTTACTCCAGCCACTAAGCGATTGGTTGTGATTTCAAGTAGCCTGCTTGTCTCGTGGGGACATATTTTACATTTATTTAATGTGTTCTTGTGTTGATGCAAAAACACACCAAAACTTACCCACGGCAAGCTGAAATGAGAGTGTGTGTGTGTGTGTGTGTGTGTGTGTGTGTATATATATATACCCTGTTTCCCCGAAAGTAAGACCTACCCCGAAAGTAAGACCTAGCAGTAATTTCTGATGTACCTCTAATTGCCCTAGTGCATTTTTGGGGGCTAAAATAAGACACTGTCTTATTTTTGGGGAAACACGGTATATATATATATAGAGAGAGAGAGAGAGCGCGCGCGAGGGAGGGAGGTATGTATGTAGCACTTCTGCAAATACAAAGTGCTTCACGACAAATATTTATATACTTCTTTTCAAAAAAAAGTTTCCAAAGTGGTTTACATGTTAGATTTTGTAACGCTTACAACAGCCCTGTTAAGTAGGTCAGTATCACTCCCATATTGCAGATACAGAGAACTGAGGCTGAGAGTAAATTCAGGGCAGAGGTGAGATTCTAAATGGCTAACTACAGATTTTTACGGTCAGATGGATCCTCTGACTCCAGAACCACAATGGTGCAAACTGTGACATGCTTTTCTATTCCTGAAATGTAACCCTGTTTCTATGAATGAGCAGAGTAGATTGGTTGTGCCCTCTTTGCCAGGGAAACCTCTCTCTCTCTCTCTTGCTGTCAGCCAGGGCGGTGTGTTCTCTGTGCTCAGAAGAGTGATCGTTCAAATTCTGCACCAGAAACATTTGAATTCTGCAGTCAGTATACCTTGGCTTGTATGCATAACCTGTTAGTCATGGGGAAGGCAAAAAGAGCACTGTGGCGCTTTCTCCAGCTCACTAGAAATCCAGCTCAACTCTTGCCTTGTTTCTGCAATTTCACCAGCATTGTCCACACACTTAAGCCAACTTCAGAACTTTCAGGTCCAAGTATGAAAGGTGAAATCCAAAGGATGCTGGGTTCCTTGCAGGCTGGATTACAGAAGTGCAGCATAGCTGCAGTCCTAGCATGTGACTGTCCTCTGGCACTCCTATGGGTCCAAAGTGAAAGGAGGAGAGATGTGAAAACCTGGGGGTGGGGGCAGAATGGGTTTTTTCTGCCACAGATGGAAAAATGGTGGGGGGGGGACTCCTATGAAATAATTTCTCTCTTAGAATGATTAATGGAAATATAGAATTGTGCTTTACAAGGCACAATTCTAAAATATTGCTATCCCCTTCTTTCCATTGCTCTTTTCAAAATGTTGTCTAACTACTATGTAATAGGAAGAGCTTTTCTATAAGACAATGAAAAATATTGGGTAACTACAGTTCTAACCCTGAATAATATAGAATTAGGTGTAACTCTCAAATCTCAGAGGCAGTTTGACCTTTGCCCCTCCATAGGATGCGCTGTCATTTTTACTAGAGGAACCCAAGGACCCAGGCCCACCCCCCACCCCCACTCTGCCCTTCTTTACTTGTGGATTGTTGCCTGTTCTTCTTTTTGATCTGAAGAGTGGTGGATATGCTGCCCTCCTTGGAGATGTTCTCTCACCTCAAAGAACTGTGAAACTGTATCCCTCTTCAGACGTTATAGCCCTGCTTTAGCCATCTACAGCGGGGCGAAGGGAGAGGAAGTCCCACCCCCCACCTCATCACTCATGTGTGCGCCCTGCTGCTCACTGTCAGGAGAGGAGGGACTTGTCTGAAGTGGGCAGAGCCCACCCCGTGATGGTGGGCTCAGATTGGACTGAACTAAAGTCTTGCAATCACGGGAGCACCCACCATCATGAGAAGGGCTCTGCCCACTCCACGCGAGCCCCGTCGTAACCACGGGCAGCGTAGCGCATGCATGAGTGACATGGCGGGGGTGGGACTTCCTCTCCATTCACCCTGCTGTACACGGCTACAGTGGGGCAAAGTCATAATGTCGGAAGCTGCCTCGTGTTTCATTCTTCCTCAGGGAAGCAAGCCGCAGATTGCGTTGCCTGCTTGTGTGGGTAGAGTTAAAAGAAAGACCGGGTGGACTCTACAAGAAGATTGTTGTGGGTAGCAAAGCCCAAGAGAAACCTGAGCATTTAAATTGGGTAGCTTGGAATCTGCTTCCTCCTCGTCCCAACTCATCCCACCCTGACACCAAGATCCACAGAAGGAAGTGCCTAAACAGCTTAGAGGTTTGTCTCTAAGCTCTACATAAATTTGTAGTTACTAGCCGACCCCAAACAGAGCATCTGTTCGCTCTTTGGGGCCGGCTACCTCCCCACCGTGCGCTCTTTGGGGCTGGCTGTTCCCTTCTCCCTCTTGCCCCACTCTCCCTCCCTCCCTTCTGCCCCACACTCTTGCCTCTCTTCCCCTCCCTCCCCCTCCCTTCCACCCCACTCTCTCTTGCCCTCCCTCGCCCTCCCACCCCTCCCTCTCACCCTCCCCTCCCTCTCACCCTCCTGCCCCAGTCTCTCCTGCCCTCTGTCTCCACCCCCTGATCCTCTCTCCTGCCCTCCCACTGATGATCCTCTCTCCTGCCCTCCCACTCCCACCGCCCGCGGCTCCGGCCGGGCCCGCCGCCGCCTCGCCCAGCTTCCTCTGCCGCCTCCTCGCCCGGCCAAGCCCGCCGCCTTGGCTCCTCGGCCTGTCCTCCCCGTCGCTGCCAGGCCGGGCCCGCCAGCAGCCATGGCCGCTGCTGCTGCTGTTCTCCTGGGTGCACCAGCCAATCAGGCACCCCAGCAGCCCAGCCAATCAGCTGGGCTGCCGGGACGCACATTCAAAAGGCACACCCAAGAGAATTAAATATATAGATGATACCTGCAACATTTTAAAAAGAATAAATGCCTCAGTTTTTTTAAAAAAGGAAATTCTGGTGTGCTAGTCTCAGCTGCCCATAGTTCATTTTATGTCTTTAAAACTATGCAGTAAGTTTAAATATGCTACAAAAGTAAGTTGTGCATATATGTCAATTCCCACCCACCCCCAGAAAAAAGGTTTCCCAGGGAAAAACAGAAAACAGTTTTTTATGGCTTCAAAACTTCCTCAAATGTTACGTCTCTAGTGAGGGGGAGTAGCAGGATGGTGTTTGCTCAGCAGTTGTGCTAAACGGGTTGGGGGCGCTGCGCTGTTATAAAGGACTGCGTCCTCCCGTCACACTAACGCATGGATGCCTATGCGGATCCTGTGAACTGCTGCCTCTGCACAACAGTACATGGCACCGTATCATAAAACAAGTAGTGGCATATGTTGAAAAGGGCTTCTAGAGCGATGAGCATTAGCCAGGAGACCAATGAACTAGTTCAGTGTTCTTTATGGAAAGGCCCAGGGACCAGTGGCAACCCCCCATCAACCCTCAGTGCGGTTCCCCAATTGTTTGGGCCTGTGTGAAGCTTCAGCCAAAGCTAAATGCTCTGCACAGTCGCCCTGAAACCATGTGAACGTGACTGTTCCCACCATGCAGTGCTGTGCTTTCAGTGGCGTCGCGAGGACACTGGTGGCTCTTGACCAGGTTGTCGCTGGCAGCCCCAGCTGCGCCCCCTGCATCTGACATCAGTTGTAGGGGTGTGGCTGGGGCCCCAGGCACAGCCCCTGAGATATGGCAGCCTGAATTCTTTGAACCCATTCGCACAGTGGATGCTATGTCCCTGTATGCGTTGCCCAGTGCAAGTGGGCTCCTTTAAGGAAATAGGGAAGGGGCTCAAGAGTGCTCTGTCTAGTCAGGTGTACACAGTGTACAGGACTGGAGAGTGTAGCCCCCTCCCCAGTCCTTTCCACCTAGCCTGCTTGAGAGATGGAGCCATCTCTCTAGAGCCCTGCACTGAGAAAAGTGCAGTACTATATGGAGGTCAGCATAGTGGGGAAATGACTCTTAGACTGAAGTGTTTCTGCAAAGTGGCCTCAGCTTGAAAAATAATGAAGTTCACTGAACTAGTATTTTAGTTGATTAAGCAGTTGGCTGAAATGTAAGGGCTCCTGGATTTATTTTAGTTATGGTGTATTACTGTGAGAAGGAATAAAAAAGAAAATACTTAAAATAAACTTTCCTTCAAACAAGTGGGTAGATTCCCCCTCCCCTCTCCCCCCCCACTCCATTAAATTGCAAGTTCTCTCATATGCTGCTTCCACATTTCAAAAAGCTTCCTTTTCGGAGGTTTTGGGGGAAATACGTTGGTACCTAAATGTGAAGTATTAGGTAATTAATTGTTCGGTTAGGAGGCAGACAGTCAATCAACCGAACACTAAGTGGTGACCAGTCCTAGTTCATATGCAGGGCTGCCAATGAGAGCAGCAAATTATAGCCATCTGTTCTGAGTGTGTGTATGGGGGGCGGGGGGGGTTGACACATTGGTGCCTTCCTTGTGTATACGTTGTCACCTCTGTAATCCTTTTCAAGGACAGTTTTGAAGTAGCTCACTTGAGATTTAAAATGGTGCAGCCAGAAAGATACATGCAGGCTGTGGCTGATTCAACAGGCCAATTGGATGTTTAGCAAAAACTCAACAGGAGAGAAAGTCAAGGTAAAAATTCCTAGTTGCAAAGAACAAAGGCTGTTTGGAGAAGGGAGATAAAGATTAGATGTCCTGTCTCCACCCAGTTAGCACAGGACAAAAAAAGCTCAGTTTGTTGTAAGGAAGACTTGGACTAAAGTGTCATCCAGATGGCAGCTTCTCCCAGTGACTGTAATACTAAACCGAAAGTGGGGGGAATATGTGCTGAGAAGGCGTAGAGCAAGTTCGGATGTAATGAGAAACCATGGTTTCCCACGACGAGGACAAGCTTTAAGTTTGCATGTTCCGGGAACATGCAAATTGTGGTTTGATTGAATTGTGGTTTGATAGTCTTGCTTGTTCTCACTGGAGCCGACAAAACATAGTGTGGGGTGTCAGTTTGTTTCTGGAGTGAAAGCAAAAGCTTTAGCCCTCCTCCTCTCACATGCAAACAAGAGGGGAACATTCTGAGAGGAGGAGGGCTAAAGCTTTTGCTTTAGCCCTCCTCCTTTAGCCCTCTTCCAAGGAAAAAGCCTGATAACACACACCTTAGTAGAAGTGAGGCTCAGTTTCTGATTTACATAGAGGGAGACATAACCATTTGGGGGTAACTTCGTGTGTGTGTGTGTGTGTGTGTGTGTGTGTGTGTGTGCGCGCGCGCGCACGTGCGCTCTCCAAGTTGTAATTCCCACCACATCTCTTTTATTATCAAATGCACCTGCACGTACAATATAGTCAGCCCATCAAAGGCCTATAAATTAATTGATCAACTTGATATAACTCACTCAGAGAAGTAGCAACTAGAAGTAGGAGGATCAGATTTCAAGCAACAGTTGCTGGTTTGCAGTGCGCAGTGTGGAAATGACTTGATAAGCAAGCCAGAGGTTGCCAGTTCGAATCCCCGCTGGTATGTTTCCCAGACTATGGGGAACACCTTTACCGGGCATCAGCGATATAGGAAGATGATGAAAGGCATCATCTCATACTGCGCAGGGGATGGTAATGGTAAACTGCTCCTGTATTCTACCAAGAAAACCACATGGCTCTGTGGTCACCAGGAGTCGACACCGTGCCGATGGCACACTTTACCTCTATTTTACCTATGCCTGAGCTTGCTTTTGGACGGGCAGTGGCTAGCATGGGGATTACCACAGTCTCTGTGTGGTTGTGGAAGTGCTCATTCATTGCACTAGGCACTGAGACAAGGAGCATCCCAGATGCTCTCTCCTCTATGGGTCCAAACTGGCAAGTCATTTTAAGGGTCAGCTCAGAGGTCACCACAACTGCAGGGTGAGTTTCAGAGCCATTAAGTGCGGCAGAGTGTATGGGGGAGAGGTCTGACCCAAGGGGACCCTTGAAGGAGTGCAGTCCACTCTGTTCTGTGCAGTTCACATTCAGTTCATGGGGGCTTGTCCTGAAGAATTTCTCAGCGGATTGTGCCCCCATGTTAATCAGTGAGTGGGGAGGGCATGTGTGTTCTCCCAGTTCTGTATAAGACCCAAGTCCGTCTATTCTAAAATGGGCTAGCTATCTTGCATACCAGCTAGAAACTTGGAATAGATTGTTCATAAACGGCACAGAGATAGAAACGATAGTCATACTCTCCAACATATGTTCGATGAAAATAGGCACGCTGGTTTTATGTTTCGTGAGGGAGTGGTCCCCTCTCTGCAGAGACAAGATGCTCTTACCATAGGCACCCCCTTACTAAAGATTTCTGTAAGCCATTTTGTGACTAACTGGCCAGCCAGATGCCTCACTGAACCCTACAAACAGACCACAAAGGCAATAGATACTGCCTCTAAACCTGAAGGCTCCATTTAGGCATTCCTGCTAAATGGCCTAATGGTCACTGATAAGACCTATCCTCCATGAACCTAATTACCTTCTAAAGCCATCTAAGCTAGTGGTCAGTTGCCACACCTTGAGGCAGTGCATTCCATACAGGAATAATGTGCTGTGTGAAGAAGTACATACTCCTGCCTGCCTTGAGTCTTCCACCAATCAGTTTCATTGAGTAATCCTGAATTTTAATACTGTATTACTGGAGAGTGGTCCACTTTATCTACCATGCCAAATTTTGTAAACATCTATTGCCTCACACACCCCTAGTTGTCTATTTTTCTTAGCAAAAAGCTGCAAACACTTTAGCTTTTCCTCTTAGGGCACCCCCCCATCCACTACATACCAGCAATTGGTAAACTTTTCTTTTTTTAAAAAAGTGTGTGTGTAGTGTCTTTGAAACAAGTGCAGGTGGAAGGAAGGCATGAAATCGAATAAAAATATTATTTTTGTTTACACAGTCAGACAAGTGCTATTGACTTGTTTGTTTTATCCAGACATTGAGTCCTTCCTAAGGACCTGGGATGCCTGAATTTTATTATCAATATTGTTGCTGCTGTTATTATTATAGATATCGTCGTGAATATAGGCTGTTCCCAGTAAAGTTGCTTTTTGTAATTGGCTGGTGGTGATTTCTGTGGCCCCTATGGTGTTGAGGTGCTCTTCAAGTTGTTTTGGAATTGCACCTAGGGCGCCAATTACTACTGGGATTATTTTGGTCTGTTTTTGCCACAGCCTTTCAATTTCAATTTGTAGATCTTTGTATCTTGTTGTTTTTTTCTATTTCTTTTTCTTCTATTCTGCTATCACCTGGTATTATTATATTTGGTTTACACAGTCAGACAGGTGTTATTGACTGGTTTGTTTTATCCAAACATCGAGTCCTTCCCAAGACCTGGGATGGCTGAATTTTATTGTCAATTGTTATAGATATTGTCGCAGAATATAGGCTGTTCCCAGTAAAGCTGCTTTTTGGAATTGGCTGATGGTGATTTCTGTGGCCCCTATGGTGTTGAGGTGCTCTTCAAGGTCTTTTGGAACTGCACCCAGGGTGCCAGTGACCACTGGGATTATTTGGGTCTTTTTCTGCCACAGCCTTTCAATTTCAATTTGTAGATCTTTGTATTTGGTGATTTTTTCTATGTCTTTTTCTTCTATTCTGCTATCACCTGGTATTGTTGCTATGTCGATTATTTTAACTTGTTTTTCTTTCTTCTTGACTACAGTTATATCTGGTGTATTGTGTGGCAGATGTTGGTCTGTTTGTAGTCGGAAGTCCCATAATATTTTTACATCTTCATTTTCTTCAACTTTTTCAATTTGATGGTCCCACCAATTTTTGGCTACAGGTAGCTTGTATTTTTTGCAGATGTTCCAGTGTATCATCCCTGCTACCTTGTCATGCCTTTGTTTGTAGTCAGTCTGTGTGATCTTTTGACAACAGCTGATTAGGTGGTCCACTGTTTCATCTGCTTCTTTACAAAGGTGGCACTTGCTGTTTGTGGTTGATTTTTCAACTTTTGCTCTTATTGCATTTGTTCTTAGTGCCTGTTCTTGCACAGCCAGTATTAAACACTCTGTTTCTTTCTTCAAGTTGTTGTTGTTGTTGTTGTTATTGTTATTTATTAGCAGATCATATGAAACTGCTTTATCCCAAATCGGAGCACTGGTTCCTCCAGCTCCATATTGTCTGACTGGTAACAAGTCTGCAGGGTTAAGAATATAAGAGCACCCCCGCTGGATCAGGCCTAAGGCCTATCTAGTCCAGCATCCTGTTTCACACAGTGGCCCACCAGATGCCTCTGAGAAGCCCACAGGCAGGGGGTGAGGGCTTACCCTCTCTCCTGCTGTTGCTCCCCTGCAACTGGTATTGAGAGGCATCTTGACTCCGAGGCTGGAGGTAGCCTGTAGCCATGTCCTCCATGACTTTGTCTAAGCCCTTTTTCAAGCCATCCAAGCTAGTGGCCATCACCACATCCTGTGGCACATAATTCCATAGGTTTCAGACAGGGGTCTTTCCCAGCCTTACATGAAGATAGCAGGGATTGAATTTGGGATAATTTTGCACATGCAGAACATGTGCTCTACCTCTGAATTACAGCCCTTCCCCCAGGTCATTCAAAGCCCAGGCAGGTTTGGAGGACTTTATTAATCTATTAATATTCCTGATTTGACTACACTGCCTTGTCCTTGCATACCACAACTCTTCCCTGTGGATCCTACAGGTGGGAGGTGGGAGGAAGACTGAATAGTGAGCAGATTGGCTGACAAGTAGAGGGGCTCCCATAAAGAGACTCTAGAGGGCTGCAGATAAGGCCAGAATCTGAATGCTACCCCAGCAAAGACCTATTGCCTGACCCAGAGGCATTTACAGCCCAGCCAGGCCAGTGAGAAACAGTAGGTGATAGAGCCATGTCAGAACCCAGGAAGAGAAAATAGTTTCTTTTCCCCCAATGGCTCATTGCAAGGAGCAAGAATATATAGAGGCGATTCTCACGATCGGCCAAAATCGGGCTAAGGGAACCTAGCCTGATTTCTGCCAAGCATGAGAACCACTGGGCTCGCAGGCGAGCCTGGTTTCTCCAAAGCGGGTGACGCGCTGAAATACCCCTCCCCTTAAATGGGGTCAGCGGAGTGAGCACTCCGCTAACCCCGTTTTTTGGATTGTGTATTTCCACACCGCGGCAACACATGAAGAGACCCCCACCGGGAGGCTGAAACAAGCCTCCCGGCCCTGGGGGTCTCTCCAGGATGCCCCGCATACTCGCATACTGGGCCTTCCAGGGGGTGTGCAGCCCCCGATCCCCGCAGCCTCCACCTGCACCGTGATGGAGCCGGCAGTCATGTGGGCGGTCGATCCAGCTGCCCAGGGCAGACTGTATGATCATCTGCGGGGAGAGTGGGCTAAGCCCACTTTCCCCTCAAACCCCCTTCTGGCGAGTCTCACTGATTGTGAGACTTGACTCCTAGAGTAGGATGGTTCTGGTGTGAGACCCAGCTTTCCCTGACCCCGCCTTAGCCACTGCTTGCCACAGGTCTCTAGTCCTGCTATGTATTAGTTGCAGAGGAGCAACAGCAAGATGAAAAACAGACAAACTATTAAATCAGACAGGCAACTATTAATCTATGGAATCGAATTAATCGATAGAATTCTCTGCCATGGGATGGGGTGATGACTAGCAGCTTGGATGGTTTTAAGTGGGGCTTAGACAGATTCATGGAGGACAAGTCTACCAATGGCTACTAGGCTTGATGGCTATAAGTTCAGAGGCAGGATGCCTCCAAGCACAATTTGCAGGGGAGTAAGGGCCGGTGAGAGGCATGTCTTCATTTCCTGCTTGTGGGCTTTCCAGAGGCATCTGGTTGGCCATTGTGGGAAATGGGATGCTGGACTAGATAGATAGACCTTGGGCCTGATCCAGCAAGGCTCTTCTTATGTGGACTTGTCTTCCTTTTGGCCTCCCTTCAACTTTATGTAGAGGCGAGCTGGTCCCAAGTTTCCTTCCTGGCATCGCCAAGATAGGGCTGAGAGAGATTCCTTCCTGCAACCTTGGAGAAACTGCTGCCAGTCTGTGAAAGCAATACAGAGCTAGATGGACCTATGGTCTGACTCAGTATATGGCAGCTTCTGTTCCTGTATTCATGCAGAACATGCACATGTAAACATGTGATCCTACATGTTTCATTCTTGCAGAAATTGTATGTATTACCATTTAACCATTCTTTTAGGAGAGGAGAGCTGGTCTTGTGGTAACAAGCATGACTTTGTCCCCTTAGCTGAGCAGGGTCCACCCTGGCTGTATATGAATGGGAGACTTGGTGTGTGAGCACTGTCAGATATTCCCCTCAGGGGATGGAGCCATTCTGGGAAGAGCAGAAGGTTCCAAGTTCCCTCCCTGGCATCTCCAAGAAAGTGCTGAGAGAGATTCCTGCCTGCAACCTTGGAGAAGCTGCTGCCAGTCTGGGTAGACAATACTGAGCTGGATGGACCAAGGGTCTGACTCAGTATATGGCAGCTTCCCATGTTCCTATATATTAGACTTACAACATTTAAAAATACACAATTGATCATCTCCCATCTCTCTCCCCCTCCCCCCGCACCCTTTCCAGTATCTGAGCTCTCCTTACATGGAAGGGTTCTGCTATCGCAGATTGCTCCACAGTGTCTCATTACTCTCCTTCCTCCCCTCATCATTTAGTAACTGATGGATGAAAGCGCGCGTGCACACACCCCACAAAACACGATTCCTAACTGATCCCAGCCCACTCTTTGCTTCTGCGAGTTCCTCCTCCTCCTCCTCCCCCCCTGAGCTGGGGAGAGATCACAGGCTGAGTCTTGCTCTCTTGGATGTTGCTGTGGGAGGGGGCCAGGCAGGCTGGCAGGCAGGTTGCTGCCTGTTTCACAGGCCAGAAGCAACACCCTGTGGATCAGCGCCCGAGGAGTGTCACTCAGGGCCTGGTATGGGGCCCTCCTCAGGAAGCAGCTCCATGCAGGGGCCAGAGCTCTCCCGTGCAGCTGCCTCGTGAGGGTGGGAACAATGCAGCGGTGTGGTCTCGGGGCTTTGCAGCCGTGCAGTGTGTTCAGTGTGAGAGCCAGGCAAGGCAACGAATGGCACTTCAGAATCTGCAGCGAGCCGTGCCCGGTGGTGGCAAGCCACCCCATGCATCAATTGCATTCCTGTGGGGTGCCACAGAACCCTGGCACCGAGTGCCCCAGGCCCTGCAACATGGCCAGGCCTTTCCTCTCCAACCCCAGCGGGCCTCTGCCAGGCTGACCACAACACCTGAGCCCTTGGCTCTGGGCAGCCAGCCAAGAAAACCAGTGGAAATGCCTCAGTGCAGCCAAGAACATGTATATTAATAGCCCTCTCCAAGTGCCAGGGAATCTCTATGTACGGGAAGGCTGTGGCACCATATAAGGTGGAGCTAGGGGCACGGGGCGGGGGTGGGGGTGGGGGTGGGGGTGGGGGACTCCCGCAGGGGTCTGTTGTAAGACCCTGGAAAGCTGATTGTAAGCTGGCAAGCAAGACTTGTTCTTTCTTTACAAAGAATAAAAGTAGAGAGCATCAAATGAGTTAGCATCTAAAGCAGGGGTTCCCAACCTTTTAAAACAGATGTACCCCCTCTGTTCCAACCCTTCATCTTGGGTACCCCAGAGAGAGAGTGTACACATAACCATAACAATTTTAAATGCTATGGTTATGTGGCAGACTGCTCCAGTCACCGGCTTACATCCACATTAAGTTACTCGTGAGTAAAGGTAAAGTGTGCTGTCGACTCCTGGTGCCCACAGAGCCCTGTGGTTGTCTTTGGTAGAAGAATACAGGTGGGGCTTGCCATTGCCATCTCCCGCACAGTATGAGATGATGCCTTTCAGCACCTTCTTATATAGCTGCTGCCTAATACTGGTGTTTCTCATAGTCTGGGAAACATACTGGCAGGGATTCGAACCAGCAACCTCTGGCTTGCTGATCAAGTCATTTCCCTGCTGCGCCATTAGGTGGCTTTACTTGTGAGTACTGCCATTGAAATTAATAAGTACTTATCCCATTAATTTAAGACCGATTTTGAATGGCTGGATCTGGGTGTAAATCAGAGACTGGAGTAGCCCATCTCATAACGGTAACATTTAAATGTGTGTGTATGTATGTATGTATACAGTATTGTATACATTAAAAAAAACACATTTAAGTGTTACTGTTAGGAAGACAGGCTACTACAGTCACTGGCCCACACACCAATAAACCCATAAACTGTATTGGTGAAATTAATGGGTCAAGTTTACTTGTTTCATTAGTTTCAATGGGAGTACTCGGTGCTCACTTTCTGCAACCTGTCAGTCAAGCTGAGGGGAGAGGTATGCAGCACTTCAGAATGTAGCCAGCCAATCAAGAGTAGAAGGGGAGGCTCTTCGCCCTCCTCCCTCCCCCTCTGTAGCAGACATGTGGGCTTGAAGCCAGCGACTCTCAGATGGGGAACGAATAGCACAGCTGCAGCATGGGGAGGCAGGAGAGCTCTGAGTCGTATCCTCTGGGAGCCCTTCAAGTACCCCTAGGGGTATTAGTGCCCCCAGTTGCAAGCCCCTAATCTGAATAATCATAATTCTTATAACACTTAAAGGGAGTATAGCACTGATATGCTAGCCTGCTTGCACGCTTGCAAGTTGTGATGTGTGCTTTTGTATACTTCTCACCTGTATGGTTCAAAAGGACCTGTGGCTGTTGTAAGGCGGCCTGCATCTGTTCCCGCAGGTGCACAAAATCAAGGTCATACCTGTGAAAATCAAAACAAAATCAAGGTCATATGTGTGACCCCATCCCTAACACGATCCCACCCCAAATGAGAGCGGATTCACGATCTTACTTTCCATGCGGGGAACGTGCTCTAGTAGATGGAGGGAACAGGGTCCAGTTCATGTTTCTCTTGACATCTCTGGGTAGCGTAGACCAGGCACTGATCTCGGCCCTGGCTCTGGTCGGGGTGTGTGTGTGTGTGTGTGTGTTGGTTGCTTTTCTGTCTATATATAGCCTGCCACACACACACACACACACACACACACACACACACACACACACACACATATCTTGCTGTCCCGGAGAAGGGCAAAGTGGCTGGATTCCAACAGATTCCATTGGCAAACTGGAGCTTTCTCAGAGAGCCTGAGAGAGAGGCTAGTCATCAAGTCCATGGATGCCTGTTCCCAGCCCAGCTGTCCCCTCCAGGCTTAGGTGGCTGACAGAGAACCCCTGATTGTCTTGGCCTGTGGCATTCTCCGCCTTGGCGGCTCCTGTGCCCCAGCTGTCTGTGCAACCTGACCTGGTGAGTGTGCCCTTTGCTAGGCCACAGAGATGGCTGCACTCCAGCAGTATCCCTGCTTCTTACTTACTACTTGTATCCTGCTCTTCCTCCAGCACGTGTGAGACAGAGTTAGGCTGAAAGAAAGTGACTGGCCACAGACCCTTGCAGTGAGCTTCGTGGCCAAGAAAGGGGTTTGAACTTGGATTCTGGTTTCTCCTGTCCAAGCCTCACACTCACCATTGTACCACACTTCCTCTCTTGTTGCACTCTTAGCACCCCCTGCTGGGATATCTGCACAGCTGCCAAGGAAAGGAGCCGGTTGTGTCTTCATTGTATATTAGAAGCTGGTGGTTTGCTTGCACAGAAGTGTTAGCAGCACATAGTGACCCTCTCCTATTTATACGGCAGGTGGAGTCCAAAACCAATGATATCTTGCCATGGAAATAGATACACTGAGTTGTTCCTAAAGAAGGAATCCAAAATGGATTGGCCTCCAGCATTTTTGTTCCTTTTTTTTTTTTTTTACAATAAACTGCTTCCTAACACAAGCTAAGGTTTTCTATCCTCTCTATTCCAGAATATACAATATTAACAATGCCTTGGTGGGCATTGTCATGCACAGGATGGCTTATAAACTTCACTCCATGAAAACCAAACATTCCTTAAGACACATTCATGGAGGACAGGTCGAGTAATAGCTACTGACCATGATGCAAAATAGAACCTTCATGTTCAGAGGCAGTATATCTCTGAAAACCAGATCTTGGGGACAATCAACAAAGAGGGTCTAGCAGCTTTAGCTGCCGGGGGCGGGGGGGGGGGGTGTTTACATGGCTCATCATTTTGTAGAAGCATTCCCATTTGCCCAAGTAGATTGGATCATTTCCAGAAG